>NC_141050.1:10928200-11528200 GCF_041138505.1 Cibotium barometz | reverse complement strand
CCATCTCTTCACTTCAGATTCCTTCACATCACATATCATATATTCACATCCATATCTACATCCATACATCCACATCCACATCCACATTCACATCCATACATCCACATCTACATGCTTACCTCCATTTTCACATCCTCATTTATACATCCACATCCCATATCCACATTCATACATACACATCCATATCCACATCATACATCCACATCCACATCCACATGCATACATCCACTATCACGTCCTCATTCATACATCCACATCCACATGCATACATTCACTATCACGTCCTCATTCATACATCCACATCCACATACATACATACATCCACATCCACATTCCCATTCACATCTATACATCCACATCTATATCCACATACATACATACATCCACATCCACATTTCACATTCACATCTATACATCCACATCTACATCCATATACATACATACATCCACATCCACATTCCCATTCACATCTATACATCCACATCTACATTCACATTCACATATATCCACATCCACATTCCCATTCACATCTATACATCCACATCTACATCCACATACATACATACATCCACATCCACGTTCCACATTCACATCTATACAACCACATCCACATGCATACATCCACTATCACGTCCTCATTCATACATCCACATCCACATACATACATACATCCACATCCACATTTCCATTCACATCTATACATCCACATCTACATCCACATACATACATACATCCATATCCACATTCCACATTCACATCTATACATCCACATCTACATCCACATTCACATACATCCACATCTACATTCACATTCACATCTATATCCACATCTATATTCTCATTCACATCTATACATCCACATCTACATCCACATACATACATACATCCATATCCACATTCCACATTCACTTCTATACAACCACATCTACATCCACATTCACATCTATGCATATACATCTTTATGCATACATCCATTTTCACATGCATACATCCATTTTCACATGCATACATCCACACTCCCATCTCCACATCCACACATCCACATACATACATCCACACTCCCATCTCCACATCCACACATCCACATACATACATCCATTTCCACATTCCCATTCATATAACCCCATATGCCTTCATATCTAATCTTTTATATCACATCCATTCTCACCCTATCACAACCCCATATACATCTTATCTCATCTCATACACTTTTTATCTCATCCCATACACATCTTAACTTATCTTATATGCATCTTATCATATCTTATCACTTCCAATATCTTTTATGCATACTTCTATGCATGAAATTCAATTATGCTAAAAGTAACACTTTTATAATAAAATAATCATCTCTTATGCATACCTCTATGCATGAAATTCAATTATGCTAAAAGTAACACTTTTATAATGAAATATTCATCTCTTATGCATACCTCTATGCATGAAATTCAATTATGCTAAAAGTAACACTTTTATAATAAAATATTCATCTCTTATGCATACCTCTATGCATGAATTTCAATTAAGCTAAAAGTAACTCTTTTATAATAAAATATTCATCTCTTATGCATACCTCTATGCATGAAATTCAATTATGCATAATATAAAAATCAATTTCTCTAGGATTACAATGAATATCTTTCAATTAATCTAGGATAATAATTCCTAGAATATGGTAGGAAGTTCTCTTTTCATGCTTTGAATGAAATTATTTTATGCGTAATTTTTATAAAAATTTTGCCATAGCTCTGCTGCTGCTATGACTGATAAATCTCAATTTTTCTAAGGGATAAAGCTTATCATTAAGGAAATAATTAGAATGATCCCTAATTGGATCATTAATCCATAATGGATTGAATCATCAATATTCATGAAATACATAAACTAGAAGCATAGAAAAAAGCCATTAATTCGGCCTCAAGATTAATCTTAGATTAAGAAAAAGCTTTATGAAAAGCTTCATTTGGATTGAGAATGGGTCATGAGTATGACCATTTCTTGAGTGAGAGAGAGAAATTACATAAAAACCATTTGAATTAAGCATAAATGGAAATTTATGTAACTCTTAACTATCATTAATCAATCAACTTCAATAGCATTCATCAGATTATGTAACTCTTCACTACCATTCATCAATTAACTTCAATAGCATTCAAAAACCATTCCAATCAAGCTTCTCAAGCTTGAGAGGGGTTGAGAAGAGAGAAGCATTGAGAAATTATAGAAAAGATCAAAATTCACCATTTACCTTACAAATTGCTTGATTCTTTGTTCACGGTAGAGGCCCCCAACCAATCAATTGGTTAAGTATGTTGATGGAGCCACCAATGGGGATTGAAGAAAGAGGGAAGCTCCAATTTCTTCAATTTGGAGAGAATTTTAAAGAATAGTAGAAATTAGCATTATTTCAGCATAACTCTAGTATAGTAAAATTCTTCTATTTTTTTCAAAGGACTCATGTTCTATTTATAGGAGAGGGAAGCTCTAACCAAAGCTAACTGAATTCTAGAATTTTCCAAATTTAGTTTGGTTGAATTTGGACTAGATTTGGACCTAGTTTGGTTACTTTTTGATTCGGTTTGGTTCCCTTTTGATTTGGTTTGGTTCAAGAGAGAGAAGAGATAAAAATATCATATTATTTTTGAGTTTAAAACTCATTCAAGCATGTGAAATATGCACCTCCTTTAAAGAACTCCCCTTCCTTACATATGTGTCAAAATGGAATCATTATACCCAAAATATCTCATATTTTTAATATTGCTCATAGTTTTTTACTAATAAACCTTGTACATTTTCAACTCTTCATCTTATGTGAGCATTTACTCATTTTTGGATACTCAATTTATCTCATTTTTTTGATATTACTCATAGTTTTTTACTAATAAACCTTGTACATATTCAACTCTTCATCTTATGTGAGCATTAACTCATTTTTGGGTATCTTCTTTTACAAATAGGATTTATCTCCTCCCTACACATGGATTGATGCTATTGGCCCATAGGAACCTTAATTGGACCATAATCCAAAAATTTTTGAAAATCTAGACCCTTAGGCTAAGGTCCTTCATATCCATTTTCAATTAATTCTAATTGAACATTGGAAAGTTCTTTTTGAATTTCTGTTTCAGGGGAACTTATTTTAATAAGATAAGTTATTTTTCTATCCAAAAATATTCATAATCTGAATATTCTCTCTCTAGAATATTTTCTCTCTCTCTATGCTAAAACAGGCAGAGATAAGATCTCTTATATTTCAGAAAAGGGAATTGATTACACGGGAATATGCTGGACATTTTGAGAGGCTAGGGAGGAATCTTACATTCACTCCCACTTGAAAAACGCGAGATGTCCTCATCTCGCAAACTGGGATAATTTTGCAAGATGCACGAATATGAGACTTAGAGAAAAATTTTAATCAAGATTAACCACGAAGAAAAGTCTTAAAGAGAGCAAGATTCAAAATAAGAAGAAGATTTAAACTTTATCCATTCTCGGAAACAGGGATTTCATTAACGTCTTCACAATTTCGTGATCACGTTAACAAAACCTAGTGTTAACATATTAAAACTTGTGATCACATTGTATATTCACATGACCTGAGAAATGACCTGCCGGAACCCACTAGTCCAGTAACACCTCCGGGCTTCTATCTTTCCCGGCGGGCCCGCCGGGATACAGAGTTTTTCCGGCGGGCCCGCCGGGAAAGATAGAAGCCCGGCGGGCCCGTCGGGAAAAAGAAGGAACACCGGCGGGGTATTATTCTGTATATAAACACTGCCCGACACCCATCGTACAACTTTTGGGAAGATAGTCCTTGTTTTGGGGGCGTGATATCTCTCCTCAAAGTACTTGTAGAGCTCTCGAGTTGCTAGAAGTGTCCTCTCGGGAAGAATGTCCTTATTTTAGGGGCTGTCGTCTTTTCTTGTAGGCACTCCTAAGGTTATTGGGCCACTCGTCCTTAGTTCTTTGAACTGGGGGCAGGGTGTGGTTCGTAGCTAATACTTGCGGAGATTTAGGGACAAATTTGGAGTCATTCAGCCTTGCATTTGAGCCACGTACGTAATCTACCTACCTCATTCTGCTTTATGAATGGTTTGATGGAGCCAAGAGTCCTGCTTAGGGGCTTGTATTGGTTCTTGATACTTGATATAGTTTAGAGTAGACAAGGGTCTATTGTCCTATACTAGAGTATTGGGCAAGCATAGATCTTTGATTTTTTTTGTGAATGTTAGAGAAGGTCTATTGTCCTATACTAGAGTATTGGGCAAGCATAGACTTTTGATTGTGTAAAGTATCCTTAACTGGGTACAAAAGGCATCCTTCATTGGGGGTGCAATGTGCATGATAGTCTCGAAGTAGTTTTGTAGTAAGACCTTGCAAGATAGTTTGAAGTAGTTTTATGTTATGTGATGATCTTTTGTATTTGTCAAGATAGTTTCGAAGTACTTTGTCTGCAGATGTATGTTTTGTCATACGTGAGTGATTTGTTGTTTTTTCATTTGTGTATTCATTGTTATATGCTTGGTTGAATAGGTTATTTGTTGAGATGGAGGACAATGTTGGATCCAGTGATACCTCCACCAATAGAGTCCAAATTTCAAATAGCAAAAAAAAAGGCACCTGGGTTATAGAGTGGCAATATGCAATTAACGTTGGTGATCGATTCATAGATTGGGAGTGTAAGCTATGCCATGCAGTAAAATCAGGTGGGGCGCCTCGACTAAGAGAACACTTTTTAGGCGGACCGAAGAAAAAGTCATGTACCCACCCCTCTGCACCTATAGTGGCCAAACGCATAAGGGAAGAAATTCAAAAGAAAGATTCAAGAAAACATGACACTCCTACCGTTAATGTATCAAGGCAGCAAGAACACTGTTGTTCTAATCATCAAACTCCCGCTACATCGCCTACTTGTACCCTGAACGGCAATGTGCAACCAGAAAGTAATCTACCCAGTGCATCTTCTTGCAAGCGAAACTTTGACGTAGGAAATATACCCATGCGTCAAACTTCATTGCAAGAAAGCCTACGTCAAGGTCGACTCGATGATGCACAACTCGTCCTTGCTGAAGCGATTTACTTTTCTGGGAGTGCTATGATGATGGTGGACAGTGAGCATTGGAAGAGAGCATGGAAGAAAATTGGTGAGTTTGGACCAGGGTTTTCACCGCCTACGTACCATGCTATGCGAAATGATCTATTAGAGAAATGTTATGCGCAGGTAAAAGAACGTGTACAAAGAATAATTCTTAGCAATGTAGAGCTTTCTGGATGTAGTATAGTAAGTGATGGATGGTCTAATGTGCAAAGAAAACCATTAATTAATGTAATGGTTATTTCACCTAGAGGTGAGACTTTCATCCGTGCCGTGGATTCAGCTGGTTCAATCAAAATTGGGGCTTACATTTCTCAAGTCATTAGCTCTGTGATAGAGGAAGTGGGTGCCAAAAATGTAGTCCAAGTCGTCATGGACAATGCAAAAAATTGTAAAAATGCATCCAGAATCCTACAGCGACAATATCCACATATTTTTCCGGTAGGCTGTAATACTCATAGTTTGAATCTTGTATTAAAAGATTGGTATAAATCTGATGATACCAAATGGTTTGCCTCAATCGTCGACACTACTCGCCAGCTTGTGAAATTCATGCTCAAGAGACAGAGAGTTTTAGATATGTTTCGACCTCGCATGTCAGTTATGTTAAAGCTTCCAGCGGAGACTAGGTTTTGCACTCACTTTTACACTTTTGAGTCTCTTCTTAGAAATAAAGATGCAGTTTGTGAAACATTTACATGCATGGCATTTCATGACTGGGAGAACACTCAACTTGAAAAAGTGAAAGAGAAAATCAAAGTCTTGAAGGGAGCACTTACGAGAAGAAGTTGGTGGAACAGTGTGATGGATGCATACCATGTAATGATGCCTGTTATGTATGCTGTACGAAGTCTTGATCAAAGAGCGCCTAATCTCAGAAAAGCATGGATGCAATGGTGGACTGTCCAGCGGAGTTTGGAGTGTCCTGATAAATTAGAGCATTCAGTGGTGGAAAAGCAATGGCGTGTACCATTCTCCAGTAGACAAAGAAAAGTTCTGTTGAAGTACTTTCATGCTAGATGGATTGGAGCGCATTCACCACTGCACAGTGCTGCTTACATGTTAGATCCTGAATATTGGAATATGGATTTGATGTCCAACGTTGAGGTGGTGCAAGATTTTTATAAAGTGGTAAACACTTTCTATAATAATGATGATGATCGTGTACAGTGCATAAAGGAGATGACCTCATTTCGGTTGAAAGAGGGTTTATTTTCCAACTCCCTTGTTCAACAAATGGCTAAAGAGCAACCTGCATGGAAGTGGTGGATGATGAATGGTGGTGAGCATTATGCTTTATTGCGCAACCTTGCGATGAAGGTTCTAAGTCAGTGCTCTTCAAACTCAGGCTCAGAAAGAAACTGGAGCATGTATAAATATATTCATAGTACTATTCGCAATCGACTTCTTGCAGATCAAGCAAATAAACTTGTTTACATGTACTGCAATGAAAAGATTTTGCAAGACATCGAAAGCGAAGAGTATGAAGAAGATATGCCCAGATGGATGTACAATTGTGAAGATGTAGTAGACGAGAACTTTGATGTTGGACGTACGTTGTGCACCACCCTTGAGATAGAAGACAATTTAGACATTGACTTAGATGAGCTTAATTTAGCAGACGAGAGAGTAAACGGTGAAAGAATTTTGGAGCAAGATACTGACATAGAGGAAGAAGTCACTTCATTAATTTAATAAAAAGTACTTGTACAAATGATCATATTTGGAGAAATTATCAATACAAAAGTAGAATTTGTTTTTCTTAGCTCTCATCTTGAAATAAATTGTGAATTGCACTAGGAGTTGCATCTAAAGGTCTTGGTGGTTTATATTCGCTAGCCATGCCGAACACTGTATAAATACCTTGATTTATTGGGACACTGCACAATGCACATGTGGAAGTATTTTGCATTTGTCTCACTAAACATATTAAGTGGTAATAGTGTCCACATGGTAGTATATACTGGCCGCTCCACCCATCGAATACTTCGTAACATACAGGACATTGGGGGGTGGAGGAACTTGTAGCCTCAGCAGAAACTCCCACAAGATCAGGATGTATCAAAAAATGAGAGATGTGGTTTCCTTGGCGCACAGGAGCAATACGTGAGGAGATGCTCTGCACATCTTGGCTGATCTTTGTTAACTGCTCTTGAATCCCTCTATTGGCCGGGGGAGGAGTTGACGCTTGAGTTAATCGGTCAGCTTCTTTCTCCTTCTCTGCTAGCTGTGCCCCTAAGCTTTCTTTGACCTGGTTTAACTCCAGTCCAGCGCCCTCCACCATGAGATCAAGTTCTTCTCTTGTGAATGTCACTGTCTCTTCACGTATGTCGTGGGTGTTGACAGTGGCCTCTCTGGAGGCGAAGTCCACAGGAGTTTCTAGGATAAAGTGAGCATATAGCATTTTAGCAAAATAGAGTGGAGCGTCGGCGTTATGGAGAGGACGACCGTACACCTCCAAGAAAATGCGCTCGGCATTAGTTTTGATATCATTGTGAGTGCAACGAGAAATCTTCCATCTTCCCTTCTTAATCTCGCCATCTGGACATGGCCATATTTCCTTTATCATCTCTGTGGTTACGCGTTTGTTTATGTCTTTCCATTGGGCATAAGTTGGATTTGTCCATTTCGATAACCTGCATGCTGTTCTTGTAGCTTCGCGGGCTATCAGGCCATGTGCAAGGGCCTTCATTCGCTCGTATGCCTTCTTGGCTAACTCCTGATGCTCGTTCGCTTGCGCTTGCTCCATATCTGCATGAACGTAAATGACTTTAGGATTTTAATGAACTGTAAAGATCAACGTAAGATAAATTGACCATTACTCTCAAAATCTTGAAGTTAAACACCACGAGAGGAGATATGTATTGCAAAGACTCGATGAGAAATATCCACTTGACTCCAAAAACACTTCAAACAATGCTCGCACATCAAATTTTGAAGAGAAAACATAAACTTAAACACCACAAGAGGAGAGAGATGTTGCAAAGACTCAATGAAGAGAGAAACAAAATTTTGAAACATTGGACACATCAAATTTTGAAGAGAGAAACAAAATGCCATTCCTGAAACTTAATCTCTTGATACTGTATCATTACAAAGTTGGGGTGAATGCCACCGATAGCTCTACAAGAGGACGTTGTGCCCTCGTAGGGTCAGTATTTAGTGATCTAAAAAATTCAACTACTTGCAAAATTGATTTTCGCTCATCGCGATTAGGCAGAAACATCCAATTTTTGACTCTATGAATAATAGTATCCATGGTAACTTTGTCATGGGAACTATTATTCATCCACAACTCTTGCACTTTCTGCCAAAAGTCATATAAAGTTTGTAATAAATATCCCAAGGCAAAAACATCAGATGCAGGAGTGTATGCATCTGCCAAAAAAGGATCATAAAGCTCTGGGGCTATCCACGGCCGTTCATTTTGCTCTCTGTCTGCGTGGGAGACTGCCTGTGCCACCTTCTCGGGGTTCTTGTCTAGTTCAAAAACAAAATTGAGAGACACCCGTTTTTTGGGCGCTCTCAGCAGCAACCCCCAATCGATAATACCTATGCGTGGCTTTAGCTCTTTTGTATAATCCAACACTACATTGAAAGGATGTAGGTCGGTATGTACAATACCTGCCATATGTGCTGCCGCTAAACCTTCCACCAGGGCATGCATAATATGTGGCATGTTTATTACTACCTCTTTTATTTTTGAAAGTTCTAGATGACCTAAAGGGATATTATCAGGCGGGGGTTGTCTCCATCCTCGATCCAAACGAAAAATGGCTCTGGTGGTGAACTCACTGAATCTGAAGGGAACCTTCAGAAGAGTATCACCAAGAGCGCCGCCATTATAGTACGGAAAAATTGTGATCCATGGAGCCTCTTTTGTAAAGGCAATGCATCGGACAATCGATGGATGTAGCACTTGCATACCCTGCTCTGCCTGGAAGCTCTCGAACTTCACGCTGCCTTCTCCTTTGTAGTGCTTTCTGCAAAAAGTGATGTGCTCCGGTAAAAATGATATACCTTTAATTGCATACTCTTTTACTGTTCCAAACACACCGGAGCCTATTATTCGTCCTTCGTGAAGAGCTTCGTGCGGGATACCAATAAGATGTGTGCACATAGAATTGTAGATGGTACGATTAATGACACCTGTACCACTTGCATCTGCCTGACTGGACGTTGCAGCGACGTCCTGGGCAATGCGCACTCTTTTGGGGAGGGACTCTACATCCAACGCCTTCATGCGCTTGCTCTTGGCTCTTTGCTCGCTCCATACAACGTCCCATAACTGTAGACGTTGCATATTGGCTTCAGGCGGGGCAGCATCTCTAAGATCACTGCATGCTACACGCATGCTCCCCAAAATGGTTCGTGTTATGTGCTGATGGTTGAAATCTGTTATCTTCTGTCTATCTAGCAGCTCAGCGTTGCCTCCGCTTCGAAGCTGACGCTGTGCATTTTTCCATATTTGGTCTATGAGATCTCGCATGAGTATCTCAGACTCATTGATCTTTTTGACGACATCATCAGTACATTGTGATACTGTGATGACCGCTTCAATGCGAATTGCTCGCAGAATAATTTTGCGCTCTTCGGGAGAAAGCATGTTGATCGTCTTCGTAAATCTAGCAAATAACACTAAACACAAAAAAACAGAATATCAAACATTACTGAAATAAACATCAAGTAGACGTGAGAGAACAGCAACAAGTATATCAATATCGTCAATGTTCATACAAAAACGGAATATCAAATAATTTAATGAACTCAACATCATCCAATACATCATCAAACGTGAGAAAACAACAATAAGTGTATCATTACTTATCAATGATCAAACAAAAACAGAATATATCAAACAACATTACTGAACTCAACATCATGCAATACATTATCGAACGTGAGACAACCGCAACAAGCGCATTATTACTTACGAAGTGTATACATTATCGAATGAGAGAGAGAGAGAGAGGGGGAGGAAGAGAGAGAGGTGTGACAGATAGAGAGAGGAAACATTAAATGATATTTTTTATAGTTTTGTAAGTTCCTAAAGAGAGAAAAATAATGTTTTGTAATCCTAAAGCACTCCTCATCTACATACCTATCGTGATAGAGAGAGATGTGAAGTGTATCATGAGAGAGAGAGAGAGAAAGAGTTGTGAAGTGTATCATTGCGAGAGAGAGAGAGAGAATTGTGAAGTGTATCATGAGAGAGAGAGAGAGAGAGAGGAGAGGAAGAGAGAGTTGTGACAGATAGAGAGAAGAAACATTAAATGACATTTTTAATGTTTTTGTGAGTTCCTAAAGAGAAAAATAATGTATTGTTTTAATTTTTAAGTAAATAGAGGGAGAAAAAAGAAATTATTAAGAATTATGTATATTTTAAGAGAAATAAAAAAAATCATTATCTACACATCTATCGTGTTGTGAAGTGAATCATGAGAGAGATAGAGAAAGAGTTGTGAAGTGTATCATGAGAGAGAGGAGGGTAAGAAGAGAGAGATTCATATTTTTCGAGTTACGAATCACGATATTATAAAATAAAACGTTTAGACAATATGATGTAAACTTTGATCCATGAAATACTAATTCCGCGTTAGCAACCAAGTATCACATGGATCAAACACAATAAAAACAATACAAGTCAAATTAAACAAATTTACGACATTTATTCGACCGCGTTAACGATCATATGCCGAAATACGCAAGCAAATTTACGACACCTTTTCGACCGCGTTAACGATCAAATGCTGCAATATGCAAAAAACATTTTATGCACTAGCGGACGACACCAACTTGCCGTGTTAACGACAAAATGTCGCCCGATTCTATGGGAATACCAATAGGATACGAACATACACTGTCCGCGTTACTGACCATATGTCCGCATTTGACAAAGGGAAGGGAAGGGAAGGTGACATCGCCATAATGATACTATGCTTGCCGCGTTACCGACTAGTACCGCTACGGCGTGTCATACTTACCATAGGACACAGACTAGCCGCCTTACCGACTTAGTGCCCCAGGGTAAGCACCATTCCGAAGAATGGCCTTACACACACACCAGTCGTGTGGCGGGCCACCCAAATCCTGCCGCGCATTGCGACAATGGGCGGCTAACCGCACGAACTCACCCACACACACATCCCTCGTGTGGCGGACCACCCACATCCTGCCGCGCATTGCGACAGTGGGCGGCTGCCCGCACGAACACACCCACATACACACACACACACACAAGTTTTCATTACCTGTGTATGCTGTCAGCAATGAAATCCCAAAGGTCCCCCCGGGCCCATATATATAGAAAATTGTACCCCGCCGGGCTATATGACGACCCCGCAGGGACCCGCCGGGCTTTGATTTATCCCGGCGGGCCCGCCGGGTATAGCAAAAGCCCGACGGGATTTTTCCCGGTTACCAGGTCGCTTGCCACCGGCTTTTTTGAGAACATGTTAACATGTGAACATGTTAATAACATGTTCACACATGTTATTAACAAAAAAAATTTTGTGATCACGTGAATATAAAATCAGAGCTCGGAACTTATACAGTAAAGATAGAAGAACTCTTTACACTTCCATAAGCCCGTCCATCATATGGTCACAAAAGCAGCACTCACAAGCTGCGCAAGTATAAGGTAACTCATCTATGGGAATAATTCTGTTGGTTATTGCCGCACCTATCTCAGTGGTATGAGGTGATCTAACAAAAGGACCTCTGAGAGGCAAGCCAAAAACGGGGTAAAGGCATATCTTCTCATGAGGAAGAAAACACGCCAGTAAGAAGACCCGCTCAAAAAACCCAAGATGCCTTGATCTCATGACGCAGTAGTATCGGGGACCCAAACCTAAGGCTTCAATAACCATGGCCAAGTGGACATTGTTACGAAAGTGCTGCTGACCCCAGGGTGTTACCCTAGTTATGTCTTGATAGGTCCGCCATTTGGTCTGCGCTACAGAAGTTCCTAGGTGAGGAAAAAGTGAGCGCTCATACTGTTCTATAAAGTCTTTCTTCACAGACTCTCTTGCGTCTTGAAGATGAGAAATCATCATGGATAAAACTAATTCCTGTTGCCAAGCCATGAAGGAGATTAAGAAGAAGGGAGATCGATGGAAGTAAGATTACTGTGAGAGTTACGACTTATATAAAGGAAGGAGCTAGCGTAACTTAGAAGCCAACGGTATCTTGTCACTGAAGTTTTACCGTCTTTCCATGATTTGGGTTTGGCACATTTTTCGATAGAAGGCATTAAGAACTTTGAGATGAGGAGATAAAAGAAGCTTGTAGGCTAAGTCACCTACTTTCATTGAATTCAGATAAGGTTCACAATATCTGGGGGATAACTTCTTATACTCCCCAAGAGATAAAGAACTTCTTTTTGGGCCGTACTCGAATGAAAACCAAAACCGTGGTATCCAAAACACCGATTTTCACTTCTGAACTCATTGTTCTGAATCCTTAAAATAGGTGGGACTCTTGAGAAGTATTCTAGGGAAAGGATCTTCCTTTTTTAAAAAAAAACAGAATCTTTCTTTTATTTTAGAGAGCGAATAATTATAAGATGAAAAGGGAGATTCTTACTCCTATATACCTCGAAGGCTAGGGAGGAATCTTACATTCTACCCCACTTAAAAAGGTGCGAGATGTTCTCATCTCGCAAGATAGAGGACAACTCTATCTTGCGAGATAGAGGACAACTCTTTTTCTTAAGATCCAATTTTATTCTGGGGTTCCTTATATTCTGGTCGACCCAACAGAATAGTGGGATAAATATCCCTTAGAACTCATCATTAAATAACAATTCATTCAGATCATATCATTCATATCTTTAACATGATAAAGGTCCATTAGACCAAAAAATTTCCTTTTGAACATTCCTCCACGGGAATTTCAGTCAAGTAAGTTCTCAATTTGTCATCCCTTAACTTGATCTAACGGTCAAGTGTTAATAGTAGCAATTTGACAGCACAATCCACTAATCTCATAGTGATTTGCTGAAATCATTATCATCATTTATCATCACAGGGACTCGTCCCATTCATCCTCATTGTAGTTTTGCTCAGGTTATTATATTTCAACTAAATTTCAGAAATCATCATTTTTCAATCAGAATCCAAATCAATTCATCAGTTCTCAAACAAAATTAAAATCATATCAACCACATTCGAAATCATCATCTGGATAGCATTAACGCTTATAATTTCAAGTCTTGGATTTACTCGTATATACTGCCGGTAAAGAGCTGCAGTTATACCCTCGGTATATACGAGTCGTCATAATACTTGGAACTATAAGGTAAATACCATCATGTCTAGGCCTCAAGCAAGTCAGGGTTCCATATAATTGCGGTACTTCCATTTGAAGACCCAATTACTAATTTATGAATTTTCAGATTGAATATCAATTTGTATGAATTATATCACACAATTACAACCTTTTTGTGCTTCTTGATAAATTTTTGACATATTTGGTTTCTCAGTTGATCTTTATTAGCCAAATTCTCTGATACCAACTGTGAGATCCCCCTGTTCCCACCGAGCAACGATTTCGGGTAGTAAAGCGGAAGTAGCACTTCTTGCGCGGGACAGGGGTCCCACATTCGAGGCCTCACCCACGGATATCCGGACAAAAGACTAAACTGTCGGTTTTTCCAAAACCGAACCCGGAAAAACTTCTCTTATCCGGAAAGCACGGGCGATTCCTCCAGGATAACTTTTTACTCTAACGTAGTCAAGACCATTAGTGATCAAACTGATCCGACTGCACCTATAAAGATACTCGGTCAGATCAGGGAAGAAACTTGCACTTGGATCATTGGGATCAATGCTTTTTTCCCCATCAAGAGGCACAGCCGTTGATTCCTATCCATAGAACAATTACTATACGGGACTTACTTCATCTATCGTAGTAACAGAAATTGAGTCTCGATTTACGGATCCATCAGTCCAGCCTAACCCCATCCGATCCCATGAGTTAGCCAACCGCCCAACCACTGTAGTGATGGGATCCAATTTGGAATTTGGTTAGGTTTTGTCCCGCGTACCAAGGAAAAGATTCCCAAGGCCCCCTAGCCGGAAGTTCATGCAAACATAAAACTAGCCACACCACTTACACACCCAATATGAAATTGCCTTTTTCTTAGCATCAGCTAACTTTAAAACAATCCTTTAATGAAACCATAGTACCACTGATCACAATCTTCCAATTTATCCAGTTGATTCATCATTCCTTCATCAGAGTATCTATGGCTTCATTGGCAACTAGAACGCTCACCACCTATCCACACAGGGGCCTTTTCAATAGTTCCTAGCCCATAATACTCGGCAATATAATCATTCATAAAAATCAAAATGGACTCTCGTTGAAGATCAGCAAGATCAACCAACAGATCCATATAAAGAGCCATGGACTCATCCATTGAAGACCAGCAAGGTCAATCAACCAGATCCATGCTCGGTTTCACAAAACAACTCTTACTCCTTGTTCCAATATCTTCCTCGATGCACGCGTGGGTATCCTAGGCAACCCAGAGCCCGAGCACCGTATGGTCAGCACCCTCTAGGATCCTTCGCAAGTGACCTAGCGCTTCACTCATAGGCCGCTTCCTTGGTCCCTCATCCATCGTACCGGAAGCTCACCATTTTAATCGAACCGAGGCTGGTCAAGACCTCGATCGACCTTGCTACGCGAGACGTCCTCGTCAGCAGTTGCAACTTTATCAGTTAGGTCTCCACGACCTTAATCACAAGACGGTCAAAATGCTTCCCCAACATTCTTGACATAAAACAGCCATTTACAAACAGCATTTACAAATAGTTTACAAATACAATTTCTATATTAACTCTCATTTTTCCACATTATCCCTCATTAATCCACATTACTTATTCCGCATTCCATTTATATGTGTACTCATCCAATCACATCATTTTCCATCTCTTCACTTCAGATTCCTTCATATCACATATCATATATTCACATCCATATCTACATCCATACATCCACATCCACATCCACATTCACATCCATACATCCACATCTACATGCTTACCTCCATTTTCACATCCTCATTTATACATCCACATCCCATATCCACATTCATACATACACATCCATATCCACATCCATACATCTACACCCACATGCATACATCCACTACCACGTCCTCATTCATACATCCACATCCACATGCATACATTCACTATCACGTCCTCATTCACCCATATCTACATCCACATACATACATACATCCACATCCACATTCCCATTCACATCTATACATTCACATCTATATCCACATACATACATACATCCACATCCACATTTCACATTCACATCTATACATCCACATCTACATCCATATACATACATACATCCACATCCACATTCCACATTCACATCTATACATCCACATCTACATCCACATTCACATATATCCACATCCACATTCCCATTCACATCTATACATCCACATACATACATACATCCACATCCACGTTCCACATTCACATCTATACAACCACATCCACATGCATACATCCACTATCACGTCCTCATTCATACATCCACATCCACATACATACATACATCAACATCCACATTCCCATTCACATCTATACATCCACATCTACATCCACATACAGACATACATCCATATCCACATTCCACATTCACATCTATACATCCACATCTACATCCACATTCACATACATCCACATCTACATTCACATTCACTTCTATATCCACATCTATATTCCCATTCACATCTATACATCCACATCTACATCCACATACATACATACATCCATATCCACATTCCACATTCATTTCTATACAACCACATCTACATCCACATTCACATCTATGCATATACATCTTCATGCATACATCCATTTTCACATGCATACATCCACACTCCCATCTCCACATCCACACATCCACATACATACATCCATTTCCACATTCCCATTCATATAACCCCATATGCCTTCATATCTAATCTTTTATATCACATCCATTCTCACCCTATCACAACCCATATATATCTTATCTCATCTCATACACTTCTTATCTCATCCCATACACATCTTAACTCATCTTATATGCATCTTATCATATCTTATTACTTCCCATATCTTTTATGCACACTTCTATGCATGAAATTCAATTATGCTAAAAGTAACACTTTTATAATAAAATAATCATCTCTTATGCATACCTCTATGCATGAAATTCAATTATGCTAAAAGTAACACTTTTATAATAAAATATTCATCTCTTATGCATACCTCTATGCATGAAATTCAATTATGCTAAAAGTAACACTTTTATAATAAAATATTCATCTCTTATGCATACCTCTATGCATGAAATTCAATTATGCTAAAAGTAACACTTTTATAATAAAATATTCATCTCTTATGCATACCTCTATGCATGAATTTCAATTAAGCTAAAAGTAACTCTTTTATAATAAAATATTCATCTCTTATGCATACCTCTATGCATGAAATTCAATTATGCATAATATAAAAATTAATTTCTCTAGGATTACAATGAATATCTTTCAATTAATCTAGGATGATAATTCCTAGAATATGGTAGGAAGTCCTCTTTTCATGCTTTGAAGGAAATTATTTTATGCGTAATTTTTATAAAACTTTTGCCATAGCTCCGCTGCTATGATGACTGATAAATCTCAATTTTTCTAAGGGATAAAGCTTATCATTAAGAAAATAATTAGAATGATCCCTAATTGGATCATTAATCCATAATGGATTGAATCATCAATATTCATGAAATACATAAACTAAAAGCATAGAAAAAAGCCATTAATTTGGCCTCAAGCATAGATTAATCTTGGATTAAGGAAAAGCTTTATGAAAAGCTTCATTTGGATTGAGAATGGGTCATGAGCATGACCATTTCTTGAGTGAGAGAGAGAAATTACATAAAAACCATTTGAATTAAGCATAAATGGAAATTTATGTAACTCTTAACTATCATTAATCAATCAACTTCAATAGCATTCATCAAATTATGTAACTCTTCACTACCATTCATCAATTAACTTCAATAGCATTCAAAAACCATTCCAATTAAGCTTCTCAAGCTTGAGAGGGGTTGAGAAGAGAGAAGCATTGTGAGAAATTATAGAAAAGATCAAAATTCACCATTTACCTTACAAATTGCTTGATTCTTTGTTCACGGTAGAGGTCCCCAACCAATCAATTGGTTAAATATGTTGATGGAGCCACCAATGGGGATTGAAGAAAGAGGGAAGCTCCAATTTCTTCAATTTGGAGAGAATTTTAGAGAATAGTAGAAATTAGCATTATTTCAGCATAACTCTAGTATAGTAAAATTCTTCTATTTTTTTCAAAGGACTCATGTTCTATTTATAGGAGAGGGAAGCTCTAACCAAAGCTAACTGAATTCTAGAATTTTCCAAATTTAGTTTGGTTGAATTTAGACTAGATTTAGACCTAGTTTGGTTACTTTTTGATTCGGTTTGGTTCCCTTTTGATTTGGTTTGGTTCAAGAGAGAGGAGAGATAAAAATATCATATTATTTTTGAGTTTAAAACTCATTGAAGCATGTGAAATATGCACCTCCTTTAAAGAACTCCCCTTCCTTACATATGTGTCAAAATGGAATCATTATACCCAAAATATCTCATCTTTTTAATATTGCTCATAGTTTTTTACTAATAAACCTTGTACATTTTCAACTCTTCATCTTATGTGAGCATTTACTCATTTTTGGATACTCAATTTATCTCATTTTTTTGATATTACTCATAGTTTTTTACTAATAAACCTTGTACATATTCAACTCTTCATCTTATGTGAGCATTAACTCATTTTTGGGTATCTTCTTTTACAAATAGGATTTATCTCCTCCCTACACATGGATTGATGCTATTGGCCCATAGGAACCTTAATTGGACCATAATCCAAAAATTTCTAAAAATCTAGACCCTTAGGCTAAGGTCCTTCATATCCATTTTCAATTAATTATAATTGAACATTGGAAAGTTCTTTTTGAATTTCTGTTTTAGGGGAACTTATTTTAATAAGATGAGTTATTTTTCTATCCAAAAAAATTCATAATCTGAATATTCTCTCTCTAGAATATTTTCTCTCTCTATGCCAAAACAAGCAGAGACAAGATCTCTTATATTTCAGAAAAGGGAATTGATTACAGGAGAATATGCTGGACATTTTGAGAGGCTAGGGAGGAATCTTACACTGAGCTTGATGAATCATAACCTGTAGTACCAATGCCAATACCTTCCACTTTCTTCTTTCCTTTGTCCATAGCACTACTCTCAGTGCTCACATCATGTCTCAATCTTCCTGACCATGGACTCACATTCTGGATGACTCAAGTGGTCCACTCATACTCATAGATTCCTGCACAAGAAGATTCACATCCTCATTTGCATCTATGTCATCAACTATGACATACTGACTTTCTTTGTACCAAGTTCCCATCTCATCAAAGATCACATCTCTACTAAAATGACAACCTATTTTGTCATTGGATTATAGCATTTGTATGCTTTTCTCTCTTGCGCATACCCAATGAAAATACATTTTTCAGCCTTTGGATCCAATTTCCTTCTTCTCTCATCTGGTACATGAACATATGCAACACATCCACCAAAGACTTTCAAGTGACCAATAGCCGGCCTAAATCTTGTCATCCTCACAATAGGTGTACTCTCATGTATAGTTGTGCGGTAGAAGTCATGTTCAACAAGTACACTATAGTAGCACATGATTCTACCCAAAAATAATTTAGTATAGACTTCTCATTAAGCATAGCTCTTGCAATCTCACCAATGATCCTGTTTTTCCTCTCAGCAACACCATTATGCTGAGGTGTGTACCTCCATGTAATTTTTCTTCTTATCTCATGCTCTCCCAAGAAGGCATCAAATGCATGTGATATGTACTCACCACCACCATCTATCCTCAAACACTTGGTCCATTGACCATATTGTTTTTCTACCAATGCTTTGAAGTCAATGAACTTCCCAAGTGCTACATTCTTCTCTTTCAAGAAGCAAATCCAAGTCATCATGCTGTAATCTCATCAATAAATGTGACATACTAATACCTGCACAACCATTGATAGTTGGAATCTGTGTTGGACTCCATATGTCATTGTGAATGATTTCCAATGGTCTTCTACTAATTTGACCATCTTTTGGAAATGGCAACCTTGCCTGCTTTCCCAAATCTACATGCTTCACATATATGAAATCTTACTACCATCATGTTTGAACCTGGGCAAACCACCAACTATACCTTTTACTTGCATAGATTTCAGCTTTTGAATATTCACATGCCCAACTCTCTTATTCCAAATATCAATGTCTGGGCACAACTCCTTGACTTTTTTAAAACACGGCAGACTTCAACTCTGGAATGCCTGCACTGAATTTGAACAATCTACCTTCTTTCTCCCCCTGATTTTTATGCATAAAGGGATTATTTTTATTTCAAAAGTGTTATTCTCATTAAAATTGATTTTTATGCATAAAAAGATGCATAAAGGGATCATTTATATTTCAAAAGTGTTATTCTCATTAAAATTCATTTTTGTGCATAGAAGGATGCATAAACGGATTAGTTTTATTTCAAAAGTGTTATTCTCATTAAAATTGATTTTTATGCATAGAAAGATGCATAAAGGGATTATTTTTATTTCAAAAGTGTTATTCTCATTAAAATTGATTTTTATGCATAGAAAGATGCATAAAGGGATTATTTTTATTTCAAAAGTTTTATTCCCATTAAAATTGATTTTTATGCATAGAAAGATGCATAAAGGGATTATTTTTATTTTGCATAAAGGGATTAATTTTATTTCAAAAGTGTTATTCCCATTAAAATTGATTTTTATGCATAGAAAGATGCATAAAGGGATTATTTTTATATCAAAAGTGTTATTCCCATTAAAATTGATTTTTATGCATAGAAAGATGCATAAAGGGGTTATTTTTATTTCAAAAGTGTTATTCTCATTAAAATTGAGATGCATAAAGAATTTTTATATCAAAATTATAATTCTCTTAAATTCTATGTTTAAATTCTATGAATAGAGGTGATGAGATGTGAGGTGAATAGATGTGTTGAGATTTGATGTGAATCAGATAGATGTGAATGAATGGATGGATGGATGTGATGTGAATAGAGGTGATGAGATGTGAGGTGAATAGATGTGATGAGATGTCATGTGAATCACATAGATGTAAATGAATGGATGGATGGATGTGATGTGAATAGAGGTGATGAGATGTGAAGTGAATAGAGGTGATGAGATGTGATGTGAATAGATGTGATGAGATGTGATGTGAATCAGATAGATGTGAATGAATGGTTGGATGGATGTGATGTGAATAGAAGTGATGAGATGTGAGGTGAATAGATGTGATGAGATGTGAGGTGAATAGAAGTGATGAGGTGTGATGTGAATCAGATAGATGTGAATGAATGGATGGATGGATGTAATGTGAATAGAGTTGATGAGATGTGAGGATTATAGAAGTGATGAGATGTGATGTGAATCAGATAGATGTGAATGAATGGATGGATGGATGTTATGTGAATAGAGGCGATGAGATGTGATGAGATGTGAGGAGAATAGATGTGATGAGATGTGATGTGAGTCAGATGGATGTGAATAGAGATGATGACATGTGAGGTGAATAGATGTGATGAAATGTGATGTGAATCAGATAGATGTAAATGAATGAATGGATGAGATGTCAT
The DNA here is from genome assembly GCF_041138505.1 of Cibotium barometz. NCBI lineage: Eukaryota > Viridiplantae > Streptophyta > Polypodiopsida > Cyatheales > Cibotiaceae > Cibotium > Cibotium barometz. Next base: position 11,507,323 of record NC_141050.1, on the reverse strand, counting down.
GTCATGTGAATCAGGATGTAAATGAATGATATGGGATGTGAGTGGATGTATGTGAAAGAATGGATGTGAATGTGTATATGAAGAATGGATATGAATGAGTATGTGAAAGAATGGATGTAAATGTATGTGATGAAAATGGATGTGAATGTGTATGTGAAGAATGGATGTGAATGAGTATGTGAAAGAATGGATGTGTGTGTGTATGTAAGAATGGATATGGATGTGTATGTGAAGAATGGATGTGAATGTGTATGTGTGAAAGAATGTTATGTAATGTAATGTGACATGAATATATGTGGATGTGAAGTGATAGATATGAATGTAAGGATAGATGTGAGAACTCGTACATGTGAACGATTGGATGGATGTGGATGAATGAGATGAGATGTATATGAATGAGATATGATGTGGATAGAATTTATGTGATGGGATGGTTATGAGAATGTATGTGGTGGATATGAACGAATGAATGTGATGGATATGAATGAATGTGATGTGATGTAAATGGAGATAGATGTCATGTGTGATATGAACGATTGGATGGATGGATGTGTATGAATGAGATATGATGTGGATAGAATTTATGTGATGGGATGGTTATGAGAATGTATGTGGTGGATATGAATGAATGAATGTGATGGCTATGAATGAATGTGATGTGATGTAAATGGAGATAGATGTCATGTGTGATATGAACGAATATGATGTGATGAGATGCGGATATGGGTAGATGCGAGTGGATGAGATCTGATGCAGATAAATGAGAAAAGATGTGATGAGATGGAAAATGATATGATGAGAATGAGAATACATATGAAATAAATGAGAATTGATGTGGAACAATATGGAAAGACGAGAGTTCATTATAGAAACTGTATTTATGACATATTTTTAAATGACTTGTTTCATGTCAAGAATGCTAGGGAAGCATTTTGACCGTCTTGTGAAGAATGAGGTCGTGGGTGGAGACCTAATCTGTTAAAAATTGTAACAACTGGTGGAGATGTGGAGATGTTTCGCGTAGCAAGGTTGGCCGTCTTGACCAACCTCGGTTTGATTTAAATGGTGAGCTTCCGGTACGGTGGATGATAGACCAAGGAAACGGCCTATGAGTGAAGCGCTAGGTGACTGCGAAGGATCCTAGAGGGCATTGACCATACGGTGCTCGGGCTCTGGGTCACGGAAGATACCCACACATGCGTCGGGGAAGAGATTGGAACAAGGAGTAAGAGTTGTTTTCTGAATTTGGGCATGGATCTAGTTGATTCACCTTGCTGGCCCTCAACGGATGAGTCCATGGCTCTTTTATATGGATCTGTTGGTTGATCTTGCTGATCTTCAACGAAGATTCCATTTTGATTTTGATAAGTGAAAATATTGTCGGTTACTATAAGCTAGGAACTATCGAAAAGGTCAATGAGTGGACAGGTGGTGAGTGTTATGGTTGCCAATGATGCCATAGGTACACCGATGAAGGAAAAATTAGAAATTAGGATTCAACCGGATATTTTGGAGGATTATGATCAGTGACACTATGGTTTCATTAAATGATTGTTTTAAAGACAGCTGATTTTGTGAAAAAGGCAATTTCATATTGGGTGTGTAAGTTGTGTGACTAGTTTTAAGTTTCATGAATATCCGGCTAGGGGGCCTGGGAACTCTTTTCCCTCGTACTCAAGACAAAATCTAACCAATTTATTAAATGGATCCCATCACTACAGTGGTTAAGAGGTTGGCTAACCCACGAGACTGGATGGGGTTAGGCTGGATTGATGGGTCCCTAAAATGAGATTCAATTCTGTTATGGTACGATAGATGAAGTGAATCCCGGATAAAAATGGAAAAGAATCAACGGCTGTGTCTCTCAATCAGGAAGAAAGCGTTGGTGGTCTCTATGATCCAAGTGTAATTTTTTCCTTGATCTGACTATGGGACTTACAGGTTCGGTCAGATCAGTTCAATTAGTTAAGGCTTTTGACTATGTTAGAGTAAAATTATCCCGGAGGAATCACCCATGCTTTCCGGGTGAGGGAAGTTTTTTCGGGTTTGGTTTTGGAAGAACCGAGGGATTAGTCTCTTGTCCAGATATCCGTGGTGGGCGAGGCCCTGAGTGAGGGACCCTGCCCCGTGTAAGAAGTGCTACTTCCACTGCTAACACCCCTGAATTCGTTGTGCGATGGGGACAGGGGTCTTTCATAACACATCAAGGTACTATGCATGTTGAAATCCCTGAGGGGGTCAAAATCGTTGGATTCCTTAATGATAGTAAATTCAAAAACTATTATGTTCCTCTTACTGAAGAAGCCTTGTGAATCACACATGATAACAAGGGTGCCAACAAGGAAAAAGCATAACTAAAGAAAGCTCAAGCTTGACACGACGCTAAAGAAGGCAAATCCAACAACAACAACGACGACGACAAGAAGCTATCCTCGGATCCACACGAGCCTTTGTGGAATAGGTTGAAGGAGACATAGAGGAGCACATAGCACCTCTATGAATATCCATTCAATTGCCTAGCCCTTACGGTAAAGTTCTTTACAATGCATTGCTTGATATGGGGGACTAAATTTAATCACAATCTAATTTCCTTCAATGCATGGAACCAGTTGGGTAAAGCCCCTACTCGTATTAAAAGTGAAAGGTATCCATGGTAAGAATATCAAGGTTCTTGGACTACTACAAATAGAGACATACTATGATGGCAACAAGCACCTAGTGGTTGACTTTCTTATTATGCCTACAAGAATATTACTTGAACTGGTAATACTTGGTCGCATATGGATGAAAGCTCCTGGATGTATGATTAACTGCTTAGCTGTAAGGTTCCTCCTCAGTCCCTAAAAGATGTATAAGCTCTCCCTTCAGTCCCTTGTAATCATCCCCTATTTCAGAATGCAAGAAAGTAGTATTTTTCTTTGTTTTTGGTCTAGAGAGAGATAATACAATTTTGAGATATTTTGGATATAAATTTATCCATTTTATTTAAGATGAGTTCCCCTAAAATAGAAGTTCAAAAAGAGTTTTCTAATATGCATTAGTAATTAATTGAATATGTGTATTAGACACAGCCTAAGGGTCCACATTTTTAGAAATTTTTGACTAAGGTCCAAAGACTGTTCTAAAGGACCAATAGGATTAATCCAAGTGTTGGAATAACAAAAATGCAAAGAATAAAGGAAAAGCCCCCAAAAATGAGTAAATTCTCACATAAGATGAAGAGTTGACTAGTACTAAGGTTTATTAGTAAGAAAATGATGTTTATTAGTTAAAAAAGTGAGTTTTTGACACCTCAAGAAGGGGGGAGGGGGCTCATGAAGGAGGAACCTAAAATTCATCATTACTTCACATTTTTAATTTAAAAAAATGAGGTAATTTCATCTCTCCTCTTTCAAAGTTGATCAATAAGTGTGCCAAACTTGTCCAAAACTTGTCCAAAATGGATCAAACTAAAGTTGGAAGCCTCTACATCCCAGTTGGACTTGGTTGGTGGCCTCCCTCACCTATAAATAGACCCTCATTCCTTTGTATTTTCATCTTTGTGTATTTACATGCCAGTATAATCTTCAACTTAGTGTAATTTTATTATCCCTCTATTTTGCCTCTCCTTTGGGAAGCTTTACAGCTTCACTAATCTTCATCCTCTCTTGGAGATTACCCTCTTCATCTTGGTGGCCAAGCTTTCTCTTGGGGGCTTCACTTCGTCTTAAAGAATCAATCCAAAAACCAAGGGTAAGCCTTAAATCAATGGTGTTTTTCTCTTTTTTGGAATGGTAATCTTCTTCCCAACCCCTCTAATGCATGGGAAGCATTTTATTTAATGGTTTTTTTTTCAAACCAAGCTTTTAGTGATTCATATTGTTTAAATGGATTAATGCTAATCTTTTATACTTAAATATAATATTTTTATTAGTAAATCTCTCTTTTTGTTAGAATACTCACCTTAATGGATTAATCCTTCTTGAAAGGATGGATCTTAGTATTAATCTCATTTTCTTAGCCAAAACTCTAGGCTTAACAAGCTAGAGATAGAGATTAAGCATTTTTATTATGTTTATTCTAATTAAAATGAGGATTAATTCATTCAAGATTATTTTATGATTAGAAAACTAATAATTATTCATTTTAAGTCCAAAGATAGTTTATGCTAACATTTTTGTAATTATTTTCATATGGGAATGATAATGGGATATTTTTAAAAATAAACAAGAGGTTTAAATGTAATTATGCTTAGGTATGCGTAATGAATTTTTAGATTAAAAGAGGAAGTTCCACCATATTTTATAATTATGTGTAATTATTTAAAAATAGAATTTTGAGTATTTTCAAAAATGCAGTGAAGCTATGGCAAAAAAATAACCATTAAAAAAATGAATTTAATTCTATGCATAAATTTGATAATGCAAAAAGAGGAATTCTCATCATATTCTATGCATAAGCATTTTAATGCTAAAAGAAGGATCTTGTTACATTTTTTGTTGAAAATACTTTTATAGTATTTATGCATAAATGTTTAAATGGAGAAAAGAAGAATTTTTATTATATTTATTTTTATATGTGCATTGATAAAAATTTAGATGCAAAAAAGAGAAATTTTCATGATAAACATTTTAAATATTAAAAGAGGAATTTTTGTCATATTTCAAAATAGGTATATTCATGGTATGCATACATATGGGTACTTTTAATTATTTATCAAAAGAGGAATTTTCATCATATTTTTAATTAGGAAAATGCATAAATTAATTTGGTATCCAAAAGAGAAAGTCTCGCCATATTTTGCATAGATAATTAAGGGCATGTGAATGCTTAGGTCCAAATGGGAAAAAAAAGAATATTTTTCTATGTGAATATTCTTATGCATATTCACAAAAAGGATCATTGGAAAAAGAAACATCCTTGTTAAATTCCATTATAAATGAATAGAATTATTTAAAGTTCTATTATTCCCAAGAAAGAATGAATTTTCATCATTTTGGATTTTTACACTTATGATTAGAAATCATAGTTAATTTATCAGATAAATGGAGAAAAATCTTTAGGAAATAAATCTAGGATTGATCCGAGTAGTTTAGGGCTAGACCATGACCACATGAGAAAGGTGGATCAGTAAGATGCCTACCCATCTCTTGAATCAGAAATTAAACCAAGTCTTGTGACCATTCCCATTTCTTCAATACAAAGAATGGATAACCGGCTGACTTAAAGAAGTTTCCCTAAGACCCAAAATCGTCAAGAAATAGGTTAGAAATTTATTGTAATTGATGTGGATCACCGAGATACGAGATTCGTGATTTTCATTGAGAAAGTTCGGGTTTTGAGAAAAAGGGTCTTGAAAAATCAACTCAATGGGAAATTCTTACTTGCATAGAAACTCTGTTTTTTGTAAAGGACTATCTTATGCCAGAATGCTGGTGGAGGAAGCATTTGGTTTATGGTTTAATCTAAGGAGAGTTATGTTGCAATAGCTGGCACAGGGAGAGTCATCGAAGGACGTCTCTCGTGGAAAAGTCTGCCAAGGTCTTGACCAGCCTCGGTATATGGTTGAAAATGGTGCGCTTCCGGTACGATGGGCAAGGGCCAATAAAGCGATCCCTAAGTGAAGTGCTAGGACACCTAAGGAGGATCCTAGAGAGTTTTGACCAAACACGCAATGCATGGGCTTGCGTTGCTAGGACACCCCATGCAAATGTCGAGGAAGATATTCATGGATTGGCAAGAGAAATATTTAAGTGAACTATAAAACTATGAAATTGGATCTCGTTGGTTGACTAGCTGGTCTTCAACGGAGAGTCCGGATGAGACTTGTTTGTAGAACAATGGAACTGGAACATTGAGAATCATGATGGAAACACTATGGTTTTATTCTAATTCTATCTTGAAGATATCTGAGAAAAAGGCAATTTCATATTGGGTGTGTTAGTGGTGTGTTTGTTTAATATAATTGCATGAGTGCCAACTAGGGCGCCTAGGAACTCTTTTCCTCCCTGGTACCTGGGACAAAACACAACCAAATTTTTATAAAAAGGAATCCCACCAATACAGTGGTTGGGCGCAGTATAATTGCATGAGTGCCGACTAGGGGGCCTGGGAACTCTTTTCCTCCCTGGTACCCAGGACAAAACACAACCAAATTTTTATAATTGCATGAGTGCCGCCACCCATGGGCCGGTTGGATTGGTGGATTCCTATAACAAAATTTAGTTAGGTTTAAGTTACGATAGTTAAAGTAAGTCACAAGGAGATTTTGTTCTATGGGAAAGAATCAACGGCTGTGCCTCGCTTCTGGGGGAACAAGCGATGATTTCTATGAGCTAAGTGCAAGTTCCTTCTTGATTTAGCATGTGATCTACGAGTTCGCTTGGAATACAAAGGATAGATACGGCCCTTGACTATGTTAGAATATTTTCCTGGAGAGGAATCGCCTATGCTTTTTGGGCGAGGGAAGCTTTTTCCAGGTTTGGTTTTGGAAGAACCGTCGGATTAGTCTCTTGTCTAGACATTCGTGGGCAAAGCATCGAGTGGGAAGCTCTGCCTTGCATGCAAGGTTGCTACTTCTGCTGCCAGCACTTCAGAGTTTGATGCGCAGAGGGAGCAGGGATCTCACATTAGCAAGGTAAGTCTCTATGGGTGAGGCCATGACTAAACATTGACTAAACATTGTACTCATAAACCCCTTCCACCTCTCACTATTATCAAGAGTTGCAACAAGAAGGAAGCTTCAACATCCACAAAATCTAAGGAAACCCCCTCCACTTCAGCGTCCACTATTCAAGGAAGTCCTGATTCTTTTACCCGCATATGGAAAAAACCTATATGTTAAAAGGATGACTAGATACAATGAGCTACAAAAAAGTGGAAACCCAAATCTGCATTTAAATGGGTTCCCAAAATTTCTCCATTTGTACCACCTCAACCAACGAAGTAAAGAGGGCGTCAACACAATAATCGATGAGGGAAGTACAAATTACATGTTATCCCAAAATGGATACCCAAATGCTTATTGAAATCTCAAGCTACTACGACTCACGAGGGTAACAATTTTATTTGGATACCAAAGCATAAATTTATAATGATTAGTCTCATTGTCGGGGCTAAAAAATTTCCAAATCTCCTCAACAATGATGGACAAATGCTTCAATAGATAAAATGCAAACAAAGGGAAAACTGTTGTAAAAGAACCTTCACCACCACCAACGCCAAAACAACTATGGATCCCAATGAAAAACCCTATCACATGACACATGGTGATTGATGGGGTGAAGTTTCTATATCACAAAATGTTACAAAACCATTATTGGCTATCCAAGTCCCAACCCCATTGATATCCCTAGAGAAATCCAGTACTACAAAAGTATAAATTGCTTTGTCACAATTGTCAACTCCATTGCTCATCTATAAGGGAGCCATCTAGTCTTATGTGAGCCCTTTACCACCATTAAAGAGGGAAATTTACATGCCACGACAAGTAACAAAGGGCTATCCAAGCCAACAAATACTAATGGAGCATAGTTGGAAGGGATGGTTACAAAAAACCTACAATACTTTTGGCGAGGTCAAGGTATGATAGAAAGCGGGAAGGGGGGACTTATGCTAATATCATTACTTTTACCCTCCACATTTTTCTCCCTGACAAAGTTGATGTCCATATCAATAGAGAGCCTATTGAAAAAAGGTAACCCATGACAATATAGCTTGCACCCACATGTACACCAATATAGCACCTATACATATACTAAAAATATGACTAACCATTTAAAAAAAAGATGATGAGAAAGAACACGTGAAAATAAGAGAATGAAGTACGAATCTACTGCAGGTCGTGAGCATGGATTTTTTCATGGATTGATATGAGACCCTATTTTTTGGAATGGTACTATCAAGGACAATTAAGTATTCCTCCTTTTTAAACCCACTCATGTTGTTTTTATGCATCACTAGGGGAGAGATGTTGTGGAGCCACCTTTGTGGACCTGTTCTACGTACAGTTTTATCCCCTTGCACCATGTTTTACCCATGAGCATTGTTGAGATATCAAGCTCGTCTAGTGAGGCGATGGACACTGATGACCCGCATGGGGGATAGGCCCCACACTTACACCACTGGCATGGTTGGTGAGATCTTGGGTGATATGCGGCTAGTGGGATGACAGGCTATGTGACAGCCACTCTAGAGACTGGCATAGTTATAGCGCCAGCTCATTTAGTCGGGTTCACACTATAGAGAACCCGTGTATGTATTTGGTTGAGTACCTTTCATATTGTGTGTACTCTTATTCTTGTATATGGTGTGTTGAGTGTTGTGTAGAGAAGAAGAAGAAGATTTTCAGCCTCTCACCTTGTGTGTTCTCTATTAGGGTTTTGTGAGTGTGTGTGTGTGCTTGCAAGAGCTCAAGCTCTCTTCCCCCCTGCATCTTTTCATAGTATCAGAGCCTGGTTCGTGCTAAGGGCTGAGCTGCAAGCAAAAGAACCATAGGAAGCGGTACGAGGGTAAGAGCTTCAACTACTCTTCCCTATTTGTGTTGGTGACTATACCCTTGTCGGGAGCTCTACGGGATGCACCGGCAACGATCTCTGATTGAGGAGCTTTCTTCGCGGGAGTAAAGCTATAGGGCAACTATACTGTCTTATCGGACTTAATTTTCTGGGCCAAAAACGCGTTTCGGGCGCGTCTGGACCTCCGTTTTTCAGAAAGCAGGCGATTTCTAGCACTGCGGGTAAGTCATCGATTCTCTGCAGAACTCTGTTTTAAGAACTGCAGGAAGACAGATTGACTGTGCAGACACTGTGGGTGCTGCAAAGAGGTCTACAGTTTCCATTGGGTGTATGTATGCACATTGAAGTCACTGGTTGTGACATCTGAGAGTACTACAGTACTGCTCTACAGAAAATACAGCAGTTGTGCAGGAAAAACCAGAGTGCAAATTCTGGTAAAATTGTGTGTTTGGCAAGATGTCTAATGATAGCATAACACAGATTGTGGCTGAGAAGCTGGATAAGAATAACTTCCATGCTTGGAGGTTCAGGTTGACGAATTTCCTGATGGGAAAAGGCTATTGGGACTACATAGAAGGTGATCATGAAGAATATGTAAAGTGCCTAAGGTCAGATGGAGGGGGAGAGTACTTCTCCAATGAGTTCTCTGAATTTTTGAAGAAGAATGGTATTCGGAGACAGTTTACATGCAGATACACTCCGCAGCAAAATGGAGTTGCTGAGCGAAAAAACAGGCACATAGCTGAGATTGCGCGAGCATTGATGGAAGAGAAGAATATGCCGCATAGCTATTGGGCTGAGGCTATTTCTACAGCAGTATACATCATGAACAGGACTCCAACTACAGCCATACATGATGTAACTCCAGAGGAGAGGTTTACTGGCAGAAAACCAAATTTGTCTCATCTGAAAGTCTTTGGATGCATTGCATATGTGCATGTGCCAGATGAGCTGAAAACTAAGCTGGATCCAAAAGCTGAAAAATGTGTGTTTATTGGATACTCCCTTGAGCAAAAGGGATACAGGTGTTATAACCCTTCTACACGTGAGTTGAGGGTAAGCAGGGATGTTGTCTTTGATGAGATGAGCAGCTCGTATGCTGCTGAAAAAGAAGCTGTTGGGGCTGATGTGAGTGGAAGTGTGGTTGCACAGAATGCAGGTCAGCAATCACAGTCTTTGAGTGGACCAGGAGAGTCCTCATCTAGTGGGTCTATTGATAGACCATGGAGTGGCAGGCTACGTCATAATACCAGTCCTGCAAATGTGATTAGTACATCACTTAAAGGAAAAGAGAAAGTGGTTGAGCCCCTTGGTATGCCTGACATTTCTGCAGGGCATTCTCATGTTGATGGAGAGTCTAGTGGCTCAGATATGAGCCTTGATGGAGGAGCTTGGGATCCCAGTTATGAGAACACCTGGTGTAAAGAAGGCTATGGAAGCCATGAATGAAAAGCTGCGAAGATCAGGGAGAGTGAAGAACCATGTGCAGAGATTTACATATGATGGTTATGTGGCGGCACATCACTATGCATATATGGCAAAGGTTGTGCAGGTTGTAGAGCCCACATGCATTGATGAGGCTATTGGAAATGTGTGTTGGGAGAAAGCTATGGATGAGGAGATGGATGCACTATATGGAAATGAAACTTGGGACTTAGTGCAATTGCCTGAAGGCAAGAAAGCCATTGGATGCAAGTGGGTGTACAAAGTTAAACATAACAGTGATGGAAGCATAAACAGGTACAAGGCTAGATTGGTAGCCAAAGGATATGCACAGACATATGGGATTGATTATGAGGAAACTTTCAGCCCAGTTGCCAAGATGGCAACGGTGAGAGTTGTGATAGCAGTGGCTGCATCAAAGCAATGGTCTTTACATCAGATGGATGTAAAGAATGCATTCTTGCATGGGGATTTGCAAGAAGAGGTGTATATGTTGCAGCCACCTGGTAATGAGGATGTGGGTCACCCCGAGCATGTTTGCAGGTTGAAGAAAGCCTATGGCTTAAAGCAAGCACCAAGAGCATGATCTGACAAGATTTCTGAATATCTTGTCACTATTGGCTCTCATGTAGCCAATGCAGACTTCTCGCTATATGTGAGACATGGTGATAGAGGAGTTGTGCTTGTTGTCATCTATGTAGATGACTTGATCATTACGGGGGACCATGATGCAAAGATCTTTGATGTAAAGATCTTGCTTAGACAGAAGTTCGAGATGAAGGATTTGGGGGAGCTCAGATATTTCTTGGGCATTGAGGTGATTAGGTCACCACATGGTATTGGATTACTGCAGAGACAGTATGGCTTGGACATGTTGTCCAAGCTTGGAGGATCCTACTATGTACAGGAGCATAGTAGGAAGTTTGATCTACATGACGATCACCAGACCAGATTTGAGCTATGCTGTTAGGTTGGTGAGTCAGTTTATGTAGGTTTCACAGAAACCGCATTTGGATGCAGTGAGACGCATACTGAGGTATGTGAAGTCTACTTTGCATTGTGGACTATTCTATGAGACTGGGAAAGAAATATGTGTACATGGGTACACAGATGCTGATTGGGCTAGTAGTATCTCAGATAGAAGATCTACTAGTGGCTTCATGTTTTCTTTGGGGAGTGCTGCTGTGACTTGGAGCAGCAAGAAGCAGCCTACGGTTGCTCTATCCAGTATAGAGGCCGAGTACAGAGAAACTACTATGGCAGTTGGTGAGGTAGCTTGGTTGAGAAAGCTACTTGCAGATTTGGGTCTATCAGTGGATAGATAGGTTGTCATTTTCTGTGATAACATTAGCAGTATATAGTTGGCCAGGAACGCAGTCTTTCATGCTCGTACGAAGCACATAGAGGTCCACTACCACTTTGTCAGAGAGAAGGTCTTGGCAGGAGATCTTGACCTTGTTTATGTCAACACAGAGATCAGGTAGCTGACATCTTCACCAAAGCATTGGGTACAAAGAAGCTCTGAACATTCAGGGCTACGCTTGGTGTACATGAGATGGAGTTGAGCTCGAGGGGGAGTGTTGATATATCGAGCTCGTCTAGTGAGGCGGTGGACACTGATGACCCGCCTGGGGGATAGGCCCCACACTTACACCACTGGCATGGTTGGTGAGATCTTGGGTGATATGTGGCTAGTGGGATGACAGGCTGTGTGACAGCCACTCTAGAGACTGGCATAGTTATAGCGCCAGCTCATTTAGTCGGGTTCGCACTATAGAGAACCCGTGTATGTATTTGGTTGAGTACCTTTCATATTGTGTGTACTCTTATTCTTGTATATGGTGTGTTGAGTGTTGTGTAGAGAAGAAGAAGAAGATTTTCAGCCTCTCACCTTGTGTGTTCTCTATTAGGGTTTTGTGAGTGTGTGTGTGTGCTTGCAAGAGCTCAAGCTCTCTTCCCCCCTGCATCTTTTCAAGCATGGCATTTTGTATGTTCTCTATTAGGGTTTTGTGAGTGTGTGTGTGTGCTTGCAAGAGCTCAAGCTCTCTTCCCCCTTGCATCTTTTCAAGCATGGCATTTTGTATGTAATGTCCTACTTATGATGGCATTGTAGAACTAATTTTAGGCACTATGGGACAAGACTCTTTTGTAGTCCATGTTGGGAGAGACACCACAACATCACGATGATGTGAGCATACTTCACCTAGTGGGAGGACTCTATCAAGTAAGAAATGCAAAGGAACAACTTGTATAGAACTGGAGGAGGGCAAGAACTTGTGCACTTACACCATCATTTTTAAAAATAATGTTACTGACTCCTTGTCCCTTTTGGAGCATGGTGGGTGATTTCCTAGACAACTTAGCTTACAGTAGCTACTTAGCTCACTTACCTATACTACACATGCCATATCATAGTGAGGATGCACTCATTCTATTGCCTTATATACTATAGGAGATATATATATTAGAATAAAACCCAAGTGAGGGGGAGAATGAGCCTAGTGATGTTGAATTGGAGAATGCTTATGAGCTATGGTTATCTAATGATGAGCTTGCTAGATGAGTTTGATATACAGGTTATTGAGGTGTAGTCGTATAGACCAGATCCAAATTTACAACTTAGAGTGGACGTGTAACCTCAATATGGACCAGTTTTTTTCACTTGCATAGGTGTATTGTAAACCCATCCTCAACTATTGCTATTGTTTTCAATTTGAATCTTTTTTATGGTTCTCCAATTAGTGTATGCTCTCGGTGCCTACTTCAAGCCATACAAGGCTTTGCGTAACCTGGCTGCACACAAAATCTGGATGTGCATCACTTTCATAACCTGGGGGCTGTAAGATTCCTCCCCCCAACCCCTTTTTGATGTCTAGTATCTTCCCCTGTAATCAACCCTCTTCAGAAATATACAGACCCTGTTGCTAACTATTTTAGCCTAGAGAGAGAAAAATTATTCTAGAGAGAGAATATTCAGATTTTAAATATTTTTGGATAGAAAAATATCTCTTATAATTCAGATGAGTTCCCCTGAAACAGAAATTCAAAAAGAATTTTCCAATGTGCAATTGGAATTATATGGAAATAGGTATAAAGAACCTTAGTCTAAGGGTCTAGATTTTCAGAAATCTTTAGACTATGGTCCAATTAAGGTTCCTATGGGCCAATAGCATCAATCCATGTGTAGGGAAGAGATAAATCCATATTTGTAAAAAGAAGATACCCAAAAATGAGTAAATGCTCACATAAGGTGAAGAGTTAAAAATGTACAAGGTTTATTAGTAAAAAACTATGAGCAATATTAAAAATATGAGATATTTTGGGTATCCAAAAATGAGTAAATGCTCACATAAGATGAAGAGTTGAAAATGTACAAGGTTTATTAGTAAAAAACTATGAGCAATATTAAAATGATTCCATTATGACACATATGTAAGGAAGGGGAATTCTTTAAAGGAGGTGCATATTTCACATAAGATGAAGAGTTGAAAATGTACAAGGTTTATTAGTAAAAAAACTATGAGCAATATTAAAATGATTCCATTATGACACATATGTAAGGAAGGGGAGTTCTTTAAAGGAGGTGCATATTTCACATGCTTGAATGAGTTTTAAACTCATAAAAATTGAGATATTTCATCTCTCCTCTCTCCTCATTCAAGTCTAGTTCCAAAAAGTTAGCTTAACTGACCTAAAAATGGTTAAATATTGACCAAACTGATTTAGAAAATTCTAGAATCAGTTTGTTTGGTTAGAAGCTCAATTTTTCCTATAAATAGAAGCCTCCCCCTTGTTGAAAAATAGTTAGTGTTTATGCATCGTTACTCTACTCCACCTAAGCCAAGAACTGTGAATTCATTTAATAATTCACTAGTTTTTGGAGCTTCCCTCTTTCTTCAATCTCCATTAGTGGCTCCATCAACATACTTAACCAATTGATTGGTTGGGAGCCTCTACCGTGAACAAAGAATCAAGCAAGTTGTAAGGTAATTAGTGAATATTGATCTTTCTATAAATTCTCAATGTTTCTCTCTTCTCAACCCCTCTCAAGCTTGAGAAGTTTAATTGGTATGGTTTTTTTTAAATGCTATTGAAGTTTGAATAGTAGTGAAGAGTTACATAATGCTATTGAAGTTAATTTTCATTTATGTTTAAATTCTAATGATTTTTATGTAAATTCTCTCTCTCACTCAAGAAATGGTCATACTCATGACCCGTTCTCAATCCAAATCAAGCTTTTCATAAAGTTTTTCCTTAACCCAAGATTAAGCTATGCTTGAGGCCAAATTAATGGCTTTTTTCTATGCTTTTAGTTTATGTATATTAATGATTCAATCCATTATGGATTAATAATCCAATTAGAGATTATTTTAATTATTTCCTTAATGATAAGCATTATCCCTTAGAAAAATTGAGATTTATCAGTCATAGCAGCGGAGCTATGGCAAAATTTTTATAAAAATTATGCATAAAATAATCTCATTCAAAGCATAAAAAGAGGACTTTCTACCATATTCTAGAAATTATCATCCTAGATTAATTGAAAGAATTTCATTATAATCATAGAGAAATTGAATTTTTATCATGCATAAAGGATAAGTTTTTATATCAAAAGTGTTATTTTTACCATTTTTATTTCATGCATAGAAGTATGCATAATGCTTAAATTTTTATATCAAAAGTGTTACTTTTATTATTTTTATTTTCATGCATAGAAGTATGCATAATGGATAAATTTTTATATCAAAAGTGTTACTTTTATTATTTTTATTTTCATGCATAGAAGTATGCATAAAGGATAAATTTTTATATCAAAAGTGTTACTTTTATCATTTTTATTTCATGCATAGAAGTATGCATAATGCTTAAATTTTTATATCAAAAGTGTTACTTTTATTATTTTTATTTTCATGCATAGAAGTATGCATAATGGATAAATTTTTATATCAAAAGTGTTACTTTTATTATTTTTATTTTCATGCATAGAAGTATGCATAAAGGATAAATTTTTATATCAAAAGTGTTACTTTTATCATTTTTATTTCATGCATAGAAGTATACATAATGGATAAATTTTTATATTAAAAGTGTTACTTTTATCAAATTTGAATTTCATGCATAGAGGTATGCATAAAAAGTTGATTATTTTATTGTAAGGGTGTTACTTTTATCATATTGGATTTCATGCATAGAGGTATGCATAAAAGATATTCTTTTTATACTAAAAGTGTGATTTTCCTCATAAATGGATTTTATGCATAACTTAGATGCATAAGAGAAATTCTTTTATTCTAAAAGTGTAATTCCTACTAAATTGAATTTATGCATAAGAAGATGCATTAAAAATTTGATTTTTAATTCAAAAGTGTCATTCTCATCTAAATTGAATTTATGCATAGGAAGATGCATAAAAGATTGAATTTTAATTCAAAAGTGTCATTTTCATTTAAAATGAATTTATGCATAGGAAGATGCATAAAAGATTGATTTTACTTCGGAAGTATTAATCTCCTTAAATAGAATTTATGGATAAGTAAATGTGTAAAGAAATCTTATATCAAATATAAGAATTCTCTTGTATTCTATAAATAGATATGAGATGTGATAGGATGTGATAAGAGGTGTATAAGAGGTGATAAGATGAATTAAGATGTGATAGGATGTGATAAGAGGTGTATAAGAGGTGATAAGAGGTGATAAGATGAATTAAGATGTGATAAGATGTGTATGGGATGAGGTAAGAAGTGTATGTGATAGGATAAGATGTATATGGGTTGTGATAGGGCAAGAATGGATGTGATGTAAAAGATTAGATGTGAAGGCATATGGGGTTATATGAATGGGAATGTGGAAATGGATGTATGTATATGGATGTGTGGATGTGGAGATGGGAGTATGGATGTATGAATGTGAAAATAGATGTGTATACATGAAGATGTATATGCAGAGATGTGAATGTGGATGTAGATGTGGATGTATAGATGTGAATGGGAATGTGGATGTGAATGTGGATGTAGATGTGGATGTATAGATGTGAATGGGAATGTGGATATGGATGTATGGATGTGAATATGGATGTATGGATGTGAATGTGGATGTAGATGTGGATGTAGATGTGGATGTATAGATGTGAATGGGAATGTGGATGTGAATGTGGATGTAGATGTGGATGAATAGATGTGAATGGGAATGTGGATGTGGATGTATGTATGTATGTATGTGGATGTATGTATGTATGTGGATGTAGATGTGGATGTATAGATGTGAATGGGAATGTGGATGTGGATGTATGTGAATGTGGATGTAGATGTGGATGTATAGATGTGAATGGGAATGTGGATGTGGATGTATGTATGTATGTGGATGTGGATGTATGAATGAGGACGTGATAATGAATGTATGCATGTGGATGTGGATATGGATGTGTATGTATGAATGCGGATATGGATGTGGATATGGATGTGTATGTATGAATGTGGATATGGGATGTGGATGTATAAATGAGGATGTGAAAATGGAGATAAGCATGTAGATGTGGATGTATGGATGTGAATGTGGATGTGGATGTGGATGTATGGATGTGGATATGGATGTGAATATATGATATGTGACGTGAAGGAATCTGAAGTAAAGAGATGGAAAATGATGTGATTGGATGAGTACACATATAAATGAAATGTGGAATAAGTAATGTGGATTGTATGAGGGATAATGTGGAAAAATGAGAGTTAACATAGAAATTGTATTTGTAAACTGTTTGTAAATGCTGTTTGTAAATGGCTGTTTTACGTCAAGAATGCTGGGAAAGCATTTTGACCGTCTTGTGATTAAGGTCGTGGAGACCTAACTGATAAAGTTGCAACTGCTGACGGAGAGTCAATGGAGGACGTCTCACGTAGCAAGGTCGGCCGAGGTCTTGACCAGCCTCGGTTCGATTAAAATGGTGAGCTTCCGGTACGGTGGATGAGGGACCAAGGAAGCGGCCTATGAGTGAAGCGCTAGGTCACCTGCGAAGGATCCTAGAGGGTGCTGACCATACGGTGCTCGGGCTCTGGGTCGCCTAGGATACCCACGCGTGCGTCGAGGAAGATATTGGAACAAGGAGTAAGAGTTGTTTTCTGGAACCGGGCATGGATCTGGTTGACTGACCTTGCTGGTCCTCAACGGATGAGTCCATGGCTCTTTTATATGGATCTGTTGGTTGATCTTGCTGATCTTCAACGAGAGTCCATCTTGATAAGTGATTATATTGTTGAGTATTATGGGCTAGGAACTATTGAAACGGCCCCTGTGTGGACAGGTGGTGAGCGTTCTAGTTACCAATGATGCCATAGATACTCTGATGAAGGAATGATGGGAAATTATGAATCAACTGGATAAATTGGGAGATTGTGATCAGTGGTACTATGGTTTCATTAAAGGATTGTTTTAAAGTTAGCTGATGCTAAGAAAAAGGCAATTTTCATATTGGGTGTGTAAGTGGTGTGGCTAGTTTTATGTTTGCATGAAATTCCGGCTAGGGGGCCTTGGAACTCTTTTCCTTGGTACCCGGGACAAAACCTAACCAAATTCCAAATTGGATCCCATCACTACAGTGGTTGGGCGGTTGGCTAACCCATGGGATCGGATGGGGTTAGGCTGGACTGATGGATCCGTAAATCGAGATTTAATTTCTATTATTACGATAGATGAAGTAAATCCCGGATAGAAATTGTTCTATGGATAGGAATCAACGGCTGTGCCTCTTGATGGGGAAAAAAGCGTTGATCCCAATGATCCAAGTTCAAGTTTCTTCCTTGATTTGACCAAGTACCGTTAAAGGTACAGTCAGATCAGTTGATCCGTAATGATCTTGACTACGTTAGAGTAAAGAGTTATCCTGGTGGAATCGCCCATGCTTTCCGGGTAAAGGAAGTTTTTCCAGTTTCGGTTTTGGACAAACCGACGGATTAGTCTCTTGTCCGGATATCCGTGGGCGAGGCCCCGAGTGTGGGACCCTGCCTCGCGCAAGAAGTGCTACTTCCGCTGCTAGTACCCCGAATCCGTTGCGCGGTGGGAACAGGGATCTCACAGGGGCTGCATCATGTACACTTCTTCTTGCAAATCACCATGCAAGAAGGCATTCTTTACATCCATTTGATGTAAAGACCAACCCTTCCAACCATACCAACGACATCTCTCACGGTTGCCATTCTTTGAACTGGGCTGAATGTCTCCTCATAGTCTATGCCATAAGTCTACGCATAGCCCTTAGCAACCAATCTTGCCTTGTACCTGCTGCACTGAACCATCAGCACTGTGCTTGACTTTATACACCCACATTAGGACATTTTGGAGGTCATTTGTAGGGCCTTGTAATAAAATGGTCCATTCTTATTTTCTCTCTCTAGAAAAAATCTTGAAATATTAAAATAAAGAGAATGTAAAAGTCATAAAAGTGTAGTCTCTGAGCTAGAGAGGTAAATTTTCTCCCAGGCGGCCATCTTAAAGTTTGTTGGAACCTTCTTTGAAATGATACATTCGAAACTGCAAGAATAAGGTTAGTTCATGAAGATATTATTGCACGGAAGATAGTTTGGAGGGAATTAGAACCTTTATCTCCAATTTCAAAAGACAAATACAAGCCTTCTCTCACCATAACTAGTCCTATTCTTTCACTCTGCATCATATAGTATACTTGCTCATTCCTAGAACACTCCAATGGAGAACAACCATGTACACACTCATTCTATTGAAGAGTCCAACCATGAAAGCATTAAGAGAAAGTACTAGCTACACATTGATCTAGCTCCACTTAATCTTTTTCTTCTTCTTCCAAGTTTAATTATTCCAATGCATAAAGAGTTTTAAGTGTGATTTTATGCAAGAATAAATTTAAATGATGAAAGAGGAATTCCCATCATATTTGGAGTTCAATCATTTAAATGGAAAAAGAGAAATTCTTGGTATATTTGGAATATTGAATATTTTTATTTACTTTAAAGAGAAAATTTAGATAGATTTATTTTATGATAAAAGAGGAATTCCCGTGACATTTAGATTGCACTCATTAAATGAGAAAAAGAGGAATTTAAAGCTCATTTAAAAAAATGGATAATTGTATTTAATTAAAAGAAGATTTTTTATGATATTTAAGTAGAGAAAAAATTGAATTATGGAATCTCCGTGGAAGATCAGCTAGATCAACCCACAGATCCATATAAAAGAGCCATGGACTCATCCGTTGAGGACCAGCAAGGTCAATCAACTAGATCCATGACCGGTTTCAGAAAACAACTCTTACTCCTTGTTCCAATATCTTCCACGACGCATGTGTGGGTATATTCGGCAACCCAAAGCCCGAGCACCGTCTGGTCAGCACCCTCTAGGATCCTTCGCAAGTGACCTAGCGCTTCACTCATAGGCCGCTTCCTTGGTCCCTCATCCACCGTATCGGAAGCTCACCATTTAAATCGAGGCTGGTCAAGACCTCGATCGACCTTGCTACGCGAGACATCCTCCATTGACTCTCCGTCAGCAGTTGCAACTTTATCAGTTCGGTCTTCATGACCTTAATCCTCAAGACGGTCAAAATGCTTCTCCAGCATTCTTGACATAAAACAGTCATTTACAAACAGTCACAAAATACAGTTTCTATAACGAACTCTTGTCTTTCCATATTATCCACTCTCGGACCACATTACTTATTCCTTATTCCATTCAATGTGTACTCGTTCTCATCCATTCACTCATATAGACTACACATTATCTCACATACACCTTCATATTCATTATTCTACATACATATCCATGTTCGTACGTCCACATCATACATCCAATTTCACATTCATACATACGCATCTACATGCATACATCCACATCCACATTCATACATCCATACCTCCATTTCCACATCCACACATCCACATTCATATTCATACATCCACATTCACATGCATACATCCATTTTCACATCTTCATTCATACATCCACATTCACATACATACATCCACATCCGTATCTACATCCATACATCCACATCCACCTCTTCATTCACATTCACATCCATACATCCACATCTACATACATACATCCACATCTACATATATACATCCATACATCCACATCTACATACATACATCCATTTTCACATCCTCATTCATACATACACATCCACATACATACATACACATCCGTATCTACATCCATACATCCACATCCACATCAACATTCACATTCATACATATACATCTACATGTATACATCCACATCACATTCAAACAACCATATTACATCCATTCTCGTCCTAACACATCCCATATACATCTTAACACATCCTAACTCATCTTAACACATTCTATCACATCTCATATACATCTTATCACATCTTTTTACATCTCGTACACCTCTTATCACATCCTATCACTTTCCATACGCATCTTATCAAATCTTATCACATCTCATACACCTCTTATCACATCTTATCACATTTCATATCTTTTTTAAGAGAATTCTTATATTTGATATAAGATTTCTCTACACATTTATTTATGCATAAATTCCATTTAAGGAGACTAACACTTTCGAAATTAAAATCAATCTTTTATGCATCTTCTTATGCATAAATTCAATTTGGTAGGAATTACACTTTTAGAATAAAAGAATTTCTCTTATGCATCTAAGTTAAGCATAAAATCCATTTATGAGAAAAATCACACTTTTAGTATAAAAAGAATATCTTTTATGCATATCTCTATGCATGAAATCCAATATGATAAAAGTAACACTCTTATAATAAAATAATCAACTTTTATGCATACCTCTATGCATGAAATTCAATTATGATAAAAGTCACACTTTAATAATAAAATAATCAACCTTTATGCATACCCCTATGCATGAAATTCAATATAATAAAAGTAACACTTTTGATATAAAAATTTATCCATTATGTATACTTCTATGCATGAAATAAAAATGATAAAAGTAACACTTTTGATATAAAAATTTATCCTTTATGCATACTTCTATGCATGAAAATAAAAATTGATAAAAATAACACTTTTGATATAAAAATTTATCCATTATGCATACTTCTATGCATGAAAATAAAAATGGTAAAAGTAACACTTTTGATATAAAAATTTAACCATTATGCATACTTCTATGCATGAAATAAAAATTATAAAAGTAACACTTTTGATATAAAAATTTATCCTTTATGCATACTTCTATGCATGAAAATAAAAATGATAAAAATAACACTTTTGATATAAAAATTTATCCTTTATGCATACTTCTATGCATGAAAATAAAAATTGATAAAAATAACACTTTTGATATAAAAATTTATCCATTATGCATACTTCTATGCATGAAAATAAAAATGGTAAAAGTAACACTTTTGATATAAAAATTTAACCATTATGCATACTTCTATGCATGAAATAAAAATGGTAAAAATAACACTTTTGATATAAAAATTTATCCTTTATGCATGATATTAAAATTCAATTTCTCCATGATTATAATGAAATTCTTTCAATTAATCTAGGATGATAATTCCTAGAATATGGTAGGAAGTCCTTTTTTTATGCTTTGAATGAAATTATTTTATGCATAATTTTTATAAATATTTTGCCATAGCTCCATTTGCTATGACTGATAAATCTCAATTTTTCTAAGGGATAAAGCTTATCATTAAGGAAATAATTAAAAGGATGTGAGCTCTTATGTGTGCTTTTCTGCTTGCATGTGAGAGAGTGAGTGTGAGAGATTAAGATACATGGAGGGTCAAGCTTCCTTTGTGTATTACAGTGGTGGTGGCGGTGGCAAAGTGGAGCTTTGGAGTGCATTACCACACGGCAGCAATGTCTCCTATAAGAATCCTAAGTACAAGTATTCCTGACGTGAGTGATGCATCCTACCCCTACATTTTTGAGCTAATTCATGGAATATTGGCTTCTCGATTGAGCTCTTTTTTTCTCCCAAGTGTGGTTGCACAAAGCCCCGCGACATTGGTTTGTTCCTGCACTCTTTCTCTATGGTTGGTGCAAGGGCTTTCCATTTGACTTAATAAAAAGACTAACATTCTACTTGATTGAAGAAGAAAAAACTTCACTAACCTCTATCAAATGCGTTGAAAAAATAACAACAATCTACTCAAGCCCTTAAGCATGTTATTTTTGCTTAATCATGAACTAATCCTTACTTAAAGTAAATCTAAAATTCAGCTTTTTGGGCCATCGTTGGAGTCTCCCCATTATATCTAAGAAGCTCCATGACTCATCAAAATCATGTAAAAAATATAAATAATCAATATACAAACCTTCCAAGATTTGTAACACATCTAATGAGCATCTTAAGCATATTATCTACTCTCCACAAGTCAAGGGAAAGCTGGTGCATTTTTCAACCCAAGGGGGAATGCTTTTGTTTGAAATTACATTGTCAAGGATCTTGATGGATGCATTAGTAATTTTCCCTTGATGATTTATGCCTAAACAATGCTACATTGGGGGAAGGTTGAGGTCTATAGGGACCCTTTAAGCTCCCATATTATGATTTTAATGACTTTTTGTTAAAATGTTTCTTTGACTTTAGATACCTTCTTGTTCTTCAAACGGCTAGAAGTTTTAATTTCAAAGTTTCCCGCCAAAATTGAATTTGAAATCAAGCGAGCAAAACTATATCATGTGACATATCTATGGAAAGAGCTCGACGAGAAGATTCTAAATCTATAATCTCTGACAAATTTTGAGCTCATATGTAGAAGTTATGGATGTCCGAAATTTCAAAAACTTTTCCCCCACTTTTTGGAAATGAAAAGTACAAAAAGACATCTTCTAGAGAATCTTTTGACCACCTTTAATCACCCAACATTTTTGTATACATGGCATCACACGATTGGCTCTTTTCCTTAATAACCTTTTAATCACATGGCATCCTAAAGGGCCCCTATAGACCTCAACCTTCCCCTAATGCTAGTGCAAGAATTCATAAACAAGACAAGAGAATGAAGATTATGTAAATTTCCCTCTTATTAGTGAAAATTCAAAAAATTACTAGAACACTAGTCAAGTGTTTAAATCCCAAATTGACTTGATAGAAGAAAGCTTTAGTAATGACAAGGACAAAGGTTTAGAATCATTAAGTCAATGTATGCAAGATATAGACCCAATTGAGACACCGAGCCTCATATATTGAGAAAACAATACAAGGAGAAATTAAGCTTTTTAAAACACAAAATTCACTCAAAATTAAGCTTTGGATAAAGTTAGCAATGGGAAAAAGCTTCAAAGGGGGCTTATCGTGGTATGATTTGGTTGAAGAGAGATTAGGAAGCTTCACAAGGTAATATAAGCTTACTATAGCAGTAGGGAGCTCAAAAATCTCAAGCTTTTTGAAAGGAAGTCACAAGATATAACACTAAACTATGCCCTTTTTTAAAAGCCTTAACCCTTATTTTATAGCTAAGTCTTAATGAAAGATCCGTGCCCCCTCCGCGGTGCAAGGCCGCGGCGCAAGGAACTCGGGGGTGCTAACAGCGGAAGAGCCTCTCACTTGGGGCCTCGCCCATGGATATCGAGACAAGAGACTAATCCCTCGGTTCTTCCAAAGCCAAACTCGAAAAAACTTCCCTCGCCCCCAGCGGCCGGACGTAGGCGATTCCTCTAGGATATTTTATTCTAACGTAGTCAAGGTCTTCACTAACCAAACTGATCCGACCGTACTAGTAGGTCTCATGGTCAGATCAAGGAAGAGACATGCACTTGGATCATAGAGTCCAATGCTTTTTTCCTCATCATCAAGAGGCACAGCCGTTGATTCTTTTCCATAAAACAAGGGTTATCCAGAATTTACTTTAACTATCGTAATTTTAACAGAATTGAGTCTCATTTTAGGGATCTATCAGTCCAACCTAATCGCATCCAATCCCATGGGCTAGCCAACCGCCCAACCACTTTAGTGATGGGATCCATTAAGGAATTTGGTTATGTTTTACCTCAGGTATCGGGGAAAAGAGTTCCCAGGCCCCCCCTAGCCAGTGCTTCAAGCAAATTTCAAGATAGTCACACCACTTACACACCCAATATGAAATTTCCTGTTTCATAGATTCAACTCTCTTTAAAATAATCTTTTGATAAAACCATAGTATCACTGATCATAATCCTCCAAAATATCTAGCTTGAGTTCCAATCTGCAATCATTCCTTCATTGGTGTATCTATGGCATCATTGGTTACCAGAACGCTCACCGCCTGCCCACTCAAGGGCCTTTTCAATAGTTCCTAGCTCATAGTACCCAGAAATATATTCACTTAAGAAAATCCAGATGGACTCTCCGTGGAAGATCAGCAAGATCAACCAATAGATCCATATAAAAGAGCCATGGACTCATCCATTGAGGACCAGCAAGGCCAATCAACAAGATCCATGCCCGAGTTCAGAAAGCAACTCTAACACCTTGTTCCATTTTCTTCCCCGACGCACGCATGGGTATCTTCAGTGACTCGGAGCCCGAGCACCGTATGTTCAGCACCCTCTAGGTTGCTTTGCAGGTCACGTAGCGCTTCACTCATAGGCCACTTCCTTGATCCCTCATCCACCGTATCGAAAGCTCAGCACATCATTTAAATTGAACCGAGGAGGCTGGTCAAGACCTCGGCTGACCTTGCTACGGGAGACGTCTTCCATTGACTCTCCGTTAGCTATTGTAACTTTATCACTTAGATCTCCACCATGATCTCATTCACAAGACGGTCAAAATGCTTCCCCAACATTCTTGACATAAATAAGTCATTTTAAAAATTAGGTTTCATAAATAGAGTTTCTAGCAAACTCTCATCTTTCCACATTATTCCCACATCATTTCTTGTTATTCCACATTCTTCTACATCAATTCACATTGCTTATTCCACATCCAGTCATATATATCTCCATCGTTCTTCATCCATTCTAATCCAATCACATCATATTACATCTCATCACATCTATCCACATTTATCCTCATCACATCACATCACAACATATCCACACCACATCTCATCCATTCATATCACATCACATCCATCTACATTTGTTCAAATCCACATCACATCCATATATCATCACATCACGTTCACATCTATTTACATCACTTCACATCCGTTCGCATTTACCCAAGTCCACATCACATCACATCTCATCTATCTACATCATATCTCATCCATTCGTATGATTCTAACCAGATCCATTCATATCTAACCAGATCTACATCACATCACATCCATTCACATCACATTCACATCTCACCACATCCACTCACATCTCATCACATCCATTCACATCCATCATACTCATTCACATCCCACATTCATTTACATCTCGTTCATATCCATCCACATCACATCATATCACATCCATCCACATCACATCTCATTCATTCCATCTGTAAGATTCCTCCCTCTAGCTTTTAAGGAGTAAAGTATAAGAACCTCCCCTTCTGTTCTTGAAATTATTACCCTCTTTGAAATAGAAGAAAGATCTTGTTTTACCTTGTTTTGGCCTATAGAGAGATAATCCAAAATTAAGCTATCTTTGGATATAAAAATCCTCCTAATGTCTAAAATGGATTCCCCTGAAATAAAAGTTCAAAATGAAGTTTCCAATGTGCATTAGGAATTAATTGAAAATGGTATAAAGGACCTTAGCCTAAGGATCTACATTTTTAGAAATTTTTGGATTATGGTCCACTTAAGGTTCCAATGGGATAATTGGATTAATCCAAGTGTTGGGATGAGATAAATCCAAAAGAATAAAAGAAAATATACAAAAATGAGTAAATGCTCACATAAGATGAAGAGTTGACTGAGTACAAGGTTTATTAGTTAAAAAATATGAGATATTACTAAAAAAGATGAGATATTTTGGAATAATGATACATTTTTGACACCTTGGTAAGGAGAGGGGGACTCTTGAGGTAGGTTCCTTTTTCACATGTGTGGAAGGGATTTTAATTCAAAAAAATTGTGATATTTTCATCTCTCCTCTCTCTTGGATCAAACCAAATCAAAAAGAGATCCAAACACTGGTTCAAATCTTGTCCAAATTGAGTCAAACTGAACCTCGAAAATTCTAGAACCCAGTTGGACTTGGTTAGTGGCCTCCCTCACCTATAAATAGACCCTTGGTCTTTTGTAAAAAAATATTAGAGCTATACTATGCTAATATTATATTAAAATATTCATATTTTTTATTATCCTTTAAATTTTTTTCTCTCTTGTGAGCTTGGAGCTCTCTCTCTCTCTACAACAACTCTTGGATTTTCTCTTCTCCTCTTGGTGGACCAATTGATTGGTCGGGGGCTTCACTGCTGCTGCTAATAGAGAATCAAGCCAAACTTGGAGGTAAAATAAGTTTTTATGGTTTTTTTCTAATTTATCTCAATGACTTTCTTCTTCTCAACACCTCCCAAGATTGAGAAGCTTTCTAAATAATTGTTTTAATTCAAATCAGGCTTTCCCTTAAAGTCTTAATGCTTAATTAAGAGAAAGTTAATCTTTATGCTTAATTGTAATGCTTTCTTAAAGTAAATCTCTCTCTCTAAAAGAATAGCCATCTTTATGGCTAAATCCCTTGAAAAAGGATGCTTCTCAATGATAGTCTCTTAATTCAAAGCTAAACTCTAGGCTTGTTAAGCTAGAGATTAAGAAAATGATATTTTTATAATTTTGTGTTAACAAAATAATGGTTATTTATTTTAGATTATTTATAAGTAGTTAAAAACTACTTTGATTGATTCTAAATGAGAAATAGATTATCCCATCAATTTGGAAAAAAAGAAATAATGGAATGAGCTTAAGCTAGTGGGATAATCATAATTAAGTTTATGATTATGGTTAAAATTATGATTTAAATTCATAGTTTGATTTTAAGAATAAAAGAGGAACTACTATTATATTTTCATTACAAGCTTTTACTCTTTTAAGAAAAAAATTAAGAATTATCAGTAATAGCAGTAGAACTATGGCTAAATTTTTAAAAAATAATACATATATTATTTTTATGCATAATGCTAAAAGAGGACTTCCTACCATATTCTAGGATTGGACATCCTATGCAAAAAGAATGATTTTCATCATATTCATGAGAAATAATTTTTTTTGTAATTATGCATAATTAATTGATTATGAGAAAAGAGTAAATTTTGGTCAATTTATTTTTATACAAAAAGAGGAATTCCCATGATATTTGAGATCCAAGTAATTAAATGGTAAAAGAGGAATTTTTGGCATAATTCAAATTATGAGTATTTATCAAAAGTGAAATTTTGAGCATTATTAATTTTATTGGAAAATATGGGTAGAATTTATTTTTGTAAATCCCATGAATCTTTTACTCAAAAAGAAGAATATTGAATATATTTCACTTGATAAATTTGAGAAATAATATAAAAATATCCATCAAGAAAAAGTACCTTTAACTAGGCCAAGCAATTGGCAGAAACTTAGAAAAGTCCCATCGGTATCGAAAGTAGAAAACGGTACTAAATGTGAATGCGATGTGATAAGATGTGAATGCAATGTGAAGAGATGTGAATGCGATGTGATAAGATGTGAGTGAATGTTATGAGATGTGAGTGAATGTGATGAGATGTGGATGTGATGTAAATAGATGTGGATGTGAATGTGATGAGATGTGAATAAGATGTGATGATATGTGAAGGATGTGACGTGATGTAAATGGATGATAATAAGATATGATGATATGTGAAATGATGTGATGTGATGTAAATGGATGAGAATGAGACGTGATGATATGTGAAATGATGTGATAAGATGTAAATGGATGAGAATGAGATGTGATGTGATAGATATGCATGTGAATGAATGGATGGATGTGGATAGATGTGAATGTGAATGAATGGATGGATGTGGATAGATGTGCATGTGAATGAACGGATGGATGTGGATAGATATGCAAGTGAATTACTGGATGGATGTGGATAGATGTGAATTACTGGATAGATGTGGATAGATGTGAATGTGAATGAATGGATCGATGTGGATGAATGTGATGAGATGTGAATGGATGTGATGAGATATGGATAGATGTGGATGTGATGTAGTGGATGGAATGAATGAGATGTGATGTGGATAGATGTGGACGTGATGTGGATCGAATGAATGTGATGTGATATGGATGGGATGAATGTGATGTGATAAGGATAGATGTGGATGGAATGTATGTGATGTGATGTGGATGGAATGTATGTGATGTGATGTGGATGCAATGAATGTGATGGGTGTGAATGGGTGTGATGGATGTGAATGGTGGGTGTGATAAGATGTGAATGGGTGTGATCAGATGTGAGTGGATGTGATGAAATGTGAATGGATGCGATGAGATGTGAATGGATGTGAATGTAATGTGATGATATCTGAATGGATGCGTTGATATGTGAATGGATGTGAATGTGATGTGATGATATGTGAATGGATGCAATGATATGTGAATGGATGTGAATGTGATGTGATGATATCTGAATGGATGCGATGAGATGTAAATGGATGTGAATGTGATGTGATGATATCTGAATGGATGTGATGTGATGTGAATATGATATGATGAGATGTAAATGGATGTGAATATGATGTGATGAGACGTGAATGGATGAGATGTGATGTGGATGGATGTGATGTGATGAGAGGTGGATCTGAAGAATGAATATAAATGAATGTGATGTAATGTGAATGGATGGATGATATGCAAGGTAGATGAATGTGATCTGATGTGGATCTAGGTATGGATGAGATGTGATGTGAATGGATGTGATGTGGATATGGGTAGATGTGAATGGATGAGATGTGGATAGATGTGATTGGATGAGAATGGATGAGATGTGGATAGATGTGATAAGATGTAATATGATGCGATTGGATGAGAATGGATGAAGGCGATGTGAATACATATGACTGGATGAGATGTAATATGATGTGATTGGATGAAGACGATGTGAATACATATAACTGGATGAGATGTAATATGATGTGATTGGATGAGAATGGATGAAGACGATGTGAATACATATGACTAGATGTGGAATAAGCAATGTGAATTGATTTAGAAGAATGTGGAATAACGAGAAATGATGTGGAACAATGTGGAAAGATGAGAGTTCATTAAAACCTGCGTTTATGCCCTGTTTTCAAATGACTGTTTTATGTCAAGACCATTTTGACCATCTTGTGAATGAGGTCATGGAGACCTAAGTGATCAAGTTACAATAGCTGACGGAGAGTCAACAGAGGATGTCTCGCATAGCACGGTCGGCCGAGGTCTTGACCAGCCTCGGTTTGATTTAAATGGTGAGCTTCCGGTACGATGGATGAGGTGTAAGGTTCCTCCCTTCTAAAATGGGGGAAACACTTAAGATAGTCCACTAAGTCTTATCTTGGGAAAAAACTCCTATTCATCGACACCTTGACCCTGTAGAGATTCAAGGATACGATTCATAGGTATGACCTAGCTCTATCGCGCAGGGGGAGCGTGATTTTCTAAACATCAAATCACCCATAGGGCAATTGATCATAAATTGGGCAACTACTAGACTTGATTTCTAGAGACAATGCTTTTTTCCTCATCTTATGCAAGGCACAGCCGCCGCTGGCCTAGTCTTCTAGAATAGAGTTGCCCAAGAACCTAATTATCTAGCGTAGGGCTTTCACTTAATCTGTTGGAAAGCTACCCGACTAATCGGGTCCACCCGTCTGTAGGATGGTGCCGTCGGGGCATTCCATCCTCCCACTTTCCACCCTACTCACGTATCAATTTGTTTTCTAGTTAATCCTACCACACTGTTTGACATAAATAAACATATTCCTTAATTAAGGCCCTTTTTCACAAGGTTTGTTAAAATAGCCTTTTTACACAATACAATCATGCCAAAGACAAGATATATTTATATAAAAAGTTTATACATGAATCAATTCCATACAAGCCAAACCGGCTCTCTTATTCTTATACTGCCGATGATCTAGAATTCGGCCTTTCAGCCTCTACATGCTAGGCAAAACCCTACGGGACCATACACCTCATCGTCGGCCGCCGCCCGCTGGCGAGGACTTAAGCCGGCCTGTCGCCCTCTCAGGCTCAATCGCTTGATCCTCTCGCCCCTCAGAGCGATGTCTGCACACTAGGGTGGGCTTATTTACTGCACTAGCTTGGGTCCTCAGAACTAGGCAGTCTCATAATCTCTCGCCTCAATCGGCGATCCTTATTCTCCCAATGGTATGATGGATACCTTGGGCCATTCTCGGGCTTTGCTAAGGATGCTGCCCGGCTACACAAGCACGAAATGGAGTTAGCGTTGAAGCCAAAAAAAATCTTGAATTCTAAAGATAACAACTTCAATGCAATTTATTAAATATAGCATTCACAATTCGTGAAGATAACAATTTCAATGCAATTTATCGAATACAGCATCACATAATTCATAACTTCATACAATTTTTATGTCGTCGTTTTAAAAGGAAAAGATACCATTCATTAACACTAATTTAAGGAAAAAATCTTCTTTTAAAAATTAACCAAGCTAACCTGGCCACCATTTCGAGGAGCTTGAAAAGGGAGGGCTGGAGCTGCATTGGGAGCATCTTCCCTAATCTCATTATTGCGCGCTCCTCTTGAGGCAATATTTTGACATCTCTGAGAAGAGGCCATCTTAAGCGTCGCCTTGTAGAGCTTGCTACTGCGATCGAAACGCTTCAGTCGGATCTGAATTTTGAGTTCGTTTGCTCACCGTATGAGCAAAAGAGTATGACGCACGAACCCTTTCTTAAGGCAAAAAAACCCTTAAAGTCTACGTAAAATGGGGGGGGATTGTGAGATGTCCTTAAGGGCAAAAACATGGAGGAGGGCTGAGAGGGCTGCTGTAAGTCTATTCACACAAGGGGCACCATGGTTGCAACCTGTAAACTGAAGGAACCTGAAGAAAGATCCTCAGTGGGGGGCACCAAAAAACTGTCGAGATGTGTAAGATAAACTCTTTGATATTGTACAAACAAGGTATCAGAGCTAGAATTTGAAGGTTGCACTACCCTTCCAAGGAGGTCAAAACCTTCACAAGAAAGGTGAAAACACAATTACCCTTTAAAGGAAGGGAAGGGTTTTGGAAAATTTAGGTATATGCCCTTCTCATAAAGAAAAGATACAGCCCACTGGAATTTATCAGGCTAAGAGTTGGGTAACCGATACAGAGTAAAAAATTCTAGGACCACGAAGACACATTGTGAAAGGCAAGATAAAAAGATCATGGAGAACACATACAAAGAAGATCACCGCCGTCCCACTATACAAGCACAAGAACGGGGCAGCGTCAAGGCAGGGATGGGTATGTTACATCCTTCCCCCCTTAAACAAATTGAGATGTCCTCATCTCGTCATGAATTGGGGATAATCCTTTAAGAGTGTAGCTTCATCTTCCCAAGTTGCATCCTCTTCAATCAGGGTAATCTTTCCACTGTACTAGATGTTCTACAAGAGTTCTATTTCGGAGTTGCCTTTCCCTAGAATCTATGATGCTACTGGGCTGTAATTCAAGGACTCCTTGAGTAGGGATTACAACTTGCTAATCATCAAGAATATGATCGAGACTGGGGACATATGGTTTTAACAAACTTACATGAAATACATTATGGACTTTGATATGGGCTGGGAGTTGGAGTTAGGCACTTTTACCTAGACACTTGATAACTGTATAAGGACCACAATACCTACGGCTGAGCTTCTTATATTTCCCAAGTGATAGAGAACTTCGTTTGGGTCGCACTTGTAGAAGAACTCTGTCTCCTTCCTTGAAGATCCTTTCAGACCTCTTGTTGTCAGCATAATGCTTTTGTCGATCTTGGGCAGCTTTAATATCCTTTTGGATTGCCTTGGTCTGTTCCTCCATTTCTTCGAGCATTTTCCTGGATGCCTCAACTCTTATGGTTGGATGAGAGAAATTTAGAGCAGACAGGCATTCTTGCCCATAGAGTGTCTTGAATGGTGACATTCCTATGCTTTGATGATAAGACGCATTGTAGGCAAATTCTACCAGAGGAAGGTATTGAATCCACCTTCTTGGTTCTCGTCCACAGTATGCTCTGAGAATGTCTTCAATTACTTGATTGACTCTCTCAGTCTGGCATCGGTCTCTGGATGATAAGCTGTGCTAAAGCAAAGTTGAGTTCCCAAGGCTTGAAATAAGGACTGCCAAAATTTTAAAGTGAAGTCAGAATCTCAGTCACTTACTATCCTTTTTGGGAGGTCATGAAGTTTGAGGACTTCCTTGATGAATACTCGAGCATCATCAGAAGCTTTGAAGGTCTTCTTTGCTGGTATAAGGTGAGCTACTTTGGTAAGTAAGTCCACTACTACCAAAATGGAGTCATATCCTCCTTGAATAGTGGGGAGACTTGTGACAAAATCCATACTAATGCACTCCCACTTCATTTGGGGAATATCTAAGGGTTGAAGTTTTCCAGGCATCTTGACTCTTTCAGCTTTGATCCTTTGGCATGAGAGACATTGCTTCAAGTACCGAAGGACATCATTTTTCAAGCCTGCCTAATGAAAGCTCCTTCTTATGGCATTTAATATTTTTGCATAGCCTGGGTGTCCTGCAGCAGCAGGGCTAT
This sequence comes from Cibotium barometz, assembly GCF_041138505.1. NCBI lineage: Eukaryota > Viridiplantae > Streptophyta > Polypodiopsida > Cyatheales > Cibotiaceae > Cibotium > Cibotium barometz. Next base: position 11,474,746 of record NC_141050.1, on the reverse strand, counting down.
CATGAGCTTCATGGAGGATTAGTTTCTTTAAAGCAGGATCCTTAGGGATACATAGCATGTGATTGAAGTAGAGGCTTCCTTCGTGAGTGGAGTATCCCTTGATTAGATTCTTCTCTTTCTCTGAATTTCCCCCTTCTTCTACTAACTTCATCATTCTCTGATAATCTGGATCATGAGATGAGACTTCTTCCACCTTGACCAGAATGGGATTATTTGGCATTGAAATAGCACTCAAGAAAGATTTGCGGCGGCTAAGTGCATCTGCTACCACATTATCTTTCCCAGGGCGGAATTTGATGTCGAAATCATATTCTTGTAGAATTTCAATCCATCTCCTTTGCCGCATGTTGAGGTTAGGCTGGGTGAAGATCCACTTTAGACTGTTGTGATCAGTTTACAAGCTAGAATTTGCCCCCAAGAGATAATGTCTCCATAATTTGAGGCAATGAACAACTGCCAAGATCTCTAAATCATGGGTGGCATAATTTGCCTCATATTGCTTCAGCTTGTGGGAAGTATAAGCAACTGGTCTTCCTTCTTGGCCTAAGACACCACCAAGTGCTAGACTACTAGCATCAGTAACTACTTCAAATTCCTTGGCAAAATCAGGAAGTTTTAGGACTGGGGCAGAAGTAATAATGACCTTGAGCTGATCAAAACTGTTTTGATGGATTGGTAGCCACACTATTTTGCAATCCTTCTTAAGAAGATCCATCAGAGGTGCAGCTACCAAGGCATAATCTTTGATAAAAATCCTATACCAACCCGTGATTCCCAAAAACCCACGAACTTCACGAACTGATTTAGAGGGTGGCCATTCTAGAATATCCTTGACCTTGGCGAGGTCTACTGAGATGGCATTTTTGGAGATGATGAATCCAAGAGACTCAATTTGATGAGTAAAGAAGGTACATTTGCTTTTCTTGGCATAGAGTTTGTGTCTGCGTAGCAATTGTAGAACTCTACGCACATGCTCCTCATGCTCTTCCATTGATTTGGAGTAGATTAAGATGCCATCAAAGAAAACAAGCACAAATTCATCCAAGTAAGAACGGAATATATCTTGCATTAGGCGGTTGAAGGTTGCAAGAGCATTGGTTAACCCAAATGACATTACAGTAAACTCATAGTGGCCATAACGGGTATTGAAGGCTATTTTGGGTGTATCCGCTTCCTTGACTTTGATCTGATAGTAACCAGACCTCAAATCTATTTTTGAGAAGACTTTGGCCCCATGAAGCCTGTCAAGAAGTTCGTCGATGCGAGGGATAGGATACTTATTCTTGACAGTGACTTGATTTAGCCCTTGATAATCTATGCAGAGGCGGAGAGTCCCATCCTTCTTTTTTTGGAAAAGAACAGGTGCTCCCCAAGGAGAGCTACTAGGGCATACAAATCCTTGTTCAATGAGTTGGGAAAGTTGCTCCTTAAGTTCAATGGCTTCAGGAAGGGACATTTTATAGGGAGTTTTTGAGACAGGTTGAGCTCCAAGGATCACCTCGCTTTCATGATCGACTTCTCGAGGAGGTGGTAACCCTGTAAGCTCATGAGGGAAGATGTCAGAGAATTCTTGGAGCCAAGAGGGTTCTGTTTCCATACTAAGCTCAATGACTTTGTTGAGTTTGACTAAGAAAACTTGCTGACCCTTACGTGTTCCCTTGAGAAGATGTTTTGCCTTAACTACCCTAGATTTAGGTTTTCCTGTGATCCCCTGAACAGATATTACTTGGCCATGCTCATTTTCAAAAGTGATACTCCTCCCCTGGTTACAATGAATGCTAGCTTTGTTTGCAATTAACCAATCTATCCCAAGGATTCCATCATAAATTCCTAATGGCAAGACTCTAAAGTGACCATGAGTTTGCTCATTACCCAGCTCAAAGGTTTCCTATAGAGTGGCGAGATACTACTTCTTTCCCACTGGCTAACTCTACAATCATTCTTCTAGCTGTTTTTTGACCCATGTTTAATTTTTGTAAACACCTAGGAGAAAGGAATGAATGGGTACTGCCACAATCAATCAAAAGCTGAAATGGCTTACCGTGATGAGTGGCGGGGGTTTGGATTACACCAAATTGTTTATTCGGACATTGGTGTTCTACTACTGCATGGACAGTGGCGCGCTCTTCTTCAGCCGTTTCCAAGGTCGGTTCTTCACTTATAACACAGGCAGTCCTAGCAACTTCTCCTCCGCGGCCTCTGCTACGACTACTGCCTCTTGCACCTTGGTGGATAGGGGTTCCACGGCCTTGATTTCCTCTGCTACTTTGGGGAAATGATGTTGCCATCTTGGGATAGTTGGCTCTAAAGTGTCCCAGCTCATTGCACTCAAAACACAGAGGGCCTTCTCTGGAAGAAGCAGCATACGAGCGGGGGACAAAGGAGTTGCCTTGTCGCCCTCTGTTGTAGTAGGGGAAATTCTGTTGGGGTTTCTTGTAGGGTTGATCTTTAAGATTTGTCTCAGGGTAAGATCTCTTTTGATTCTTTGGTTTGTGAGCCTTCATTTCTTTCACAAGGGGCTTTGCTCATATGAGAGCATCCTGTAATGTGCTTGGCCTCATTGCTTCAAGGCGGAAATCTAAGGGTTCATTTAGCCCTTGGGGCAGAAACGAGCCACTTGCTGGGAAGTAGTCATAGCTGGGGCATACTTCCGAAGGGTGATAAATTTGGAATAGTAGTCCTCAAGAGTTAAGCTGCACTGCCTAAGACTAAAAAACTCATTCATCTTTATGGATTCATGGGATGGGGGAAGATATCTTTCCTTCACTGCCTACTTGATGTCTTCCCACGTTTGAGAATGCTCGGTGACTTCCTTGTCACGGCACCACTGTTTCCACCAGATTTTAGCATCTCGGATGAGGCAAAACCGTGCGAGCATAGACTGATTTGCTATTCCAGTACCGGCAGCAGAGCAGAGAAATAATCGTCCATCGCCTCAATCTAGACTTCAGCATCCTTCTCAACCTTTGAACCTTCTCCTTTAAAGGAGGGAGGTTGCATTTGCTTGAGTAGGAGCTTCTTCTCCTGGGTATCGGTGTAAAGCGCATTGCAAAGTGGATGGTGGTCGTCCTGGCCATCATTGTAAAAACAATTTTAAGATTACAAGATTCAATATATTTGCACAATGCTTATTTTTGGAGAGTAAAGCATTGAAATTATTTTATTTCCAAATATTTACAAGGACAAGTTTTATTACAAAGATCTGAGACTAATATAATTAGTCTTATTTGACATCAAGGGAAATTCCTAGGCTTGACTATGACATAAGGGTAGAGTGGTCCACATAGGTGAAATATGGGGATTCCGCTGTAGTTTCTAAGACTCTAAAAACTGATGGTAAGGGTGGTAGACTCTGGATTTGGGTAGATCCCAACACAGCTACTATATCAGCAGGTAAGATCTGCATCACTTGTATGCAAACCCCATCTATAGTCACCGAGGTGTTGGCCCTGGGGGTACCGAGCGACGAACCAAAATAAACGGATCATCTTCAACTTCTCAATCCAACGAATCCTCTTTAGGTCGGTGGTAAGGTTCCCAATTTGATCTGCTCGGATGAAGAAGTATCTCGGCCCACGACTCCAAAAATCTCTACCCCATCCTCTTTGAATACGAGAGAAATAAGGGAGGGACATCTTCTCTAGTTGCACCATGGTGTCGCGGAACTCGAAATTCGAGGAGTGACTAACAATCTCGAAGATGCATTGGAAAACTAGAAACATGGAGTAGGCATCTTCCTCTTCCTACAATCATTCAAATATCAATTCAACTTATTTGTTTTAGTAGGATGTTCTTACTATAATTAGCATTATGTTAGGTAAAATATTCATTGCAAAACAATCCTTAAATGATAATTCCTAGGAGCTAAGATCCGCTCTGACAATGGGGGAAACACTTAAGATATTCTACTAAGTCTTATCTTGGGAAAAATTTCCTATTCATCGACACCTTGACCCTGTAGAGATTCAAGGATACGATTCATAGGTATGACCTAGCTCTATCCCGCAGGGGGAGCATGATTTTCTAAACATCAAATCACCCATAGGGCAATTGATCATAAATTAGGCGACTACTAGACTTGATTTCTAGAGACAACGCTTTTTTCCTCATCTTATGCAAGGCACAACCGCTGGCCTAGTCTTCTAGAATAGAGTTGCCCAAGAACCTATTTATCTAGTGTAGGGCTTTCACTTAATCTGTTGGAAAGCTACCCGACTAATCGGGTCCACGTAGGATGGTGCCGTCGGGGCATTCCATCCTCCCACTTTCCACCCTACTCACGCATCAATTTGTTTTCTAATTAATCCTACCACACTGTTTGACATAAATAAACATATTCCTTAATTAAGGCCCTTTTTCACAAGGTTTGTTAAAACAGCCTTTTTACACAATACAATCATGCCAAAGACAAGATATATTTATATCAAAAGTTTATACATGAATCAATTCCATACAAGCCAAACCGGCTCTCTTATTCTTATACTGCCGATGATCTAGAATTCGGCCTTCCAGCCTCTACATGCTGGGCAAAACCCTACTGGACCATACACCTCATCGTCGGCCGCCGCTGGCGCGAGGACTCAAGCTGGCCTGTCGCCCTCTCAGGCTCCATCCCTTGATCCTCCTGCCCCTGAGAGGGATGTCTGCACACTAGGGTGGGCTTATTTACCGCACTAGCTTGGGCCCTCAGAACTAGGCAGCCTCATAATCTCTCGCCTCAATCGGCAATCCTTATTCTCCCAATGGTATGAGGGATACCTTGGGCCATTCCCGGGCTTTGCTACGATGCCGCCCGGCTACACAAAGCACGGAACGGAGTTAGCTTTGAAGCCAAAAAAAAACTTGAATTCTAAAGATAACAACTTCAATGCAATTTATTAAATATAGCATTCACAATTCGTGAAGATAACAATTTCAACGCAATCGAATATAGCATCACATAATTCGTAACTTCATAATACAATTTTTATGTCGTCATTTTAAAAGGAAAAGATACCATTCATTAACACTAATTTAAGAAAAATCTCTTCTTTTAAAAATTAACCGAGCTAACCTGGCCACCATTTCCTTGAGGAGCTTGAAAAGGGAGGGCTGGAGCCGCATTGGGAGCATCTTCCCTAATCTCGTTATTGCGTGCTCCTCTTGAGGCAATATTTTGACGTCTGCGAGAAGATGCCATCTTAAGCGTCCCCTTGTAGAGGTCGCTGCTGCGATCAAAACGCTTCAGTCGGATCTGAATTTTGAGTTCGTTTGCTCACCGTATGAGCAAAAGAGGATGACGCACGAACCCTTTCTTAAGGCAAAAAAACCCTTATTAAAGTCTACGCAAAATGGGGGGGGATTGTGAGATGTCCTTAAGGGCAAAAACATGGAGGAGGGCTGAGAGGGCTACTGTAAGTCTATTCACACGGGGGGGAGAAGAGTTAAGGACACTGGCTAGCAAGAGGGGGATGGAGGAAAATTGGCTTATCTGAAAAGAGGCAAATGAGGGGGTGTAAGAGGGGGGCTGCAAGGGACGGCTGTACTACAGCAAGTACACTGCGCACAGGGATAGACGGTGGTACAACAGGGCATACGCTGCACAAAAATGTGTGTCGCCTGTGGAGCACCCCGAGGGTTTATATAGCTGAGGGGTATGGGTACGGGCGTTGCACAAAGCAAGGATGAAAGGATGGTGTACCTTCAAAGGCTATGGATCAGTGGCCTGCATGGGTCTAGGGAAAAGGTACGGTGTTGGTTGTCAGGGAAAAGAGTGGTATGCATGTACCTTATCTGGTCTGGGGCAGCATGGGTGTCCATGTAGCGATACGTGTGGATCACATAGTGGGCGACCGTCCTTTGGTTCTTGGGCGGCCATTGTACGGGCACCCTAGTAAGTGTGTATGGCCCAAATTTTTGGGGCGGGGTATCCAAATTTGGGACGTCTGCCTCGATTTGCGTGCCGGACCGCCCGCGGGGGGGTGAATTTTTTTTTTTCTGGGAGGTTCTCCTGGTCGTTGGGGTTATTGGCAAAAAACCAGATTTATCACACTTGAAAGTGTTTGGATGCATTGCATATGTACATATTCCTAGTGAGCTATGTAGTAAGGTAGATCTGAATGCTAAAAAATGTGTTTTTGTTACTTGCACCCTTGAGAAGCAAAAGGGGAACAAGTGTAGCAACCTTGCTCACGTGACATGAGGGTGAGCAAGGATGTTGTCTCTGATCACATGAGCCATTGGTATAATAATGTAAGAGTCTCTACTGGGGTTAATACATGAGATGAGGTTTTTGCACATTATACAGGTCGAGGATTTAATGTATATAGACGGTATGGATGCTTATACCAGCAAAAATCTTAATGCGAGAATCGTAGTGCATCTAGCTCTTGCATCTATGCATATAGATTAATCTATGTATGCGTTAAGCTCTATGCATGGAGCTTGATGCATAGATTAAGCTTAATACGTAGATTAACCTCCATGTATAGAGCTTAATGCATGCATTAAGCTCTATTCATAAAGCTTAATCAATGCATTAAGTCTAATGCATAGATTAAGCTCTATGCATAAGCCCTAAGCATAGAGCCTTATGCATAAGCCTATGCATAGAGGTAAACCTAAGCTAAACCTAAACCCAGTACCTAAGGGTGCAATAAAGAAAAAACATGCTATATGCAATCAAAAGAAGAAGAGAGCTTACCGCTCTTATGTGAAGCCAAAAGAGAGGATTAGTGCAAGAGTTGCAAAAACAAAAGAGGCAACAACACAATAATGATCTAACAGAAGAATTTTTAAAGCTTAAACACATGAATGCTCTAATACCTGACTAGAAATAGCCGAAGCAGTCAACATGCTCGAAGGGCTAGGTAGACCTCGACAAGGCGGAGGAGTATCTCCAATAAAATGTTAATTTGATCAGCTTGTTTGAGGTTGATGTAGTTCAGATAATGGACAGATATCAACCAAACAGTCCGCACAAGGATAATGTTCCCAAGGATCAGTACACTCTGTGGACAGAAGAACACAATCTGAATAAAGCAAAAAAAATTTATGAGGCTCTTTCTAAGGAAGGAACTAATCAAAGCCTACAGCAACTCATTGTAGTAGAAAAGGATTTTGACAAAGATCTCAGGCACCCCAAGAGGGCCAAAGAGGATGAGTTGATGGAAATGAACCTTGGAAGTGTTAATGACCCCAAGATGGTCCAGGTCAGTGCCAAGCTGGACATTGCATTCCAAGAAGAAGTGTGGGTGTTGCTCACTTTCTTCAAATATGTGTTTTCATGGAGCTACACTGAGATGAAAGGGATTAATCCCAGCTTCTACCAACACCAGATCAATCTAAACTTGGAAGATGCCATCCCTTTTCTCGGCAACAAAGATACCGGATGAACCCAAGCTATGCCAAAAGGGTGAAGTAAGAAATAGACAAGCTACTACAAGTCGGATTCATATATTTGATCAATCGGGCGACATGTTTGTCCCCAATCATCATTGTGCCCAAGAAAAACCAAAATTTGAGGGTCCGTGTTGTTTTATAGATTACCGAAAGCTGAATGCCGCAAACCATCTCAGATCCTTTTCCTTGCCATTCACGAATTCCATGCTTGATGCGGTAGCATTCCATGAGATGTATTTATTCCTAGATGGGGTCATTGAATATAATCAAGTTAAAATGGCCTCAAAAGATTAGCAGAAAACAACTTTCATTACGAAATGGGGAGCCTTTACATCAAACATCATGACCTTTGTCCTCAAGAATGCTCCCGCTCTAGAAATTTTTTGTTGATTTTTTGACCACCTTCATGTGGGTATTCATTGATGACTTTAGTGTTTTTGGAAACCATGTCAACATTTGACGCACCTACAGCTATGCTTAGCCAAATGCAGACTCCTCAGATTAAGCCTGAATCCAGTCAAATGTGCCTTTGTTGTGTTGTCTAGCAGAATGCTATTAGGCCACGTCATTTCCGAAGAAGGAATAGCACTTGACCTAGCCAAGGTCGAGGTGATCTAGAAAGCCCCAACTCCAACCAATGAGAAAGAGCTCAGAAGATTTTTGGGGCAAGTCAGATGGCATAGCCAAATGCTCAGATACCTCGCCCATGTACCTCGCCCATGTAGTAGTCTCCTTAGTCCAAAAGATGGCGTAGATCAAAACACCTCTGACCAAGCAGTTGAGGTAGGCAAAATTCAAATGGACAATGTAATGCGACATCGCGTTCTGGCATCTCAAGCTCATGATGTCAGAAGCTCCTATTGTCCAACCCCCAAACTAGGAATTGCCCTTTCACGTCTTTGTGGATGTCTTTGAGGTGGCAATTGGTAGTGTTCTAATGCAAGAGGCCAAGAAGAACTTGTTCCAACCTATTTACTACGCCAGTCGAAAGCTCTCTAATGCTAAGAGGAACTACTCAACCACACACAAAGAAGCCCTTGGCATGATCTACTCAGTCACCAAGTTTTGACATTACCTATTGGTAATAAGTTTACTTTTCATGTGGATCAATCTACCTTGCTGTATTTGGTGGATAGGCACAATTTGAGTTCACAATAGTGCACACCCCAGGTGCCAATCATACAAGAATTTGAGTTCACAATAGTGCACACCCTACGTGCCAATCATACAATGGGTAGATTATCTATCTCGGCTGGAGTCTGTAGAATCCCCAAGCGGAGTAGCAACTGACCTACCAAATTTTGAGTTGTTCATAACAATTGACATAGTCATCCCCATCCCCCAGACATGGTATGATGAAATTCTAACTTTTTTTGTCACAGGTCTGATGGAGGATAATATTTCTAGAGATCAGTAGAAGCGGATTGCGATCGGCAGCCAACTATACAAGAAAGGGATTGACCAAATCCTCCGGAGGTGTATCCCACCACATGAGCAAGAAGTTGTCCTCAGAGAAGCTCACCAAGGAATTAGTGGAGGACACTTCGTCGGAGAAGTCACCGGAAGGAAAATCCTCCAAACAGGACTCCAATGGCCGAGAGTACTTGGTGATGCCTAAGAATGGGCCAAGTAGTGTGACATATGCTAATGTCTTGGCTAGCCAACAGACAGAGACACGATGCCACACAACCCAATCCTCTCCCTAGAACCATTCCAGAAATGGGGCCTCGACTTTGTTGGCCCATTTAAGCCCCCAACCCATTTCACTGGTCACAAGTATATCCTAGTGGGCCACAGACTACAACACTGAATGGGTAGAAGCTCGTGCTCTCTAGAATAACACAGCACAATCAACTAGCAAATTCCTCTACCACATGATAATCACTCGTTTTGGATGCCCTATCGAGTCGGCTAGTGGAAAGATTCTTTTCACACACCTTGAGACGACATACCTTATTCAGTTTAGCCTAAATGGGAACGTAATAGAGTGCCAGTTTAGCCTAAATGGGAATGTAATAGAGTGCCAGTTCAAAGTATTACCCTTGGGAGTCTATGATGGAATCCTTGGAATGGATTGGCTGCACAAGAATCAAAATGACATTCATTGTCAGCAGAAGGGAACCATCTCTTTCCTTGACCTTCATGGAAATAAAGTTCAAGAAATTGGAATTTTCCAATCACTAGTGCTGCAATTAGTCAAGCTTCTAAATTATTCAAAGGGCAAAGAAAGAGGCAAGCTGTTTATGTCGTTAAGATGAATTCAGTAGACATAAAATGCAAGGCTAAAGAACTAGAGTGGTTAAGTGAGTATGCAGATGTGTTTCCTGAAGAGCTGACTGAGATGCCTCCATCTCGCGAAGTAGATCATGAGATCGAGTTAACCCTTTTGGAGCTTAACCAGTAGCCCAGCATGCATAAAAAATGCTAGTCCCTGAAGCCATAGAACTTAAGGAGCAATTAAGACAACTGTTAGAGCAGGGATTCGTTAGACCCAGTGTCTCACCTTGGGGTGCACCCGTTCTCTTTCAAAAGAAGAAAGATGGAACGTTAATGTGAGATCCCTGTTCCCCACCGATCAACGGATTCGGGGTACTAGCAGCGGAAGTAGCACATCATGCGTGGGTAGGGGTCTCACACTCGGGGCCTCGCCCACGGATATCCGGACAAGAGACTAATCCGTCGGTTTGTCCAAAACCGAAACTGGAAAAACTTCCTTTACTCGGAAAGCATGGGCGATTCCACCAGGATAACTCTTTACTCTAACATAGTCAAGATCATTACGGATCAACTGATCTGACTGCACCTTTAACGGTACTTGGTCAAATCAAGGAAGAAACTTGCACTTGGATCATTGGGATCAACGCTTTTTTCCCCATCAAGAGAGGCACAGCCGTTGATTCCTATCCATAGAACAATTTCTATCCGGGATTTACTTTATCTATCGTAAAAATAAAAGTTGAGTCTCGATTTATGGATCCATCAGTCCAGCCTAACCCCATCCGATCCCATGGGTTAGCCAACCGCCCAACCACTGTAGTGATGGGATCCAATTTGGAATTTGGTTAGGTTTTGTCCCGGGTACCAAGGAAAAGAGTTCCAAGGCCCCCTAGCCAGAAGTTCATGCAAACATAAAACTAGCCACACCACTTACACACCCAATATGAAAATTGCCTTTTTCTTAGCATCAGCTAAGAAAATTGCCTTTTTCTTAGCATCAGCTAACTTTAAAACAATCCTTTAATGAAACCATAGTACCACTGATCACAATTTTCCAATTTATCCAGTTGATTCATAATTTCCCATCATTCCTTCATCAGAGTATCTATGGCATCATTGGCAACTAGAACGCTCACCACCTGTCCACACAGAGGCCGTTTCCATAGTTCCTAGCCCATAATACTCGGCAATATAATCACTTATCAAGATGGACTCTCGTTGAAGATCAGCAAGATCAACCAACAGATCCATATAAAAGAGCCATGGACTCATCCGTTGAGGACCAGCAAGGTCAGTCAACCAGATCCATGCCCGGTTTCACAAAACAACTCTTACTCCTTGTTCCAATATCTTCCTCGACGCACGCGTGGGTATCCTAGGCGACCCAGAGCCCGAGCACCGTATGGTCAGCACCCTCTAGGATCCTTCGCAGGTGACCTAGCGCTTCACTCATAGGCCGCTTCCTTGGTCCCTCATCCACCGTACCGGAAGCTCACCATTTTAATCGAACCGAGGCTGGTCAAGACCTCGGTCGACCTTGCTACGCGAGACGTCCTCCATTGACTCTCCGTCAGCAGTTGCAACTTTATCAGTTAGGTCTCCACGACCTTAATCACAAGACGGTCAAAATGCTTCCCCAGCATTCTTGACATAAAACAGCCATTTACAAACAGCATTTACAAACAGTTTACAAATACAGTTTCTATATTAACTCTCATTTTTCCACATTATCCCTCATTAATCCACATTACTTATTCCACATTCCATGTATATGTGTACTCATCCAATCACCTCCTTTTCCAGCTCTTCACTTCAGATTCCTTACAACTTGCTTGATTCTTTGTTCACGGTAGAGGCCCCCAACCAATCAATTGGTTAAGTATGTTGATGGAGCCACTAATGGGGATTGAAGAAAGAGGGAAGCTCCAAAAACTAGTGAATTATTAAATGAATTCACAGTTCTTGGCTTAGGTGGAGTAGAGTAACGATGCATAAACACTATATATTTTTCAACAAGGGTGAGGCTTCTATTTATAGGAAAAATTGAGCTCCTAACCAAACAAACTGATTCTAGAATTTTCTAAATCAGTTTGGTCAATATTTGACCATTTTTAGGTCAGTTAAGCTAACTTTTTGGAACTAGACTTGAATGAGGAGAGAGGAGAGATGAAATATCTCAATTTTTATGAGTTTAAAACTCATTCAAGCATGTGAAATATGCACCTCCTTTAAAGAACTCCCCTTCCTTACATATGTCATATTTTTAATATTGCTCATAGTTTTTTACTAATAAACCTTGTACATTTTCAACTCTTCATCTTATGTGAAATATGCACCTCCTTTAAAGAACTCCCCTTCCTTACATATGTCATACTTTTAATATTGCTCATAATTTTTTACTAATAAACCTTGTACATTTTCAACTCTTCATCTTATGTGAAATATGCACCTCCTTTAAAGAACTCCTCTTCCTTACATATGTCATACTTTTAATATTGCTCATAATTTTTTACTAATAAACCTTGTACATTTTCAACTCTTCATCTTATGTGAAATATGCACCTCCTTTAAAGAACTCCTCTTCCTTACATATGTCATACTTTTAATATTGCTCATAATTTTTTACTAATAAACCTTGTACATTTTCAACTCTTCATCTTATGTGAGTATTTACTCATTTTTGGGTATCTTCTTTTTCAAATTGGATTTATCTCCTCCCTACACATGGATTGATGCTATTGGTCCATAGGAACCTTAATTGGACCATAATCCAAAAATTTCTGAAAATCTAGACCCTTAGACTAAGGTCCTTTATACACATTTCCAATTAATTCCAATTGCACATTGGAAAGTTCTTTTTGAATTTCTGTTTCAGGGAAACTTATTTTAATAAGATGAGATAATTTTCTATCCAAAAATATTAAAAATCTGAATATTCTCTCTCTAGAATATTTTCTTTCTCTAGGTTAAAACAGTTAGAAACAAGTCTTTTATATTTCTGAAGAGGGATTGATTATAGAAGAAGATACTAGACATCAAAAAGGGGTTTGGGGGAGGAATCTTACATTCTACCCCACTTAAAAAACGCGAGATGTCCTCATCTCGCAACTTGTGATAATTTCGCAAGATTCACGAATATGAGACTTTGAGAAAAATTTTAATCAAGATTAACCACCAAGATAAGTCTTAAAGAGAGCAAGATTCAAAATACGAACAAGATTTAAACTTTATTCATTCTCGGAACTTATACAGTAAAGATAGAGGAACTCTTTACACTTCCATAAGCCCGTCCATCATATGGTCACAAAAGCAGTCCTCACAAGCTGCACAAGTATAAGGTAACTCATCTATGGGAATGATTCTGTGGGTTATTGCTGCGCCTATCTCAGTGGTATGAGGTGTTCTAACAAAAGGACCTCTGAGAGGCAAGCCAAAAACGGGGTAAAGGCATATCTTCTCATGAGGAAGAAAACACGCCAGTAAGAAGACTCGCTCAGAAAACCCAGGATGTCTTGATCTCATGACGCAGTAGTATCGGGGACCCAAACCCAAGGCTTCGATAACCATGGCCAAGCGGACATTGTTACGAAAGTGCTGCTGACCCCAGGGTGTTACCCTAGTTATGTCTTGATAGGTCCGCCATTTGGTCTGCGCTACAGAAGTTCCTAAGTGAGGAAAAAGTGAGCGCTCATACTGTTCTATAAAATCCTTCTTCACAGACTCACTTGCGTCTTGAAGGTGAGGAATCATTATGGATAAAACTAATTCTTGTTGCCAAGCCATGAAGGAGATTAAGAAAGAAAGGAGATCGATGGGAGTAAGATTACTGTGAACGACAAGTAAAAGTTACGACTTATATAAAGGAAGGAGCTAGCGTAACTTAGAAGCCAACGGTAGCTTGCCACTGAAGTTTTACCGTCTTTCCATGATTTGGGTTTGGCATATTTTTCTATAGAAGGCATTTAGAACTTTGAGATGAGGAGATAAAAGAAGTTCGTAAGCTAAATCACCTACTTTCTTTGGTCCACAATATCTGGGAGATAACTTCTTATACTTCCCAAGAGATAAAGAACTTCTTTTGGGCCGTACTCAAGACCAAAACCTTGATATCCAAAACATCGATTCTCACTTCTGAACTCGTTGTTCTGAATCCTTAAAACAGGTGGGACTCTTGAGAAGTATTCAGGAAAAAGGTTCTTCCTTTTTTAAACAGAATCTTTCTTTTATATTAGAGATAGAATAATTATAAGATCAGAAAGGGAGATTCTTACTCCTGTATACCTCTAAGGCTGGGGGAGGAATCTTACATTCTACCCCACTTAAAAAAGTGTGAGATGTCCTCATCCCGCCAAGTAGAGGACAACTCTTTTTCTTAAGATCCAATTTATTCTAGGGTTCCTTATATTCTGGTCAACCAACAGAATACGGGGATAAATATCCCTTATATAGAACTCATCATTAAATAAATTCATTTCAGATCATATCATTCATATCTTTAACACGATAATGGTCCATCAGATCGAAATTTTTTCTTTCTGAACATTCCTCCACGGGAATTTCAGTCAAGCAAGTTTTCAATTTGTCATCCCTTAACTTGATATACTGAGTCAAGTGTTAACAGTAATACTTTGACAGCACAATCCACTAATCTCATAGTGATTTGTTGAAATCATTATCATCATTTATCATTACAGGGACTCGTCCCATTCATCCTCATTGCGGTTTTGCTCAAGTTATTATATTTCAACTAAATTTCAAAAATCATCATTTTTCAATCAGAATCCCAATCAATTCATCAGTTCCCAAACAGAATTAAAAATCATATCAACCACATTCAAATTCATCATCTGGATAGCATTAACGCTTATAATTTCAAGTCTTAGATTTACTCGTATATACTGTCAGTAAAGAGCTGCAGTTATACTCTCGGTATATACGGATAGTCACGACCCTTAGAATTATAAGGTAAATACCATCATGTCTAGGCCTCAAGCAAGTCAAGGATTCTATATAATTGCGGTACTTCCATTTGAAGACCCAATTACCAAATTACGAATTTCAATTTGAATATCAAATTGTATGAATTATATCACACAATTACAACCTTTTTGTGTTTCTTGATAAATTTCTGACCTATTTGTCTTCTCAATTGATCTTTATTAACCAAATGCTCTGATACCAACTGTGAGATCCCTGTTCCCCACCGATCAACGGATTCGGGGTACTAGCAGCGGAAGTAGCACATCATGCGTGGGTAGGGGTCTCACACTCGGGGCCTCGCCCACGGATATCCGGACAAGAGACTAATCCGTCGGTTTGTCCAAAACCGAAACTGGAAAAACTTCCTTTACTCGGAAAGCATGGGCGATTCCACCAGGATAACTCTTTACTCTAACATAGTCAAGATCATTACGGATCAACTGATCTGACTGCACCTTTAACGGTACTTGGTCAAATCAAGGAAGAAACTTGCACTTGGATCATTGGGATCAACGCTTTTTTCCCCATCAAGAGAGGCACAGCCGTTGATTCCTATCCATAGAACAATTTCTATCCGGGATTTACTTTATCTATCGTAAAAATAAAAGTTGAGTCTCGATTTATGGATCCATCAGTCCAGCCTAACCCCATCCGATCCCATGGGTTAGCCAACCGCCCAACCACTGTAGTGATGGGATCCAATTTGGAATTTGGTTAGGTTTTGTCCCGGGTACCAAGGAAAAGAGTTCCAAGGCCCCCTAGCCAGAAGTTCATGCAAACATAAAACTAGCCACACCACTTACACACCCAATATGAAAATTGCCTTTTTCTTAGCATCAGCTAAGAAAATTGCCTTTTTCTTAGCATCAGCTAACTTTAAAACAATCCTTTAATGAAACCATAGTACCACTGATCACAATTTTCCAATTTATCCAGTTGATTCATAATTTCCCATCATTCCTTCATCAGAGTATCTATGGCATCATTGGCAACTAGAACGCTCACCACCTGTCCACACAGAGGCCGTTTCCATAGTTCCTAGCCCATAATACTCGGCAATATAATCACTTATCAAGATGGACTCTCGTTGAAGATCAGCAAGATCAACCAACAGATCCATATAAAAGAGCCATGGACTCATCCGTTGAGGACCAGCAAGGTCAGTCAACCAGATCCATGCCCGGTTTCACAAAACAACTCTTACTCCTTGTTCCAATATCTTCCTCGACGCACGCGTGGGTATCCTAGGCGACCCAGAGCCCGAGCACCGTATGGTCAGCACCCTCTAGGATCCTTCGCAGGTGACCTAGCGCTTCACTCATAGGCCGCTTCCTTGGTCCCTCATCCACCGTACCGGAAGCTCACCATTTTAATCGAACCGAGGCTGGTCAAGACCTCGGTCGACCTTGCTACGCGAGACGTCCTCCATTGACTCTCCGTCAGCAGTTGCAACTTTATCAGTTAGGTCTCCACGACCTTAATCACAAGACGGTCAAAATGCTTCCCCAGCATTCTTGACATAAAACAGCCATTTACAAACAGCATTTACAAACAGTTTACAAATACAGTTTCTATATTAACTCTCATTTTTCCACATTATCCCTCATTAATCCACATTACTTATTCCACATTCCATGTATATGTGTACTCATCCAATCACCTCCTTTTCCAGCTCTTCACTTCAGATTCCTTACAACTTGCTTGATTCTTTGTTCACGGTAGAGGCCCCCAACCAATCAATTGGTTAAGTATGTTGATGGAGCCACTAATGGGGATTGAAGAAAGAGGGAAGCTCCAAAAACTAGTGAATTATTAAATGAATTCACAGTTCTTGGCTTAGGTGGAGTAGAGTAACGATGCATAAACACTATATATTTTTCAACACAGGTGAGGCTTCTATTTATAGGAAAAATTGAGCTCCTAACCAAACAAACTGATTCTAGAATTTTCTAAATCAGTTTGGTCAATATTTGACCATTTTTAGGTCAGTTAAGCTAACTTTTTGGAACTAGACTTGAATGAGGAGAGAGGAGAGATGAAATATCTCAATTTTTATGAGTTTAAAACTCATTCAAGCATGTGAAATATGCACCTCCTTTAAAGAACTCCCCTTCCTTACATATGTCATATTTTTAATATTGCTCATAGTTTTTTACTAATAAACCTTGTACATTTTCAACTCTTCATCTTATGTGAAATATGCACCTCCTTTAAAGAACTCCCCTTCCTTACATATGTCATACTTTTAATATTGCTCATAATTTTTTACTAATAAACCTTGTACATTTTCAACTCTTCATCTTATGTGAAATATGCACCTCCTTTAAAGAACTCCTCTTCCTTACATATGTCATACTTTTAATATTGCTCATAATTTTTTACTAATAAACCTTGTACATTTTCAACTCTTCATCTTATGTGAAATATGCACCTCCTTTAAAGAACTCCTCTTCCTTACATATGTCATACTTTTAATATTGCTCATAATTTTTTTTACTAATAAACCTTGTACATTTTCAACTCTTCATCTTATGTGAGTATTTACTCATTTTTGGGTATCTTCTTTTTCAAATTGGATTTATCTCCTCCCTACACATGGATTGATGCTATTGGTCCATAGGAACCTTAATTGGACCATAATCCAAAAATTTCTGAAAATCTAGACCCTTAGACTAAGGTCCTTTATACACATTTCCAATTAATTCCAATTGCACATTGGAAAGTTCTTTTTGAATTTCTGTTTCAGGGAAACTTATTTTAATAAGATGAGATAATTTTCTATCCAAAAATATTAAAAATTTGAATATTCTCTCTCTAGAATATTTTCTTTCTCTAGGTTAAAACAGTTAGAAACAAGTCTTTTATATTTCTGAAGAGGGATTGATTATAGAAGAAGATACTAGACATCAAAAAGGGGTTTGGGGGAGGAATCTTACAGTTAAGACTCTGTATTGACTACAGAGGATTGAATCAATTAACAATTAAAAATAAGTATCCTATTCCTAGGATTGATAAGCTTTTGGATGGGTTAAGTGGGACCCAGATGTTCACAAAGATAGATCTTAAATTCGGGTACTACTAGATCAAAATCAAGGAGCAAGACATCCCAAAGACAACATTCAGTACTCGCTATGGGCATTATGAGTTCACAGTCATGCCGTTTGGATTGACTAATGTCCCAGAGACATTTAATTGTCTTGTGCAAGATATTCTTAGAGAATACTTGGATGATTTTATTCTTGTCTTCTTTAATGATATCTTGTATACTCAAAGAATGTTGTAGATCATGAAGATCATGTACACAAGGTCTTGGAAATCCTAAGGAAACACCAACTCTTTGCAAAAAGAAGCAAGTGTTCTTTCTTTGTTGACCAGGTGGGAATACTTGGGATTCATAGTATCAAAGGATGGGATTTCTCTTGACTTCGCAAAGATCCAAGCAGTCTCGTAGAATGGCCAGAACCCAAGACAGTAAAAGAAATCAGAGGATTGCTAGGATTAACCGGATGGTATAGGATCTTTATTCCCAGGTATGCTCAGATATAGCATCCCCTTTAACCAACCTTCTCAAGAAGAGTACCCTTTTTCAGTGGACTGTGCACAATGTGTTAGAGTGCCTTTGATAAACTGAAGAGAGCCTTATAACCAACCCTGTCCTTAAGTTACCATATTTTACTAAACCCTTTGAGGTAGTTACTGATGCTAGTGGGTTTGAATTAGGCGGTGCTCTTATGCAGGAAGTGGCCTATGAATCTAGAAAACTCAGAACACATGAGAGATATTATGCCGTCCATGACTTGGAGTTACTCTCAGAAGTTTATGCTCTGAATTTGTGGAGAAATTATCTTTTGGGACCGAGGTTCACCTTGATGACAGATCATCAAAGTCTGAAGTGGATCTTCACCCAAAGGGATCTCAACATGCGTCAAAGGAGATGGATGCAGACCTTGCAGGAATTCGATTTTGAAATTAAGTATTGAGCAGGGAAAGAAAATGTGGTGGCAGATGCGCTCAGCACAGAAAAGCCTCCTTGCTTGCAATTAGAGTGGTGTCAAATCTATTAATCAGTGAAGCAAGGGAGAGAATCATGTAGGACATTATTTGCCTCTATTGCTATCCTTCTAATGCAGGAAAGTAAGATTCCTCAAGAAATGAGTCGAGTTCTTGGGTACAAATTGGATGAAGGATGCATGTATTATAGTAATCGGCTATGTATTCCCAATGATAAGGGAATAAAGGGAAGAATTATGAGAGAAGCCCATGATAGCCTGACAGCTGGACATCCAGGGTTTATAAAAACCTATATGTCTGAAGAAAAGCTTCTTTTGGCTAGGACTCAAAAAGGATGTACTTGATCATGTGCAAAAATGCTTAATGTGTCAGAGAGTCAAGGCAAAGAGAGTGAAGATGCCAACGAAACTATAGCCTCTAGACATTCCTTAGATGAAGTGGGATTGTATTAGTATGGACTTTGTCACTGGTGCAATCAGGTTGTTACAACTCCATTTTTGTGGTAGTTGATAGGCTAACCAAAGTTGCCCATCTGATTCGGGTGAAAGAAACATACACTGCAGTGGATGTTGCCAACGTTTTCCTTAAAGAGATCTTCAGATTACATGGCTTACCCAGGAGGATAGTAAGTGACAGAGATCCCAAATTCACATTGAAATGCTGGACTGCATTCTTCGAAGCAGTAGGAACTTTCTTGGATCTCAGCACAACCTTCACCCCAAAACAGATGGCCAAACTGAAAGAGTGAACCAGGTAATAGAAGATATCCTTTGGTCATGCTGCAGAGAATACAACAGCTTGTGCAGGTCAAATAAGAGTGCTGTTTTTGGTACATTTGTGTTGTAGAATGATGGATTAAACCAGATTGTTGCAAAGAAACTTGACAAGAATAACTTCTAGTATTGGAGGTTTAGATTGACAAATTTCCTGATGGGAAAAGGTTACTCAAACTAGATTGAAGGTGAACATGAGGAACAGATGTAAAAGAATTCAAGGATTGGAATCAAGGAGCAAGGAAATTCATGGATTGGCTTTCTATTAGTATAGAGGACACCATAAATGGGCATATACAAGATGCTAATTCACCTAAGGAGGCATGGGATACCTTGGTGAAGCTGTTGTATGAAACTAACACCAAGGCACAAAAGATTCAGTTGAAGACTGAGTTTCATACTGTGGAGAAGAAAAATATGTCTGTGAATGATTATGCCTTGAAGATCAAGGACATTGTGGAATCTGTTGCATCAATTGGTGTTTTTGTTGGTGAGGATAAGGTGGAAGTGTGTCTACATGGTCTTGGGAAACAATACAAGGCATTCAAGACGTCTATCTAGACTCGAGAGAACATTCTCAACTTCTCAGATTTGGTGTCAATGTTGATTATTGAAGAGAAGAATTTGGGTGAAGATCAACAGTCTTCACAAAACAAAAACAGTTCAAAGCAGTAGGCCTTCTACACAAGTGCAAGTAGAGGACGAGGTAGGGGTTGTGGGCATGGCCAAGGTGGTGGTCAAACAGGTAATCAAAATTATGGTTAGCAGCAACAATCCTGGGATTCACAACAACAACACACAATGAAAGAGGCCAGTTTAGAGGCAGGGGGAGCCAAAGAGGTCTTGGTAATTGGCAAAGGAAACATAATGATAAGTGAGGTTGTCTTTACTGTGGGTAAGCATGGGCATGTGTAGGCAGATTGCTATAAGAAGAAGAGTGACATGCGAAATGTCAAAGTGCAGCAAAACAACTATGCATCCTCTAGTAAAAATAATGAGAGGTTGTTTGTTATGCAACATGTGGTTAATGTTGTGTCTAGAAATGATTTAATAGCCGGGATAATGTATAGTATGTTGATTCACGTGCTTCAAACCATATGACAAGTCATGGTGTGGTGAGTGGTTCAAGGATTTAATGAAGATTCTTGTTGAAAAACCAAGTTTTGTTGAAAAACAGGGGATGACATTGCTCATCCGATTGCCCATGTTAGAGATGTGCCATTGTCTATGCAAGATGGTAAGGTGAAGTACCTTATAGACATACTTCATGTTCCAAACATTACAAAGAATCTAGTTTCTATTGGCAAAATGATTGAGCAAGGTTTGTAGGTCCGGTTTAACCTTGATGGTTGTTATATAGAAGACTTTAAAGATAAGTTCGAGTTGATTGTAAAACGCAACAGAGTGGGTAGAATGTTTACATTGAATGTAAATATGCCTAAAGCAAGTGCTACAATGTTTGTAAATGGTTCAAGAGTTGTTGCAGATACATATATTTGGCATAAGAGAATTGGGCATGTAAATATGCAAATAATGAAGTCTATGCAGACTAAAGAAGTTGTGATAACGCTGCCTAAGTTTAAAGTTGAAGGTATGTAGAAAGTATATGAAGCATGTGAATTTGGAAAGAAAACAAAGCATGTATTTCCACATGACAGAAATGTGAGCAGGAATATACTAGATGTTGTGCATTCAGATGTATGGGTTCGTGCAAAGTCTATGTCTATGGGTGGCTGTAGGTACTACCTTACATTCATTGATGACCACACGAGGAAAGTGTGGGTATATTTCATGAAGGAGAAGAGTGAAGTGTTCACTCATTTTCAAAATTTTAGAGTGATGGCTAAAAAATAGACAAGAAAGCATGTGAAGTGCCTAAGGTCAGATGGAGAGGGAGAATACTTCTCCAATGAGTTCTCTGAATTCTTGCAAAAGAATGGCATTGAGAGACAATTTACATGTAGATATGCTTTGCAAAAAAATGGAGTTGTTGAAAAAAAAAATAGGCACATTGTAGAGATAGCATGGGCATTGATGGTGGCAGAGAAGAATATGCCACATAGCTATTGGGCCAAGGCTATGTCTACAATAGTTTATATCATGAATATGACTTCTACTGCTGCAGCCAACATGATGCAATGCCAGAGGAGAAGTTTACCCGATAAGAAACCTGATTTGTCTCACTTGAAAGTTTTTGGATGTATTGCATATGTGCATGTGCCAGATGAGTTACGTACCAAGCTGGATCTAAAGGTTAAAAAATATGTGTTAATTGGGTATTCCCTTGAGCAAAAGAAATATCGATGATATAATCCTACTACACGTGAATTGAGGGTAAGCAAGGATGTTGTATTTGATCAGATGAGTAACTGGTATGCTACTAAAAAAGATGCTATTGGGGCTAATGCAAGTGGAAATGTGGTTACACAGAATGTAAGTCAGCAATCACAGTCATTGAGTGGACCAAGAGAGTTCTCATCCACCAGTGGTTCTGTTTGATAGACCATGGAGTGGCAAGCTATGTCATAATACCAGTCCTAGAAATTGTGTTGGTACATCACAAAAAGGTGAAGAGAAAGTGGTCAAGCCCCTTGGTATGCCTGATATTTTTGCAGGGCATGCTCTTGTGGACGGAGAGTCTAGTGGCTTGGAGATAAGCCTTGATGAGGAGCTTGGGATTCTAGCAATGAGGACACCTGATGTGAAAAAGGCTATGGAATCCATGAATGCAAAGTTACGAAGATCTGGAAGAGTCAAAAACCCTATGTGTAGAGGTTGACTTGTGATGGTTATGTGGCACATCACTATGCTTATATGGCAAAAGTTGTGCAAGTTGTAGGACCCACATGTTTTGATGAGGCTATTGGAAATGTGTGTTAGGAGAAAGATATGGATGGGGAGATGGATGCATTATATGGAAATGAGACTTGGGATTTGGTGCCATTGCCTGAAGGCACAAGAAAGCTATTGGCTGTAGTGGGTGTATAAGGTGAAACATAACAGTGATGGTAGCATAAGCATTTACAAGGCTAGATTGGTAGCCAAAGGGTATGCGCAGACACATGGGATTGATTATGAGGAGACATTTGCCCTGGTTGCAAAGATGGCAACTATGAGAGTTGTGATTGTGGGGGTTGTAGTAGCTAAAGGTTGGTTTTTACATCAGGTGGATGTAAAAAATGTGTTCTTGCATGTCGACTTGCAAGAAGAAGTGTATATGGATTAGCCACCAAGTCACCCGGAGTATGTATGTAAGCTTCGTAAGGAATTGTATATGGACAAGCTCCACGAGCATGGCATGACAAGATTGTTAAGTATCTTGTCACTATTGTTAAGTATCTTGTCACTATTGGTTTTCATATGGCAGATGCAAATCACTCTTTGTATGTGCGTAAGGGTGATAAGGGTATTGTGATCATCACCATATATGTAGATGCATATATGTAGATGATCTTATTGTTGGGGGTGATAACTTGGATGAGATTGAGCATGTGAAAAGTCTTCTCAAAAGAAAGTTTGAGATGAAGAATTTGGGAGATCTGCGCTACTTTTTGGGAATTGAGGTCATTCGCACACCTGATGGTATTTGGCTCTCATAGAGACAGTATGTATTGGAAATGTTGTCCAAGTATGGGATGGCTGATTGTAAGTCAATCTCGGTGCCATTAGATCAAAATGGCAAGCTTAGTGGTGCGGATGCAGGTTATGTGTTGGAGAATCTCACTATGTACAGGAAGATTGTGGGAAGTTTGATCTATGTCGTCACGATCAGCAGGCCAGATTTGAGCTACACTGTTGGTTTAGAGAGCCAGTTTATGCAGGTTCCACGCAAACCACATCTTTGAGTGTGTGTGATGTACACTTTGGTATTTGAGGGCCACTATTGATTATGCATTGTTTTATGCAATAGGTGTACCATTGGAGCTATATGGGTACACAGATGCAGATTGGGCAGGTAGCATCTTAGACAGGAGATCTACCAGTGGATTTGTCTTTTCATTGGGAGTGCTACTGTGACATGGAGCAGCAAGAAGCAGTCTATAGTTGCCATGTCGAGTATAGAGGAGCTGCGGTGGCAGCTTGTGAGGTAGCTTGGTTACGCAAGCTACTTTGCTGATTTGGGGTTACATGTGGAGAGAAAGATTGTCATATATTGTGACAATCTTAGTAGTATACAGTTGACCAAGAATCCAATTTTCCATGCGCAAACAAAACACATTGGGCTACATTATCACTTTTTTAGGGAGAGAGTCTTGGCAAGAAAGCTCGACTTGGCCTACGTCAGCACACAAGATTAGGTCCACTGACATTTTCACAAAGGCCTTGGGAACTAAGAAGCTCCGTAGATTTTGAGATATGCTTGGCATTCATGAGCTGGAGTTGAGCTTGAGGGGGAGTGTTAAGATGTCAAGCTCAACATGAGCTGACACTCACAAGGCGCCTACATGACCATTCGCGACATTTACATCACTGGGGCGGGTTTGGTAGGCTGGCACACGGATATATCTTTGCCAGAGATTCTACAGCTAGACTACACCAACTAGTCCATAACTACCCACGTGTTCACATTACGGACCGCTTATATATACTCTATTATGTGTGTTCACATCCTCATTCATACATCCACATTCACATACATACATCCACATCCGTATCTACATCCATACATTCACATCCACCTCTTCATTCACAATCACATCCATACATCCACATCTACATACATACATCCACATCTGTATCTACATCCATACATTCACATCCACCTCTTCATTCACAATCACATCCATACATCCACATCTACATACATACATCCACATCTACATACATACATCCATACATCCTTATCTATATACATACGTCCATTTTTACATCCTCATTCATACATACACATACACATCCGTATCTACATCCATACATCCACATCCACATCAACATTCACATTCATACATATACATCTACATGTATACATCCACATCACATTCATACAACCATATTACATCCATTCTCGTCCTAACACATCCCATATACATCTTAACACATCCTAACTCATCTTAACACATTCTATCACATCTCATACACATCTTATCACATCTTTTTACATCTCATACACCTCTTATCACATCCTATCACTTTCCATACGCATCTTATCAAATCTTATCACATCTCATACACATCTTTTTACATCTCATACACCTCTTATCACATCCTATCACTTTCCATACGCATCTTATCAATTCTTACAACATCTCATACACCTCTTATCACATCCTATCACTTTCCATACGCATCTTATCAATTCTTATCACATCTCATACACCTCTTATCACATCCTATCACTTTCCATACGCATCTTATCAATTCTTATCACATCTCATACACCTCTTATCACATCTTATCACATTTCATATATATATATTTTTTAAAGAGAATTGTTATATTTGATATAAGATTTCTCTACACATTTATTTATACATAAATTCCATTTAAGGAGACTAACACTTTCGAAATTAAAATCAATCTTTTATGCATCTTCTTATGCATAATTTCAATTTGGTAGAGAATTACACTTTTAGAATAAAAGAATTTCTCTTATGCATCTAAGTTAAGCATAAAATCCATTTATGAGGAAAATCACACTTTTAGTATAAAAAGAATATCTTTTATGCATACCTATATGCATGAAATCCAATATGATAAAAGTAACACTTTTGATATAAAAATTTTTCCTTTATGCATACTTCTATGCATGAAAATTAAAAATGATAAAAGTAACACTTTTGATATAAAAAATTTTCCTTTATGCATACTTCTATGCATGAAAATTAAAAATGATAAAAGTAACACTTTTGATATAAAAATTTTCTTTTATGCATACTTTTATGCATGAAAATTAAAAATGATAAAAGTAACACTTTTGATATAAAAAATTTTTTCTTTTATGCATACTTCTATGCATGAAAATTAAAAATGATAAAAGTAACACTTTTGATATAAAAAATTTTCTTTTATGCATACTTCTATGCATGAAAATTAAAAATGATAAAAGTAACACTTTTGATATAAAAATTTTCTTTTATGCATACTTCTATGCATGAAAATTAAAAATGATAAAAGTAACACTTTTGATATAAAATTTTTTCCTTTATGCATACTTCTATGCATGAAAATTAAAAATGATAAAAGTAACACTTTTGATATAAAAATTTTTCCTTTATGCATACTTCTATGCATGAAAATTAAAAATGATAAAAGTAACACTTTTGATATAAAAATTTTCTTTTATGCATACTTCTATGCATGAAAATCTATGCATGAAAATTAAAAATGATAAAAGTAACACTTTTGATATAAAAATTTTTCCTTTATGCATACTTCTATGCATGAAAATTAAAAATGATAAAAGTAACACTTTTGATATAAAAAATTTTCCTTTATGCATACTTCTATGCATGAAAATTAAAAATGATAAAAATAACACTTTTGATATAAAAATTTATCCACTATGCATACTTCTATGCATGAAATAAAAATGGTAAAAATGACACTTTTGATATAAAAATTTATCCATTATGCATACTTCTATGCATGAAATAAAAATGGTAAAAATAACACTTTTGATATAAAAACTTATCCTTTATGGATGATATTAAAATTCAATTTCTCCATGATTGTAATGAAATTCTTTCAATTAATCTAGGATGAGAATTCCTAGAATATGGTAGGAAGTCCTCTTTTTATGCTTTGAATGAAATTATTTTATGCATAATTTTTATAAAAATTTTTCCATAGCTCCGCTGCTATGACTGATAAATCTCAATTTTTCTAAGGGATAATGCTTATCATTAAGAAAATAATTAAAATGATCTCTAATTGGATTATTAATCCATAATGGATTGAATCATCAATATACATAAACTAAAAGCATAGAAAAAAGCCATTAATTTGACCTCAAGCATAGCTTAATCTTGGGTTAAGGAAAAGCTTTATGAAAAGCTTGATTTGGATTGAGAACGGGTCATGAGTATGACCATTTCTTGAGTGGGAGAGAGAATTTACATAAAAATCATTAGAATTTAAACATAAATGAAAATTAACTTCAATAGCATTTATTAAATTATGTAACTCTTCACTACTATTCAAACTTCAATAGCATTTTAAAAAACCATACCAATTAAACTTCTCAAGCTTGAGAGGGGTTGAGAAGAGAGAAACATTGAGAAATTATAGAAAGATCAATATTCACTAATTACCTTACAACTTGCTTGATTCTTTGTTCACGGTAGAGGCCCCCAACCAATCAATTGGTTAAGTATGTTGATGGAGCCACTAATGGGATTGAAGAAAGAGGGAAGCTCCAAAAACTAGTGAATTATTAAATGAATTCACAGTTCTTGGCTTAGGTGGAGTAGAGTAACGATGCATAAACACTATCTATTTTTCAACAAGGGGGAGGCTTCTATTTATAGGAAAAATTGAGCTCCTAACCAAACAAACTGATTCTAGAATTTTCTAAATCAGTTTGGTCAATATTTGACCATTTTTAGGTCAGTTAAGCTAACTTTTTGGAACTAGACTTGAATGAGGAGAGAGGAGAGATGAAATATCTCAATTTTTATGAGTTTAAAACTCATTCAAGCATGTGAAATATGCACCTCCTTTAAAGAACTCCCCTTCCTTACATATGTGTCATAATGGAATCATTTTAATATTGCTCATAGTTTTTTTACTAATAAACCTTGTACATTTTCAAC
This sequence comes from Cibotium barometz, assembly GCF_041138505.1. NCBI lineage: Eukaryota > Viridiplantae > Streptophyta > Polypodiopsida > Cyatheales > Cibotiaceae > Cibotium > Cibotium barometz. The sequence goes on along the minus strand of NC_141050.1, from coordinate 11,447,634 downwards.
TCTTCATCTTATGTGAAATATGCACCTCCTTTAAAGAATTCCCCTTCCTTACATATGTGTCATAATGGAATCATTTTAATATTGCTCATAGTTTTTTACTAATAAACCTTGTACATTTTCAACTCTTTATCTTATGTGAAATATGCACCTCCTTTAAAGAATTCCCCTTCCTTACATATGTGTCATAATGGAATCATTTTAATATTGCTCATAGTTTTTTACTAATAAACCTTGTACATTTTCAACTCTTCATCTTATGTGAAATATGCACCTCCTTTAAAGAATTCCCCTTCCTTACATATGTGTCATAATGGCATCATTTTAATATTGCTCATAGTTTTTTACTAATAAACCTTGTACATTTTCAACTATTCATCTTATGTGAGCATTTACTCATTTTTGGATACCCAAAATATCTCATATTTTTAATATTGCTCATAGTTTTTTACTAATAAACCTTGTACATTTTCAACTCTTCACCTTATGTGAGCATTTACTCATTTTTGGGTATCTTCTTTTTACAAATTTAGATTTATCTCTTCCCTACACATGGATTGATGCTATTGGCCCATAGGAACCTTAATTGGACCATAATCCAAAAATTTCTGAAAATCTAGACCCTTAGGCTAAGGTCCTTTATACCCAGTTCCAATTAATTCCAATTGCACATTGGAAAGTTCTTTTTGAATTTCTGTTTCAGGGGAACTTATTTTAATAAGATGAGTTATTTTTCTATCCAAAAATATTCATAATCTGAATATTCTCTCTCTAGAATATTTTCTCTCTCTAGGTTAAAACAGTTAGAAACAAGGTCTTTATATTTCTGAAGAGGGATTGATTACAAGGGAAGATACTAGACATCAAAAGGGGGTTGGGAGAGGAATCTTACATTCTACCCCACTTAAAAAATGCGAGATGTCCTCATCTCGCAAACTGGGATAATTTCGCAAGATGCACGAATATGAGACTTAGAGAAAAATTTTAATCAAGGTTAACCACCAAGAAAAGTCTTAAAGAGAGCAAGATTCAAAATAAGAACAAGATTTAAACTTTATTCATTCTCGGAACTTATACAGTAAGGATAGAAGAACTCTTTACACTTCCATAAGCCCGTCCATCATATGATCACAAAAGCAGCACTCACAAGTTGCGCAAGTATAGGGTAACTCATCTATGGGAATGATTCTGCTGGTTATTGCCGCACCTATCTCAGTGGTATGAGGTGATCTAACAAAAGGACCTCTGAGAGGTAAGCCAAAAACGGGGTAAAGGCATATCTTCTCATGAGGAAGAAAACATGCCAGTAAGAAGACCCACTCAGAAAACCCAAGATGTCTTGATCTCATGATGCAGTAGTATCGGGGACCCAAACCCAAAGCTTCAATAACCATGGCCAAGCGGACATTGTTACGAAAGTACTGCTGACCCCAGGGTGTTACCCTAGTTATGATTTGATAGGTCTGCCATTTGGTCTGAGCTACAGAAGTTCCCAAGTGAGGGAAAAGTGAGCGCTCATACTGTTCTATAAAATCTTTCTTCACAGACTCGCTTGCGTCTTGAAGGTGAGAAATCATCATGGATAAAACTAATTCCTGTTGCCAAGCCATGAAGGAGATTAAGAAGAAGGGAGATCGATGGAAGTAAGATTACTGTGAGCGACAAGTAAAAGTTACGACTTATATAAAGGAAGGAGCTAGCGTAACCTAGAAGCCAACGGTAACTTGCCACTGAAGTTTTACCGTCTTTCCATGATTTGGGTTTGGCACATTTTTCTATAGAAGGCATTAAGAACTTTGAGATGAGGAGATAAAAGAAGCTTGTAGGCTAAGTCACCTACTTTCATTGAATTCAGATAAGGTTCACAATATCTGGGGGATAACTTCTTATACTCCCCAAGAGATAAAGAACTTCTTTTTGGGCCGTACTCGAATGAAAACCAAAACCGTGGTATCCCAAACACCGATTTTCACTTCTGAACTCATTGTTCTAAATCCTTAAAACAGGTAGGACTCCTGAGAAGTATTCTAGGAAAATGATCTTCTTTTTTTCTTTTTTCTTTTTTCTTTTTTTTTACAGAATCTTTCTTTTATTTTAGAGAGGGAATAATTATAAGATCAAAAGGGAGATTCTTACTCCTATATACCTCAAAGGTTGGGGAGGAATCTTACATTCTACCCCACTTAAAAAGTGCGAGATGTCCTCATCTCGCAAGGTAGAGGATAACTCTTTTTCTTAAGATCCAATTTTATTCTAGGGTTCCTTATATTCTGGTCAACCCAACAGAATACTGGGATAAATATCCCTTAGAACTCATCAACAATTCATTCAGATCATATCATTCATATCTTTAACATGATAATGGTCCATTAGACAGAAAAATTTCCTTCTGAACATTCCTCCACGGGAATTTTAGTTAAGTAAGTTCTCAATTTGTCATCCCTTAACTTGATCTAACGGTCAAGTATTAATAGTAGCAATCTGACAGCGCAATCCACTAATCTCATAGTGGATTGCTGAAATCATTATCATCATTCCAGTTATGAATCGTCCCATTCATCCTCATTGAGGTTTCGCTCAGCTTATTACATTTCAACCAAATTTCAAGGATCATCATTTTTCAATCAGAATCCAATTCAATTCATCAATTCTCAAACAAAATTAAAAATCATATCAACCACATTCGAAATCATCCTCTGGATAGCATTAACGCTTATAATTTTAAGTCTTAGATTTACTCGTATATATTGTCAGTAAAGAGCTGCAGTATACTCTCGGTATATACGGGTAGTCACGGCCCTTGGAATTATAAGGTAAATACCATCATGTCTAGGCCTCAAGCAAGTCAGGGATTCTATATAATTGTGGTACTTCCATCTGAAGACCCAATTACCAAATTACGAATTTTAGTTTGAATATCAAATTGTATGACTTATATCACACAATTACAACCTTTTTGTGTTTCTTGATAAATTTTTGACATATTTGTCTTCTCAGTTGATCTTTATTAACCAAATGCTCTGATACCAACTGTGAGATCCCTGTTCCCACCGAGCAACGGATTCGGGGTACTAGTAGCGGAAGTAGCACTTCTCGCGCGGGACAGGGGTCCCACACTCGGGGCCTCGCCCACCACGGATATCCGGACAAGAGACTAATCCGTCGGTTTGTCCAAAACCGAAACCGGAAAAACTTCCTTTACCCGAAAAGCACGGGCGATTCCACCAGGATAACTCTTTACTCTAACGTAGTCAAGATCATTACTGATCAAACTGATTTGACTGCACCTTTAACGGTACTTGGTCAAATCAAGGAAGAACTTGCACTTGGATCATTGGGATCAACGCTTTTTTCCCCATCAAGAGGCACAGCCGTTGATTCCTATCCATAGAACAATTTCTATCCGGGATTTACTTCATCTATCGTAATAATAGAAATTAAATCTCGATTTACAGATCCATCAGTCCAGCCTAACCCCATCCGATCCCATGGGTTAGCCAACCGCCCAACCACTGTAGTGATGGGATCCAATTTGGAATTTGGTTAGGTTTTGTCCCGGGTACCAAGGAAAAGAGTTCCAAGGCCCCCTAGCCGGAAGTTCATGCAAACATAAAACTAGTCATACCACTTACACACCCAATATGAAATTGCCTTTTTCTTAGCATCAACTAGCTTTAAAACAATCCTTTAATAAAACCATTATGTCACTGATGACAATCCTCAAAGTCTCTGGTTGAATCCTTATTTCCAGTCATTCTTTCATCGGTATACTTATGGCGTCATTGGCAACCAAAACGCTCACCACCTGTTCTCTCAGGGGCCTTTTCCATGGTTCCTAGCTCATAGTAACTGGCAATATATTCATATAATAGAATGGAGTCTCCGTGGAAGATCAGCAAGATCAACCCACAGATCCATATAAAAGAGCCATGGACTCATCTGTTGAGGACCAGCAAGGTCAATCAACCAGATCCATGCCCGGTTTCAGAAAACAACTCTTACTCCTTATTCCAATATCTTCCACGACGCACGTGTGGGTATCTTCGGTGACCCAGAGTCCGAGCACCGTATGGTCAGCACCCTCTAGGATCCTTCGCAGGTGACCTAGCGCTTCACTCATAGGCCGCTTCCTTGGTCCCTCATCCACCGTACCGGAAGCTCACCATTTAAATCGAGCCGAGGCTGGTCAAGACCTCGATCGACCTTGCTACGCGAGACGTCCTCCATTGACTCTCCGTCAGCAGTTGCAACTTTATCAGTTCAGTCTTCATGACCTGAATCCTCAAGACGGTCAAAATGCTTCTCCAGCATTCTTGACATAAAACAGTCATTTACAAACAGTCACAAATACAGTTTCTATAACGAACTCTTGTCTTTCCATATTATCCACTCTCGGACCACATTACTTATTCCACATTCCATTCAGTGTGCACTCGTTCTCATCCATTCACTCATATAGACTACATTATCTCACATACATCTTCATATTCATTATTCTACATACATATCCATGTTCGTACGTCCACATCATACATCCAATTTCACATTCATACATACGCATCTACATGCATACATCCACATCTACATTCATACATCCATACCTCCATTTCCACATCCACACATCCACATTCATATTCATACATCCATATTCACATGCATACATCCATTTTCACATCCTCATTCATACATCCACATTCACATACATACATCCACATCCGTATCTACATCCATACATTCACATCCACCTCTTCATTCACAATCACATCCATACATCCACATCTACATACATACATCCACATCTGTATCTACATCCATACATTCACATCCACCTCTTCATTCACAATCACATCCATACATCCACATCTACATACATACATCCACATCTACATACATACATCCATACATCCACATCTATATACATACGTCCATTTTTACATCCTCATTCATACATACACATCCACATACATACATACACATCCGTATCTACATCCATACATCCACATCCACATCAACATTCACATTCATACATATACATCTACATGTATACATCCACATCACATTCATACAACCATATTACATCCATTCTCGTCCTAACACATCCCATATACATCTTAACACATCCTAACTCATCTTAACACATTCTATCACATCTCATACACATCTTATCACATCTTTTTACATCTCATACACCTCTTATCACATCCTATCACTTTCCATACGCATCTTATCAAATCTTATCACATCTCATACACATCTTATCACATCTTTTTACATCTCATACACCTCTTATCACATCCTATCACTTTCCATACGCATCTTATCAATTCTTACAACATCTCATACACCTTTTATCACATCCTATCACTTTCCATACGCATCTTATCAATTCTTATCACATCTCATACACCTCTTATCACATCCTATCACTTTCCATACGCATCTTATCAATTCTTATCACATCTCATACACCTCTTATCACATCTTATCACATTTCATATCTTTTTTTTTTAAAAAGAGAATTCTTATATTTGATATAAGATTTCTCTACACATTTATTTATACATAAATTCCATTTAAGGAGACTAACACTTTCGAAATTAAAATCAATCTTTTATGCATCTTCTTATGCATAATTTCAATTTGGTAGAGAATTACACTTTTAGAATAAAAGAATTTCTCTTATGCATCTAAGTTAAGCATAAAATCCATTTATGAGGAAAATCACACTTTTAGTATAAAAAGAATATCTTTTATGCATACCTATATGCATGAAATCCAATATGATAAAAGTAACACTTTTGATATAAAAATTTTTCCTTTATGCATACTTCTATGCATGAAAATTAAAAATGATAAAAGTAACACTTTTGATATAAAAAATTTTCCTTTATGCATACTTCTATGCATGAAAATTAAAAATGATAAAAGTAACACTTTTGATATAAAAATTTTCTTTTATGCATACTTTTATGCATGAAAATTAAAAATGATAAAAGTAACACTTTTTATATAAATTTTTTTTTCTTTTATGCATACTTCTATGCATGAAAATTAAAAATGATAAAAGTAACACTTTTGATATAAAAAATTTTCTTTTATGCATACTTCTATGCATGAAAATTAAAAATGATAAAAGTAACACTTTTGATATAAAAATTTTCTTTTATGCATACTTCTATGCATGAAAATTAAAAATGATAAAAGTAACACTTTTGATATAAAAATTTTTCCTTTATGCATACTTCTATGCATGAAAATTAAAAATGATAAAAGTAACACTTTTGATATAAAAATTTTTCCTTTATGCATACTTCTATTTCTGCCCAATAGTAATCTGGCATGCTCTTTTCATTGAGCATCACCCTTGCCACTTTACATATGACTCTATTCTTTCTCTCAGCCACACCATTCTGTTGAGGTGTATACCTGCAAGTCAATTGTCTTCTTATTCCATGCTTCCTCAAGAAATGCTCAAAAGCTTTTGAAGTGTACTCATCACCTCCATCTGTCCTCAGACATTTAATCCAACAGCCATATTGCTTTTCTGCAAAGGCTTTGAAATCCATGAACTTTTTGAACACTTCACTCTTCTCTCTAAGAAAGTATATCCATGTCATCCTGCTAAAGTCATCAATGAATGTAACATAGTATAAACTGCCTTTGATAGATGGATTTTGTGCAGGACCCCATACATCACTGTGCACTATCTCAAGTGGCCTCCTACTCATATTTCCTTCTCTAGGAAATCTCAACCGTGCCTGCTTTCAAAACTGACAGGCTTCACAAACATGCATATGTCCATCATATTTGAACCTAGGCAATCCATTGACAATGCCTCTTGTTTGCATGTTCTTTAATCTCTGTATATTGACATGTCCAATCCTCTTATGCCACATATCAATGTCATGTACCACATTTTTACTTTTGGAGAACATGGCTGATTTTAGCTCAGGAATTCCAGCATCCAGCTTAAACAATCTGCCTTCTTTCTTTCCTTTAGCAATGACTCTACATCCATGTTTAAAATCTTCAACGAAGCATCCATGCTCGTTGAAACGAACCTGTAATCCCTGTTCCACCATTTGACCAACTGAGGCCAAGCTCTTTGTGATAGAAGGCACGTATAACACATCTGACATAGACTTTGTCTGACCATTGTGCATGACCAATGGTACACTTCCAACATGTGTAATGACATGCTGGGTATCATCACCTGTTTCCACATAGCCTTTTACATCCATAGGCTTCATATGCTCAAACCATTCACCATGACATGTCATATGGTTTGATGCTCCTGAGTCCATATACCATGTGTCATCATTCTCAGCATTTGTGGTCATAGAACCCACAACATGCTTCATGGCAAACAAATGATTTGCAGTGCCATCATTGCTGTTTGATGCATAATTTCCACCACCATGTTGTGCATAGTTTCCACCATAATGACCACCACGTTGTGCTCTACTCCCTCTCAAATCATTCTGTTTGCGGAAACAATCTCTCGCCATATGTCCAAATTTCCCACAATAATGGCATTCAACATTTTGCATAGAATTTTGTTGACCTTGCCAACGTCCTCTACCACGGTGGGGGTTGCCTCTGCCTCACTGAGGTGCATATCCACGACCACCTCGAGCACCATATGAAGGCTTAAAATTCTGTTGTGGAGGCCTATCCTGCCATCCACGACCATTACCACCACGTCCACGTGATGTGAATCTCCCCCTGCCTCTAAAACCTCTCTGTAGAAAGCCTGATTTCTGCCATCATCATGGCTAGAAGATGCATCCAGAAATGAATCACTGAGCTTGATTTCCTCAACCAATAAGAGTGAAACCAACTCATCGAAGTCGGGTAAACCTGTACTCCTCACTGAGATAGATGTATCAAAAGATTTGTATTCCTTGCCAAGACCATGCAAGGTAATATCCACCAAATCATCATCAAGCATGGGGGCATTTATTGTGGCCAATGCATCTGCAAACTTCTTGATTTCTTGCACATAATCGTGTATGCTCCTTTTATTTCTTTTCACATTGTGTATCTGTCGCAATTGAGACTTGCGAGCACTCGTATTTGTATCAAACATCTTGACCAAGGTATCCCATGCATCTTTGGGATTCTCAGCATCCTGTATGTGTATGAGCATAGCATCAGAAATGCATATAGACAAATAATGCAGCACTTTGAATGCTCTCTCTATGACCATTGCTTATGAGCAATAAGCTGCTGCTGTGTAGGTTGTCGAGGTAGCTGAGGCTCTGGCTCAGCACTTGTAATGAGATTCCAAAATCCTTTTCTTTTCAAGAAACTCTTTATCCTGTACTTCCATGCGTGGAAGTTCTTCCTATCCAGCTTTTCACCAACAATCTGAACTGGATTATCCGACATGTTTGCTCAATGCATACACCTTCCGCACACTTCAAATCTGTAAATGAGCCTTCCTCAGCTCAACCACACTCCAATGAATGTTCCAGATACTGCAAGTAGCCAACAAACTCCAAATTTGATGTAGAAAATCAACCTGTAATCATCCAAGATGAACTGACTCACGCAGTCCGAGATACCCTGCTTTGATGCGCTTCCACGGCTCCAAATCACAATGTAGTGGTGCAAACAAGTATGGGCAACTTGCATTGACACCTAATCAACCTCAATGTTGAGTATCAACACCATCTGACATGTGTACATATCAATTTTTGAAAACCCCTTTCTCTGTTTTGGGAAAAACCAGTAGTAATTTGGCTCTGATTTCTTCAATATTTGTCCGAATTGAGCAACCAGGCATTCATTAGCTTAGCATTAGTGTCCATCAACTCCATGTAAGAGGAATTTGTCCAATTGTATAAGACCAAGGATTAATTGCTCAATTAAAATGACCCTATTTCTCTGCAACCAGTGGAGAGCCAGTGGACAGCCTGTTTTAATTAGCTCATTACCAGCTCAATTAGGCATAATTGACCAAACAAATCACATATCCCTCTTCTCCAAAGTATAAAGCAACCAATTGCTAAAGCAATTGTGAAAGGAACCAAGCAACCAATGAGTAATGGATCTCCTCGTAGGCAAAAAATCAAAAAATTGCTCTATTTCCTCTGTTCTAGCTGCGCCGCCTGCTATAGGGGGGTTTAGGAGAGTTTTTGTTGATAATTGATGATGGTAATAAGTCCCCAAGACACCTAGGTACATGTGCAATCCACCAATGGTTGGATTTTAGCCAAAATCACACTCCAAATGCTTCAATTTTGGGCTTCCTTCTCTTTGTTTTGTGAGAGCTCAAAAACCAGAGATTTTCATACATTCAAATGCTTCCAAAATGCTCCAAAATCACAATAGGGCTTGCATAAGAGTTGCCATTACATCCCTCATTGTCAGATACATGTTTGCTTTGCCAGATTTACATGTATTTCCACCATACATCAATGCTTTCAAGCTTTAATGGAAAGCTTCCAAAAACCAAAATTTTGCTTTGCTTTGATTTGCTCTATTTTGCTTTGCTTTTGCCTGTATCACCTGCAATCCACTCAAGGATGTTTAGAAGACCTTACCCGGTAGGCCAAGCTCTCAGATCTGATAGTATTTGGTGTGCTCCAAGCTTCACAGCTCCAATGGCAAGCTTCACAGCTTCTTCTCCCTCTTCACTCACTCACTCATAAACCCTAATAAATAGCACAAGGCTTTGATACCATGTTGAAAGAACGGTAGAGGGGGAGGAGACACACACACAAGAGCAAACCCTAATGTATATTGCAAACCCTAACCATAGAGGGGACCATCTCAACTTTCACACAAAGTATAATGCTCTAATCCATAATCGACACAACACACAATGAGTTGTGTCCACACTCTACTAACCCTAGCTAATGTCCACACACTATGACCAGCTGGACACGCGGTCATTTATGTCTCACACATGTTCCTACCTAATCTGCCAGCACATAGCATAGCTGGCTCACACTGACATCGAGCTTGAATCTCAACAGCCCCTCTCAAGCTCATGATGTACTGCCGATGAAGATGTAGATGAGCTTGGGATATCAAGACTCTCAACACTCCCCCTCAAGCTCATCCCATGTACTCCCAACATAGTCCGCAAGTACTCAAACTTCTCCCTGCTAAGTGGCTTCGTAAAGATATCAGCCACCTGCTCATCAGTCTTCACATACTGAAGATCAACTGTACCATCTAGCACCTTCTTTCTGACAAAGTGATAATGGACCTCTATGTGTTTGGTCCTCGCATGAAACACTAGATTCTTTGCCAACTGTATACTGCTCATGTTGTCACAATGAATGACAACTTTGCCATCAAGCGGCTCACATAAATGTGCCAAGAGACTCTTTAACCATATAGCCTCACAAGTAGCAATGGCTACACCCCTGTACTCAGCCTCTGTACTGGATAAAGCAACTGTAGGTTGCTTCTTGCTACTCCAACTCACCAGGGCACTTCCAAGTGTAAAAGCATATCCACTAGTAGACCTTCTGTCATATGCGCTACCTGCCCAATCAGCATCTGTGTAGCCATGTATGTCCAAGATTTTACCACTCTCATAAAATAAACCATAATGTGCTGTGGTCTTCACATATCTCATGATGCGTCTCACTACATCCAAATGTGGTTTCCTGGGGCTCTGCATAAATTGGCTGACTAGCCCCACAGCATAACTCAAATCCGGGCGTGTGATAGTCATGTATATGAGACTACCAACAACCATCTTCCTGCACATAGAAGGATCATCCAATTTCTCGCCATAATCAGCTCGCAACTTCACATTTTGCTCCAATGGTGTACTTATAGGCTTACACCCTGTCATGCCATACTTTGCCAACATATCCAATGCATATTGGCGCTGTACTAACCATGTACCAGCATGATCTTTCACCACTTCAATTCCAAGGAAGTATCTCAACTCACCAAGATCTTTCATGTCAAATTGCCCACTCAAAGCTTTCTTGACATGCATCACATCTGCACTATGATCACCTGTAATAATCAAATCATCCACATAGATGACTAGTAAAACAATCCCATGCTCTGTCTTCTTCACATAGAGTGAAGAATCTGCTGTAAAAATCTGAAAACCAAGTGAGATAAGATATCTGCTCATCTTATCACTCCAAGCACGAGGTGCTTGCTTTATACAATACAATGCCTTTTTCAATGTGCATACGTGAGTGGGATATCTAGGGTGTACATACCCTTCTGGCTGTGCCATGTACACTTCCTCTTGTAGATCTCCATTTAGAAATGCATTTTTGAAATCCATTTGATGCATTTCCCAGCCATTAGCTGCAGCCATAACAATGACTGCTCTCACTGTGCCCATCTTAGCCACTGGACTAAACGTCTCATCATAATCCAATCCTTGGGTCTGTGCATAACCCTTTGCTACCAATCTTGCTCTATGTCTCTCAATAGAACCATTAGATTTGCACTTCGCTTTGTAAATCCATTTACATCCAATAACATTCTTGTCCTTTGGTAGTGCAACCAAATCCCATGTATCATTATGGACCAATGCATCCATCTCAACATCCATTGCTTTCTCCCATACATGCTCTCCAATAGCCTCTGTATAGCATGTAGGTTCCACATGCTTCACCATAGATGTCATATATGCATAGTGCATAGCAAAATCTCTATATGTCAACCTATCAACTGGATATCTGACTCTCTGGGATCTCCGCAATGCATGCGGGTCACTCTGTACACCTGTAACTCTAGCATGTGGTGGCACATATCTGTCCTGCCTAGCACCAGGTGTGCGTAAAACAGGTATGCCAAGCTCCTCATCCAAACTCTCTGAACTAGATGACTCATAACCTGTGATTCCAATTCCTTCGACTTTCTTCTTTCCTTTATCCATAGCACTACTCCCAGTGCTCACACTCTCATGCCTCAAACGTCCTGACCATGGACGTACACTGCTACTCTCAGCCTCTGCTGTTGGCCCAGACATAGTAGTAGAACTAGAACTTGCTTGTGGCAAGTTCAGAGGCACATTAGCCTCAAGTGACTCAATGACTCCCTCATTTTTTGCTTTGTATCAACTAGCAAGCTCATCAAACACCACATCACGTGAGATGACCACTTGTCTAGTTTGTGGATTATAACATTTGTATGCCTTTCGATCCTGAGCATATCCAACAAATACACATTTCTCTGCCTTAGGATCCAACTTCCTTCTTCTTTCATCAGGCACATGTACATAAGCTATGCATCCAAAAACTTTGAGATGTCCAATGTCTGGCCTGTAACTTGTAAGCCGCATCTCTGGCGTGCTTCCATCAATGACTGCTGTAGGTGTTTTGTACAATATATACACTGCAGTAGCACATGCTTCTGCCCAATAGTAATCTAGCATGCTCTTTTCATTGAGCATCGCCCTTGCCACTTCACATATGACTCTATTCTTTCTCTCAGCCACACCATTCTGTTGAGGTGTATACCTGCAAGTCAATTGTCTTCTTATTCCATGCTTCCTCAAGAAATGCTCAAAAGCTTTTGAGGTGTACTCACCACCTCCATCTGTCCTTAGACATTTAATCCAACAGCCATATTGCTTTTCTGCAAAGGCTTTGAAATCCATGAACTTTTCCAACACTTCACTCTTCTCTCTGAGAAAGTATATCCATGTCATCCTGCTAAAGTCATCAATGAATGTAACATAGTATAAACTGCCTTTGATAGATGGATTTTGTGCAGGACCCCATACATCACTGTGCACTATCTCAAGTGGCCTGCTACTCATATTTCCTTCTCTAGGAAATCTCAACCTTGCCTGCTTTCCAAACTGACAGGCTTCACAAACATGCATATGTCCATCATATTTGAACCTAGGCAATCCATTGACAATGCCTCTTGTTTGCATGTTCTTTAATCTCTGCATATTGACATGTCCAATCCTCTTATGCCACATATCAATGTCCTGTACCACATTTTTACTTTTGGAGAACATGGCTGATTTTAGCTCAGGAATTCCAACATCCAGCTTAAACAATCTGCCTTCTTTCTTTCCTTTAGCAATGACTCTACATCCATGTTTAAAATCTTCAACGAAGCATCCATGCTCATTGAAACGAACCTGTAATCCCTGTTCCACCATTTGACCAACTGAGGCCAAGCTCTTTGACGTATAACACATCTGACATAGACTTTGTCTGACCATTGTGCATGACCAATGGTACACTTTCAACATGTGTAATGACATGCTGGGTATCATCACCTGTTTCCACATAGCCTTTTACATCCATAGGCTTCATATGCTCAAACCATTCACCATGACATGTCATATGGTTTGATGCTCCTGAGTCCATATACCATGTGTCATCATTCTTAGCATTTGTCATCATAGAACCCACAACATGCTTCATGGCAAACAAATGATTTGCAGTGCCATCATTGCTGCTTGATGCATAATGTCCACCACCATGTTGTGCATAGTTTCCACCATAATGACCACAACGTTGTGCTCTACCCCCTCTCAAATCATTCTGTTTTGCGAAAACAATCTCTCGCCATATGTCCAAATTTCCCACAATAATGGCATTGAACATCTTGCATAGAATTTTGTTGACCTGGCCAACGTCCTCTACCACGGCGGGGGTTGCCTCTGCCTCGCTGAGGTGCATATCCACGACCACCTCGAGCACCATATGAAGGCTGAAAATTCTGTTGTGGAGGCCTGTCCTGCCATCCACGACCATTACCACCACGTCCACGTGATGTGAATCTCCCCCTGCCTCTAAAACCTCTCTGCGAGTAGAAAGCCTGATTTCTGCCATCATCATGGCTAGAAGATGCATCCAGAAATGAATCACTGAGCTTGATTTCCTCAACCAATAAGAGTGAAACCAACTCATCAAAGTCGAGTAAACCTGTATGTATCAAAAGATTTGTATTCCTTGCCAAGACCACGCAAGGTAATATCCACCAAATCATCATCAGGCATGGGGGCATTTATTGTGGCCAATGCATCTGCAAACTTCTTGATTTCTTGTACATAATTATGTATGCACCTTTTATTTCTTTTCACATTGTGTATCTGCTGTCGCAATTGAGACTTGCGAGCACTCATATCTGTATCAAACATCTTGACCAAGGTATCCCATGCATCTTTGGGATTCTCAACATCCTGTATGTGTATGAGCATAGCATTGGAAATGCATATAGACAAATAATGCAGCACTTTGAATGCTCTCTCTGACCATTGCTTATGAGCAATAAGCTGCTGCTGTGTAGGTTGTCGAGGTAGCTTAGGGCCTCGCTCAGCACCTGTAATGAGATTCCAAAATCCTTTTCCTTTCAAGAAACTCTTTATCCTGTACTTCCATGCCTGGAAGTTCTTCCTATCTAGCTTCTCACCAACAATCTGAACTGGAGACTTCAAATCTATAAATGAGCCTTCCTCAGCTCAACCACACTCCAATGAATGTTCCAGATACTGCAAGTAGCCAACAAACTCCAAATTTGATGTAGAAAATCAACCTGTAATCATCCAAGATGAACTGACTCATGCAGTTCGAGATACCCTGCTTTGATGTGCTTCCACGGCTCCAAATCACAATGTAGTGGTGCAAACAAGTATGGGCAACTTGCATTGACACCTAATCAACCTCAATGTTGAGTATCAACACCATCTGACATGTGTACATATCAATTTTTGAAAACCCCTTTCTCTGTTTTGGGAAAAACCAGTAGTAATTTGGCTCTGATTTCTTCAATATTTGTCCGAATTGAGCAACCAGGCATTCATTAGCTTAGCATTAGTGTCCATCAACTCCATGTAAGAGGAATTTGTCCAATTGTATAAGACCAAGGATTAATTGCTCAATTAAAATGACCCTATTTCTCTGCAACCCCAGTGGGGACAGCCTGTTTTAATCAGCTCATTCCCAGCTCAATTAGGCATAATTGACCAAACAAATCACATAGCCCTCTTCTCCAAAGTATAAAGCAACCAATTGCTAAAGCAATTGTGAAAGGAACCAAGCAACCAATGAGTAATGGATCTCCTCGTAGGCAAAAAATCAAAAAATTGCTCTGTTTCCTCTGTTCTAGCTGCGCCGCCTGCTATAGGGGGGTTTAGGAGAGTTTTTGTTGATAATTGATGATGGTAATAAGTCCCCAAGACACCTAGGTACATGTGCAATCCACCAATGGTTGGATTTTAGCCAAAATCACACTCCAAATGCTTCAATTTTGGGCTTCCTTCTCTCTGTTTTGTGAGAGCTCAAAAACCAGAGATTTTCATACATTCAAATGCTTCCAAAATGCTCCAAAATCACAATAGGGCTTGCATATGAGTTTCCATTGCATCCTCATTGTCATTTACATGTTTGCTTTGCCAGATTTACATGTATTTCCACCATACATCAATGCTTTCAAGCTTTAATGGAAAGCTTCCAAAAACCAGAATTTTGCTTTGCTTTGCTTTGCTCTATTTTGCTTTGCTTTTGCCTGTATCACCTGCAATCCGCTCAAGGATGTTTAGAAGACCTTACCCGGTAGGCCAAGCTCTCAGATCTGATAGTATTTAGTGTGCTCCAAGCTTCACAGCTCCAATGGCAAGCTTCACAGCTTCTTCTCCCTCTTCACTCACTCACTCATAAACCCTAATAAATAGCACAAGGCTCTGATACCATGTTGAAAGAACGGTAGAGGGGGAGGAGACACACACATAAGAGCAAACCCTAATGTATATTGCAAACCCTAACCATAGAGGGGAGCCATCTCAACTTTCACACAAAGCATAATGCTCTAATCCATAATCCACACAACACACAATGAGTTGTGTCCACACTCTACTAACCCTAGTTAATGTCCACACACTATGACCAGCTGGACATGCGGTCATTTATGTCTCACACATGTTCCTACCTAATTTGCCAACACATAGCATAGCTGGCTCACACTGACATCGAGCTTGAATCTCAACAGCTCCTCTCAAGCTCATGATGTACTGCCGATGAAGATGTAGATGAGCTTGGGATATCAAGACTCTCAACACTCCCCCTCAAGATCATCCCATGTACTCCCAACATAGTCCGGAAGTACTCAAACTTCTCCCTCCTAAGTGGCTTCGTAAAGATATCAGCCACCTGCTCATCAGTCTTCACATACTGAAGATCGACTGTACCATCGAGCACCTTCTCTCTAACAAAGTGATAATGGACCTCTATGTGTTTGGTCCTCGCATGAAACACTGGATTCTTTGCCAACTGTATACTGCTCATGTTGTCACAATGAATGACAACTTTGCCATCAAGAGGCTCACATAAATGTGCCAAGAGACTCTTTAACCATATAGCCTCACAAGTAGCAATGGCTGCACCCCTGTACTCAGCCTCTGTACTGGATAAAGCAATTGTAGGTTGCTTCTTGCTACTCCAACTCACCACGGCACTTCCAAGTGTAAAAGCATATGCACTAGTAGACCTCCTGTCATATGCGCTACCTGCCCAATCAGCATCTCTGTAGCCATGTATGTCCAAGATTTTACCACTCTCATAAAATAAACCATAATGTGCTGTGGTCTTCACATATCTCATGATGCGTCTCACTGCATCCAAATGTGGTCTCCTGGGGCTCTGCATAAACTGGCTGACTAGCCCCACAACATAACTCAAATCCGAGCGTGTGATAGTCATGTATATGAGACTACTACTGTACATAGAAGGATCATCCAATTTCTCGCCATAATCAGCCCGCAACATCACATTTTGCTCCAATGGTGTACTCATAGGCTTACACCCTGTCATGCCATACTTTGCCAACATATCCAATGCATATTGGCGCTGTACTAACCATGTACCAGCATGATCTTTCACCACTTCAATTCCAAGGAAGTATCTCAACTCACCAAGATCTTTCATGTCAAATTGCCCACTCAAAGCTTTCTTGACATGCATCACATTTGCACTATGATCACCTGTAATAATCAAATAACCACATAGATGACTAGTAAAACAATCCCATGCTCTGTCTTCTTCACATAGAGTGAAGAATCTGCTGTAGAAATCTGAAAACCAAGTGAGATAAGATATCTGCTCATCTTATCACTCCAAGCACGAGGTGCTTGCTTTAGACCATACAATGCCTTTTTCAATCTGCATACGTGAGTGGGATATCTAGGGTGTACATACCCTTCTGGCTGTGCCATGTACACTTCCTCTTGTAGATCTCCATTTAGAAATGCATTTTTGACATCCATGTGATGCATTTCCCAGCCATTAGCTGCAGCCATAGCAATGACTGTTCTCACTGTGCCCATCTTAGCCACTGGACTAAACGTCTCATCATAATCCAATCCTTAGGTCTGTGCATAACCCTTTGCTACCAATCCTGCTTTATGTCTCTCAATAGAACCATCAGATTTGCACTTCACTTTGTAAACCCATTTACATCCAATAACATTCTTGTCCTTTGGTAATGCAACCAAATCCCATGTATCATTATGGACCAATGCGTCCATCTCAACATCCATTGCTTTCTCCCATACATGCTCTCCAATAGCCTCTGTATAGCATGTAGGTTCCACATGCTTCACCATAGATGTCATATATGCATAGTGCACAACAAAATCTCTATATGTCAACCTGTCAACTGGATATCTGACTCTCTGGGATCTCCGCAATGCATGCGGGTCACTCTGTATACCTGTAACTCTAGCATGTGGTGGCACATATCTGTCCTGCCTAGCACGAGGTGTGCGTAAAACAGGTATGCCAAGCTCCTCATTCAAACTCTCTGAACTAGATGACTCATAACCTGTGATTCCAATTCCTTCGACTTTCTTCTTTCCTATATCCATAGCACTACTCCCAGTGCTCACACTCTCATGCCTCAAACGTCCTGACCATGGACGTACACTGCTACTCTCAGCCTCTGCTGTGCTGGCCCAGACATAGTAGTAGAACTAGAACTTTCTTATGGCAAGTTCACAGGCACATCAGCCTCAAGTGACTCAATGACTCCCTCATCTTTCGCTTTGTACCAACTAGCAAGCTCATCAAACGCCACATCACGTGAGATGACCACTTGTCTAGTTTGTGGATTATAACATTTGTATGCCTTTCGATCCCGAGCATATCCAACAAATACACATTTCTCTGCCTTAGGATCCAACTTCCTTCTTCTTTCATCAGGCACATGTACATAAGCTATGCATCCAAAAACTTTGAGATGTCCAATGTCTGGCCTGTAACCTGTAAAAGCCGCATCTCTGGCGTGCTTCCATGAAAGGCTGCTGTAGGTGTTTTGTTCAATATATACACTGCAATAGCACATGCTTCTGCCCAATAGTAATCTGGCATGCTCTTTTCATTGAGCATTGCCCTTGCCACTTCACATATGAGTCTATTCTTTCTCTCAATCACACCATTATATTGAGGTGTATACCTGCAAGTCAATTGTCTTCTTATTCCATGCTTCCTCAAGAAATGCTCAAAAGCTTTTGAGGTGTACTCACCACCTCCATCTGTCCTCAGACATTTAATCCAACAGCCATATTGCTTTTCTGCAAAGGCTTTGAAATCCATGAACTTTTCCAACACTTCACTCTTCTCTCTGAGAAAGTATATCCATGTCATCCTGCTAAAGTCATCAATGAATGTAACATAGTATAAACTGCCTTTGATAGATGGATTTTGTGCAGGACCCCATACATCACTGTGCACTATCTCAAGTGGCCTGCTACTCATATTTCCTTCTCTAGGAAATCTCAACCTTGCCTGCTTTCCAAACTGACAGGCTTCACAAACATGCATATGTCCATCATATTTGAACCTAGGCAATCCATTGACAATGCCTCTTGTTTGCATGTTCTTTAATCTCTGTATATTGACATGTCCAATCCTCTTATGCCACATATCAATGTCCTGTACCACATTTTTACTTTTGGAGAACATGGCTGATTTTAGCTCAGGAATTCCAGCATCCAGCTTAAACAATCTGCCTTCTTTCTTTCCTTTAGCAATGACTCTACATCCATGATGCTCGTTGAAACGAACCTATAATCCCTCTTCCACCATTTGACCAACTCACGCCAAGCTCTTTGTGATAGAAGGCACGTATAACACATCTGACATAGAGTTTGTCTGACCATTGTGCATGACCTGTAATCCCTGTTCCACCATTTGACCAAATGAGGCCAAGCTCTTTGTGATAGAAGGCACGTATAACACATCTGACATAGACTTTGTCTGACCATTGTGCATGACCAATGGTACACTTCCAACATGTGTAATGACATGCTGGGTATCATCACCTGTTTCCACATAGCCTTTTACATCCATAGGCTTCATATGCTCAAACCATTCACCATGACATGTCATATGGTTTGATGCTCCTGAGTCCATATACCATGTGTCATCATTCTCAGCATTTGTCGTCATAGAACCCACAACATGCTTCACATGTGGCAAACAAATGATTTGCAGTGCCATCATTGCTGCTTGATGCATAATTTCCACCACCATGTTGTGCATAGTTTCCACCATAATGACCACCACGTTGTGCTCTACCACCTCTCAAATCATTCTGTTTACGAAAACAATCTCTCACCATATGTCCAAATTTCCCACAATAATGGCATTGAACATCTTGCATAGAATTTTGTTGACCTTGCCAACGTCCTCTACCACGGCGGGGGTTGCCTCTGCCTCGCTGAGGTGCATATCCACGACCACCTCGAGCACCATATGAAGGCTGAAAATTCTATTGTGGAGGCCTGTCCTGCCATCCACGACCATTACCACCACGTTCACGTGATGTGAATCTCCCCCTGCCTCTAAAACCTCTGCGAGTAGAAAGCCTGATTTCTGCCATCATCATGGCTAGAAGATGCATCCAGAAATGAATCACTGAGCTTGATTTCCTCAACCAATAAGAGGGAAACCAACTCATCGAAGTCGGGTAAACCTGTACTCCTCACTGAGATAGATGTATCAAAAGATTTGTATTCCTTGCCAAGACCACGCAAGGTAATATCCACCAAATCATCATAAGGCATGGGGGCATTTATTGTGGCCAATGCATCTACAAACTTCTTGATTTCTTGCACATAATCATGTATGCTCCTTTTATTTCTTTTCACATTGTGTATTTGTTGTCGCAATAGAGCTTGCGAGCACTCGTATCTGTATCAAACATCTTGACCAAGGTATCCCATGCATCTTTGGGATTCTCAGCATCCTGTATGTGTATGAGCATAGCATCAGAAATGCATATAGACAAATAATGCAGCACTTTGAATGCTCTCTCAGACCATTGCTTATGAGTAATAAGCTGCTGCTGCTGTGTAGGTTGTCGAGGTAGCTCAGGCTCTGGCTCAGCACCTGTAATGAGATTCCAAAATCCTTTTCCTTTCAAGAAACTCTTTATCCTGTACTTCCATGCCTAGAAGTTCTTCCTATCCAGCTTTTCACCAACAATCTGAACTGAATTATCCGACATGTTTGCTCAATGCATACACCTTCCGCACACTTCAAATCTATAAATGAGCCTTCCTCAGCTCAACCACACTCCAATGAATGTTCCAAATACTGCAAGTAGTCAACAAACTCCAAATTTGATGTAGAAAATCAACCTGTAATCATCCAAGATGAACTGACTCACGCAGTCCAAGATACCCTGCTTTGATGCGCTTCCACGGATCCAAATCACAATGTAGTGGTGCAATCAAGTATGGGCAACTTGCATTGACACCTAATCAACCTCAATGTTGAGTATCAACACCATCTGACATGTGTACATATCAATTTTTGAAAACCCCTTTCTCTGTTTTGGGAAAAACCAGTAGTAGTTTGGCTCTGATTTCTTCAATATTTGTCCGAATTGAGCAACCAGGCATTCATTAGCTTAGCATTAGTGTCCATCAACTCCATGTAAGAGGAATTTGTCCAATTGTATAAGACCAAGGATTAATTGCTCAATTAAAATGACCCTATTTCTCTGCAACCCCAGTGGACAGCCTGTTTTAATCAGCTCATTCCCAGCTCAATTAGGCATAATTGACCCAACAAATCACATAGCCCTCTTCTCCAAAGTATAAAGCAACCAATTGCTAAAGCAATTGTGAAAGGAACCAAGCAACCAATGAGTAATGGATCTCCTCGTAGGTAAAAAATCAAAAAATTGCTCTGTTTCCTCTGTTCTAGCTGCGCCGCCTGCTATAGGGGGGTTTAGGAGAGTTTTTGTTGATAATTGATGATGGTAATAAGTCCCCAAGACACCTAGGTACATGTGCAATCCACCAATGGTTGGATTTTAGCCAAAATCACACTCCAAATGCTTCAATTTTGGGCTTCCTTCTCTCTGTTTTGTGAGAGCTCAAAAACCAGAGATTTTCATACATTCAAATGCTTCCAAAATGCTCCAAAATCACAATAGGGCTTGCATAAGAGTTGCCATTACATCCCTCATTGTCAGATACATGTTTGCTTTGCCAGATTTACATGTATTTCCACCATACATCAATGCTTTCAAGCTTTAATGGAAAGCTTCCAAAAACCAGAATTTTGCTTTGCTTTGCTTTTGCCTGTATCACTTGCAATCCGCTCAAGGATGTTTAGAAGACCTTACCCGGTAGGCCAATCTCTCAGATCTGATAGTATTTGGTGTGCTCCAAGCTTCACAGCTCCAATGGCAAGCTTCACAGCTTCTTCTCCCTCTTCACTCACTCACTCATAAACCCTAATAAACAACACAAGGCTCTGATACCATGTTGAAAGAACGGTAGAGGGGGAGGAGACACACATACAAGAGCAAACCCTTATGTATATTGCAAACCCTAACCATAGAGGGGAGCCATCTCAACTCACACAGAGCATAATTCTCTAATCCATAATCCACACAACACACAATGAGTTGTGTCCACACTCTACGAACCCTAGCTAATGTCCATACACTATGACCAGCTGGACACGCGGTCATTTATGTCTCACACATGTTCCTACCTAATCTGCCAGCACATAGCATAGCTGGCTCACACTGACATCGAGCTTGAATCTCAACAGCCCCTCTCAAGCTCATGATGTACTGTCGATGAAGATGTAGATGAGCTTGGGATATCAAGACTCTCAACACTCCCCCTCAAGCTCATCCCATGTACTCTCAACATAGTCCGGAAGTACTCAAACTTCTCCCTGCTAAGTGGCTTCGTAAAGATATCAGCCACCTGCTCATCAGTCTTCACATACTTAAGATCAACTGTACCATCCAACACCTTCTCTCTGACAAAGTGATAATGGACCTCTATGTGTTTGGTCTTTGCATGAAACACTAGATTCTTTGCCAACTGTATACTGCTCATGTTGTCACAATGAATGACAACTTTGCCATCAAGAGGCTCACATAAATCTGCCAAGAGACTCTTTAACCATATAGCCTCACAAGTAGCAATGGCTGCACCCCTGTACTCAGCCTCTGTACTGGATAAAGCAACTGTAGGTTGCTTCTTGCTACTCCAACTCACCACGGCACTTCCAAGTGTAAAAGCATATCCACTAGTAGACCTCCTGTCATATGCGCTACCTGCCCAATCAGCATCTGTGTAGCCATGTATGTCTAAGATTTTACCACTCTCATAAAATAAACCATAATGTGCTGTGGTCTTCACATATCTCATGATACGTCTCAGTGCATCCAAATGTGGTTTCCTAGGGCTCTGCATAAATTGGCTGACTAGCCCCACAGCATAACTCAAATCCGGGCGTGTGATAGTCATGTATATGAGACTACCAACAACCATCTTCCTGTACATAGAAGGATCATCCAATTTCTCGCCATAATCAGCCTGCAACTTCACATTTTTCTCCAATGGTGTACTCATAGGCTTACACCCTGTCATGCCATACTTTGCCAACATATCCAATGCATATTGGCGCTATACTAACCATGTACCAGCATGATCTTTCACCACTTCAATTCCACGGAAGTATCTCAACTCACCAAGATCTTTCATGTCAAATTGCCCACTCAAAGCTTTCTTGACATGCATCACATTTGCACTATGATCACCTGTAATAATCAAATCATCCACATAGATGACTAGTAAAACAATCCCATGCTCTGTCTTCTTCACATAGAGTGAAGAATCTGCTATAGAAATCTGAAAACCAAGTGAGATAAGATATCTGCTCATCTTATCACTCCAAGCACGAGGTGCTTGCTTTAGACCATACAATGCCTTTTTCAATCTGCATACGTGAGTGGGATATCTAGGGTGTACATACCCTTCTGGCTGTGCCATGTACACTTTCTCTTGTAGATCTCCATTTAGAAATGCATTTTTGACATCCATCTGATGCATTTCCCAGCCATTAGCTGCAGCCATAGCAATGACTGCTCTCATTGTGCCCATCTTAGCCACTGGACTAAACGTCTCATCATAATCCAATCCTTGGGTCTGTGCATAACCCTTTGCTACCAATCTTGCTTTATGTCTCTCAATAGAACCATCAAATTTGCACTTCACTTTGTAAACCCATTTACATCCAATAACATTCTTGTCCTTTGGTAATGCAACCAAATCCCATGTATCATTATGGACCAATGCGTCCATCTCAACATCCATTGCTTTCTCCCATACATGCTCTCCAATAGCCTCTATATAGCATGTAGGTTCCACATGCTTCACCATAGATGTCATATATGCATAGTGCATAGCAAAATCTCTATATGTCAACCTGTCAACTGGATATCTGACTCTCTGGGATCTCCGCAATGCATGCGGGTCACTCTGTATACCTGTAACTCTAGCATGTGGTGGCACATATCTGTCTTGCCTAGCACCAGCAGGTGTGCATAAAACAGGTATGCCAAGCTCCTCATCCAAACTCTCTAAACTAGATGACTCATAACCTGTGATTCCAATTCCTTCGACTTTCTTCTTTCCTATATCCATAGCACTACTCCCAGTGCTCACACTCTCATGCCTCAAACGTCCTAACCATGGACGTACACTGCTTCTCTCAGCCTCTGCTGCTGGCCCAGACATAGTAGTAGAACTAGAAATTGCTTGTGGCAAGTTCACAGGCACATCAGCCTCAAGTGACTCAATGACTCCCTCATCTTTTGCTTTGTACCAACTAGCAAACTCATCAAACACCACATCACGTGAGATGACCACTTGTCTAGTTTGTGGATTATAACATTTGTATGCCTTTCGATCCTGAGCATATCCAACAAATACACATTTCTCTGCCTTAGGATCCAACTTCCTTCTTCTTTCATCAGGCACATGTAGATAAGCTATGCATCCAAAAACTTTGAGATGTCCAATGTCTAGCCGGTAACCTATAAAAGCCGCATCTCTGGCGTGCTTCCATGAAAGGCTGCTGAAGGTGTTTTGTTCAATATATACACTGCAGTAGCACATGCTTATGCCCAATAGTAATCTGGCATGCTCTTTTCATTGAGCATCGCCCTTGCCACTTCACATATGACTCTATTCTTTCTCTCAGCCACACCATTCTATTGAGGTGTATACCTGCAAGTCAATTGTCTTCTTATTCCATGCTTCCTCAAGAAATGCTCAAAAGCTTTTGAGGTGTACTCACCACCTCCATCTGTCCTCAGACATTTAATCCAACAGCCATATTGCTTTTCTGCAAAGGCTTTGAAATCCATGAGCTTTTCCAACACTTCACTCTTCTCTCTGAGAAAGTATATCCATGTCATCCTGCTAAAGTCATTAATGAATGTAACATAGTATAAACTGCCTTTGATAGATGGATTTTGTGCAGGACCCCATACATCACTGTGCACTATCTCAAGTGGCCTGCTACTCATATTTCCTTCTCTAGGAAATCTCAACCTTGCCTGCTTTCCAAACTGACAGGCTTCACAAACATGCATATGTCCATCATATTTGAACCTAGGCAATCCATTGACAATGCCTCTTGTTTGCATGTTCTTTAATCTCTGTATATTGACATGTCCAATCCTCTTATGCCACATATCAATGTCCTGTACCACATTTTTACTTTTGGAGAACATGGCTGATTTTAGCTCAGGAATTCCAGCATCCAGCTTAAACAATCTGCCTTCTTTCTTTCCTTTAGCAATGACTCTACATCCATGTTTAAAATCTTCAACGAAGCATCCATGCTTGTTGAAACGAACCTGTAATCCCTGTTCCACTATTTGATCAACTGAGGCCAAGCTCTTTGTGATAGAAGGCACGTATAACACATCTGACATAGACTTTGTCTGACCATTGTGCATGACCTGTAATCCTTGTTCCACCATTTGACTAACTGAGGCCAAGCTCTTTGTGATAGAAGGCACGTATAACACATCTGACATAGACTTTGTCTGGCCATTGTGCATGACCAATGGTACACTTCCAACATGTGTAATGACATGCTGGGTATCATCACCTGTTTCCACATAGCCTTTTACATCCATAGGCTTCATATGCTCAAACCATTCACCATGACATGTCATATGGTTTGATGCTCCTGAGTCCATATACCATGTGTCATCATTCTCAGCATTTGTCGTCACATAGAACCCACAACATGCTTCATGGCAAACAAATGATTTGCAGTGCCATCATTGCTGCTTGATGCATAATTTCCACCACCATGTTGTTCATAGTTTCCACCATAATGACCACCACGTTGTGCTCTACCCCCTCTCAAATCATTCTGTTTGCGGAAACAATCTCTCGCCATATGTACAAATTTCCCACAATAATGGCATTGAACATCTTGCATAGAATTTTGTTGACCTTGCCAACGTCCTCTACCACGGCGGGGGTTGCCTCTGCCTCGCTGAGGTGCATATCCACGACCACCTCGAGCACCATATGAAGGCTGAAAATTCTATTGTGGAGGCATGTCCTGCCATCCACGACAATTACCACCACGTCCACGTGATGTGAATCTCCCCCTGCCTCTAAAACCTCTCTGCGAGTAGAAAGCCTGATTTCTGCCATCATCATGGCTAGAAGATGCATCCAGAAATGAATCACTGAGCTTGATTTCCTCAACCAATAAGAGTGAAACCAACTCATCGAAGTCGGGTAAACCTGTACTCCTCACTGAGATAGATGTATCAAAAGATTTGTATTCCTTGCCAAGACCACGCAAGGTAATATCCACCAAATCATCATCAGGCATGGGGGCATTTATTGTGGCCAATGCATCTACAAACTTCTTGATTTCTTGCACATAATCATGTATGCTCCTTTTATTTCTTTTCACATTGTGTATCTATTGTCGCAACAATTGAGACTTGCAAGCACTCGTATCTGTATCAAACATCTTGACCAAGGTATCCCATGCATCTTTGGGATTCTCAGCATCCTGTATGTGTATGAGCATAGCATCAAAAATGCATATAGACAAATAATGCAGCACTTTGAATGCTCTCTTTGACCATTTCTTATGAGCAAAAAGCTGCTGCTGTGTAGGTTGTCGAGGTAGCTCTGGCTCTGGCTGAGCACCTGTAATGAGATTCCAAAATCCTTTTCCTTTCAAGAAACTCTTTATCCTGTACTTCCATGCCTGGAAGTTCTTCCTATCCAGCTTTTCACGAACAATTTGAACTGGATTATCCGACATGTTTGCTCAATGCATACACCTTCCGCACACTTAAAATCTATAAATGAGCCTTCCTCAGCTCAACCACACTCCAATGAATGTTCCAGATACTGCAAGTAGCCAACAAACTCTAAATTTGATGTAGAAAATCAACCTGTAATCATCCAAGATGAACTGACTCACGCAGTCCGAGATACCCTGCTTTGATGTGCTTCCACGGCTCCAAATCACAATGTAGTGGTGCAATCAAGTATGGGAAACTTGCATTGACACCTAATCAACCTCAATGTTGAGTATCAACAACATCTGACATGTGTACATATCAATTTTTGAAAACCCCTTTCTCTGTTTTGGGAAAAACCAAAAAAACCAGTAGTAATTTGGCTCTAATTTCTTCAATATTTGTCAGAATTGAGCAACCAGGCATTCATTAGCTTAGCATTAGTGTCCATCAACTCCATGTAAGAGGAATTTGTCCAATTGTATAAGACCAAGGATTAATTGCTCAATTAAAATGACCCTGTTTCTCTGCAACAACCAGTGGACAGCCTGTTTTAATCAGCTCATTCCCAGCTCAATTAGGCATAATTGACCAAACAAATCACATATCCCTCTTCTCCAAAGTATAAAGCAACCAATTGCTAAAGCAATTGTGAAAGGAACCAAGAAACCAATGAGTAATGGATCTCCTCGTAGGCAAAAAATCAAAAAACTGCTCTGTTTCCTCTGTTCTGGCTGCGCCGCCTGCTGTAGGGGGGTTTAGGAGAGTTTGTATTGATAATTGATGATGGTAATAAGTCCCCAAGACACCTAGGTACATGTTCAATCCACCAATGGTTGGATTTTAGCCAAAATCACACTCTAAATGCTTCAATTTTGGGCTTCCTTCTCTCTGTTTTGTGAGAGCTCAAAAACTAGAGATTTTCATACATTCAAATGCTTCCAAAATGCTCCAAAATCACAATAGGGCTTGCGTAAGAGTTGCCATTACATCCCTCATTGTCAGATACATGTTTGCTTTGCCAGATTTACATGTATTTCCACCATACATCAATGCTTTCAAGCTTTAATGGAAAGCTTCCAAAAACCAGAATTTTGCTTTGCTTTGATTTGCTCTATTTTGCTTTGCTTTTGCCTGTATCACCTGCAATCTGCTCAAGGATGTTTAGAAGACCTTACCCAGTAGGCCAAGCTCTCAGATTTGATAGTATTTGGTGTGCTCCAGCTTCACAGCTCCACTGGCAAGCTTCACAGCTTCTTTTCACAGCTTCTTCTCCCTCTTCACTCACTCACTCATAAACCCTAATAAACAGCACAAGGCTCTGATACCATTTTGAAAGAACGGTAGAGGGGGAGGAGACACACACACAGGAGCAAACCCTAATGTATATTGCAAACCCTTACCATAGAGGGGAGCCATCTCAACTCTCACACAAAGCATATTCCTCTAATCCATAATCCACACAACACACAATGAGTTGTGTCCACACTCTACTAACCCTAGCTAATGTCACACACACTATGACCAGCTGGACACGCGGTCATTTATGTCTCACACATGTTCCTACCTAATCTGCCAGCACATAGCATAGCTGGCTCACACTGACATTGAGCTTGAATCTCAAGAGCCCCTCTCAAGCTCATGATGTACTGCCGATGAAGATGTAGATGAGCTTGGGATATCAAGACTCTCAACACTCCCCCTCAAGCTCATCCCAACATAGTCCGGAAGTACTCAAACTTCTCCCTGCTAAGTGGCTTCGTAAAGATATCAGCTACCTGCTCATCAGTCTTCACATACTGAAGATCAACTGTACCATCCAGCACCTTCTCTCTGACAAAGTGATAATGGACCTCTATGTGTTTGGTCCTCGCATGAAACACTGGATTCTTTGCCAACTGTATACTGCTCATGTTGTCACAATGAATGACAACTTTGCCATCAAGAGGCTCACATAAATCTGCCAAGAGACTCTTTAACCATATAGCCTCACATATAGCAATGGCTGCACCCCTGTACTCAGCCTCTGTACTGGATAAACCAACTGTAGGTTGCTTCTTGCTACTCCAACTCACCACGGCACTTCCAAGTGTAAAAGCATATCCACTAGTAGACCTCTCATATGCGCTACCTGCCCAATCAAGCTCTATGTAGCCATGTATGTCCAAGCTTTTACCACTCTCATAAAATAAACCATAATGTGCTGTGGTCTTCACATATCTCATGATGCGTCTCACTACATCCAAATGTGGTTTCCTGGGGCTCTGCATAAATTGGCTGACTAGCCCCACAGCATAACTCAAATCCAGGCGTGTGATAGTCATGTATATGAGACTACCAACAACCATCTTCCTGCACATAGAAGGATCATCCAATTTCTCGCCATAATCAGCTCGCAACTTCACATTTTGCTCCAATGGTGTACTTATAGGCTTACACCCTGTCATGCCATACTTTGCCAACATATCCAATGCATATTGGCGCTGTACTAACCATGTACCAGCATGATCTTTCACCACTTCAATTCCAAGGAAGTATCTCAACTCACCAAGATCTTTCATGTCAAATTGCCCACTCAAAGCTTTCTTGACATGCATCACATCTGCACTATGATCACCTGTAATAATCAAATCATCCACATAGATGACTAGTTAAACAATCCCATGCTCTGTCTTCTTCACATAGAGTGAAGAATCTGCTGTAAAAATCTGAAAACCAAGTGAGATAAGATATCTGCTCATCTTATCACTCCAAGCACAAGGTGCTTGCTTTAGACCATACAATGCCTTTTTCAATCTGCATACGTGAGTGGGATATCTAGGGTGTACATACCCTTCTGGCTGTGCCATGTACACTTCCTCTTGTAGATCTCCATTTAGAAATGCATTTTTGACATCCATCTGATGCATTTCCCAGCCATTAGCTGTGCCACAGCAATGACTGCTCTCACTGTGCCCATCTTAGCCATTGGACTAAACGTCTTATCATAATCCAATCCTTGGGTCTGTGCATAACCCTTTGCTACCAATCCTGTTGTATGTCTCTCAATAGAACCATCAGATTTGCACTTCACTTTGTAAACCCATTTACATCCAATAACATTCTTGTCCTTTGGTAATGCAACCAAATCCCATGTATCATTATGGACCAATGCATCCATCTCAACATCCATTGCTTTCTCCCATACATGCTCTCCAATAGCCTCTGTATAGCATGTAGGTTCCACATGCTTCACCATAGATGTTATATATGTATAGTGCATAGCAAAATCTCTATATGTCAACCTATCAATTGGATATCTGACTCTCTGGGATCTCCGCAATGCATGCGGGTCACTCTGTACACCTGTAACTCTAGCATGTGGTGGCACATATCTGTCCTGCCTAGCACGAGGTGTGCGTAAAACACGTATGCCAAGCTCCTCATCCAAACTCTCTGAACTAGATGACTCATAACCTTTGATTCCAATTCCTTCGACTTTCTTCTTTCCTTTATCCATAGCACTACTCCCAGTGCTCACACTCTCATGCCTCAAACGTCCT
This sequence comes from Cibotium barometz, assembly GCF_041138505.1. Classification (NCBI taxonomy): domain Eukaryota; kingdom Viridiplantae; phylum Streptophyta; class Polypodiopsida; order Cyatheales; family Cibotiaceae; genus Cibotium; species Cibotium barometz. The sequence goes on along the minus strand of NC_141050.1, from coordinate 11,417,542 downwards.
GACCATGGACGTACACTGCTACTCTCAGCCTCTGCTGCTGCTGGCCCAGACATAGTAGTAGAACTAGAACTTGCTTGTGGCAAGTTCACAGGCACATCAGCCTCAAGTGACTCAATGACTCCCTCATCTTTTGCTTTGTACCAACTAGCAAGCTCATCAAACACCACATCACGTGAGATGACCACTTGTCTAGTTTGTGGATTATAACATTTGTATGTCTTTCAATCCTGTGCATATCCAACAAATACACATTTCTCTGCCTTAAGATCCAACTTCCTTCTTCTTTCATCAGGCACATGTACATAAGCTATGCATCCAAAAACTTTGAGATGTCCAATGTCTGGCCTGTAACCTGTAAAAGCCGCATCTCTGCTTCCATGAATGGCTCCTGTAGGTGTTTTGTTCAATATATACACTGCAGTAGCACATGCTTCTGCCCAATAGTAATCTGGCATGCTCTTTTCATTGAGCATCGCCCTTGCCACTTCACATATGACTCTATTCTTTCTCTCAGCCACACCATTCTATTGAGGTGTATACCTGCAAGTCAATTGTCTTCTTATTCCATGCTTCCTCAAGAAATGCTCAAAAGCTTTTGAGGTGTACTCACCACCTCCATCTGTCCTCAGACATTTAATCCAACAGCCATATTGCTTTTCTGCAAAGGCTTTGAAATCCATGAACTTTTCCAACACTTCACTCTTCTCTCTGAGAAAGTATATCCATGTCATCCTGCTAAAGTCATCAAATGAATGTAACATAGCATAAACTACCTTTGATAGATGGATTTTGTGCAGGACCCCATACACCACTGTGCACTATCTCAAGTGGCCTGCTACTCATATTTCCTTCTCTAGGAAATCTCAACCTTGCCTGCTTTCCAAACTGATAGGCTTCACAAACATGCATATGTCCATCATATTTGAACCTAGGCAATCCATTGACAATGCCTCTTGTTTGCATGTTCTTTAATCTCTGTATATTGACATGTCCAATCCTCTTATGCCACATATCAATGTCCTATACCACATTTTTACTTTTGGAGAACATGGCTGATTTTAGCTCATGTAAGATTCCTCCCCCACCCCCTTTTTGATGTCTAGTATCTTTCCCTGTAATCAATCCCTCTTCAGAAATATAAAGACCTTGTTTCTATCTGTTTTAGCCTAGAGAGAGAAAAATATTCTAGAGAGAGAATATTCAGATTTTGAATATTTTTGGATAGAAAAATATCTCTTCTAATTCAGATGAGTTCCCCTGAAACAGAAATTCAAAAAGAATTTTCCAATGTGCAATTGGAATTAATTGAAAATAGCTATAAAGAACCTTAGCCTAAGGGTCTAGATTTTCAGAAATTTTTGGATTATGGTCCAATTAAGGTTCCTATGGGCCAATAGCATCAATCCATGTGTAGAGAGGAGATAAATCCAATTTTGTAAAAGAAGATACCCAAAAATGAGTAAATGCTCACATAAGATGAAGAGTTGAAAATGTACAAGGTTTATTAGTAAAAAAATTATGAGCAATATTAAAAGTATGACATATGTAAGGAAGGGGAGTTCTTTAAAGGAGGTGCATATTTCACATAAGATGAAGAGTTGAAAATGTACAAGGTTTATTAGTAAAAAATTATGAGCAATATTAAAAGTATGACATATGTAAGGAAGGGGAGTTCTTTAAAGGAGGTGCATATTTCACATAAGATGAAGAGTTGAAAATGTACAAGGTTTATTAGTAAAAAAACTATGAGCAATATTAAAAATATGAGATATTTTGGGTATAATGATTCCATTTTGACACATATGTAAGGAAGGGGAGTTCTTTAAAGGAGGTGCATATTTCACATGCTTGAATGAGTTTTAAACTCATAAAAATTGAGATATTTCATCTCTCCTCTCTCCTCATTTAAGTCTAGTTCCAAAAAGTTAGCTTAACTGACCTAAAAATGGTCAAATATTGACCAAACTGATTTAGAAAATTCTAGAATCAGTTTGTTTGGTTAGGAGCTCAATTTTTCCTATAAATAGAAGCCTCCCCCTTGTTGAAAAATAGATAGTGTTTATGCATCGTTACTCTACTCCACCTAAGCCAAGAACTGTGAATTCATTTAATAATTCACTAGTTTTTGGAGCTTCCCTCTTTCTTCAATCCCCATTAGTGGCTCCATCAACATACTTAACCAATTGATTGGTTGGGGGCCTCTACCGTGAACAAAGAATCAAGCAAGTTGTAAGGTAATTAGTGAATATTCATCTTTCTATAATTTCTCAATGTTTCTCTCTTCTCAACCCCTCTCAAGCTTGAGAAGTTTAATTGGTATGGTTTTTTTTTAATGCTATTGAAGTTTGAATAGTAGTGAAGAGTTACATAATTTAATAAATGCTATTGAAGTTAATTTTTATTTATGTTTAAATTCTAATGATTCTTATGTAAATTCTCTCTCTCACTCAAGAAATGGTCGTACTCATGACCCATTCTCAATCCAAATCAAGCTTTTCACAAAGCTTTTCCTTAACCCAAGATAAAGCTATGCTTGAAGCCAAATTAATGGCTTTTTCTTATGCTTTTAGTTTATGTATATTGATGATTCAATCCATTTTGGATTAAGGATCTAATTAGAGAATCATTTTAATTATTTCCTTAATGATAAGCTTTATCCCTTAGAAAAATTGAGATTTATCAGTCATAGCAGCGGAGCTATGGCAAAATTTTTATAAAAATTATGCATACAAAATTTTCATTCAAAGCATAAAAAGAGGACTTCCTACCATATTCTAGGAATCATCATCCTAGATTAATTGAAAGAATTTCATTATAATCATGGAGAAATTGAATTTTAATATTATGCATAAAGGATAAATTTTTATATCAAAAGTGTTATTTTTACCATTTTTATTTTCATGCATAGAAGTATGCATAATGGATAAATTTTTATATCAAAAGTGTTATTTTTACCATTTTTATTTTCATGCATAGAAGTATGCATAATGGATAAATTTTTATATCAAAAGTGTTACTTTTATCATTTTTATTTCATACATAAAAGTATGCATAAAAGAAAATTTTTATATCAAAAGTGTTACTTTTATCATTTTTAATTTTCATGCATAGAAGTATGCATAAAGGAAAATTTTTATATCAAAAGTGTTACTTTTATCATTTTTAATTTTCATGCATAGAAGTATGCATAAAGGAAAAATTTTTATATCAAAAGTGTTACTTTTATCATATTGGATTTCATGCATATAGGTATGCATAAAAGATATTCTTTTTATACTAAAAGTATGATTTTCCTCATAAATGGATTTTATGCTTAACTTAGATGCATAAGAGAAATTCTTTTATTCTAAAAGTATAATTCCCTACCAAATTGAAATCATGCATAAGAAGATGCATAAAAGATTGATTTTAATTTCGAAAGTGTTAGTCTCCTTAAATGGAATTTATGTATAAATAAATGTGTAGAGAAATCTTATATCAAATAAAAGAATTCTCTTTTTTTTTTTTTAAAAAGATATGAAATGTGATAAGACGTGATAAGAGGTGTATGAGATGTGATAAGAATTGATAAGATGCGTATGGAAAGTGATAGGATGTGATAAGAGGTGTGATAAGAGGTGATAAGATGCTTATGAAATAAGTTAGGATGTGATAAGATGAATTAAGATGTGTATGGGGGGATGAGGTAAGAAGTGTATGTGATAGGATAAGATATATATGGGTTGTGATAGGGCGAGAATGGATGTGATGTAAAAGATTAGATGTGAAAGTATATGGGGTTATATAAATGGGAATGTGAAAATGGAAGTATGTATGTGAAAATGGAAGTATGTATGTGGATGTGTGGATATGGAGATGGGAGTGTGGATGTATGAACATGAAAATGGATATATGCATGAAGATGTATATGCATAGATGTAAATGTGGATGTAGATGTGGATGTAGATGTGAATGAGGAATGTGGATGTATAGATGTGGATGTATGGGAATGTGGATGTGGATGTATGTGAATGTGAATGTAGATGTGGATGTATAGATGTGAATGTGGAATGTGGATGTGGATGTATGTATGTATGCGGATGTAGATGTGGATGTATGGATGTGTATGTATGAATGTGGATATGGGATGTGGATGTATAAATGAGGATGTGAAAATGGAGGTAAGCATGTAGATGTGGATGCATGTATGTGAATGTGAATGTAGATGTGAATGTGGAATGTGGGTGTATAGATGTGGATGTATGGGAATGTGGATGTGGATGTATGTGAATGTGAATGTAGATGTGGATGTATAGATGTGAATGTGGAATGTGGATGTGGATGTATGTATGTATGTGGATGTAGATGTGGATATATGGATGTGTATGTATGAATGTGGATATGGGATGTGGATGTATAAATGAGGATGTGAAAATGGAGATAAGCATGTAGATGTGGATGTATGGATGTGAATGTGGATGTGGATGTGGATGTATGGATGTGGATATGGATGTGAATATATGATATGTGATGTGAAGGAATCTGAAGTGAAGAGATGGAAAAGGAGGTGATTGGATGAGTACACATATACATGGAATGTGGAATAAGTAATGTGGATTAATGAGGGATAATGTGGAAAAATGAGAGTTAATATAGAAACTGTATTTGTAAACTGTTTGTAAATGCTGTTTGTAAATGGCTGTTTTATGTCAAGAATGCTGGGGAAGCATTTTGACCGTCTTGTGATTAAGGTCGTGGAGACCTAACTGATAAAGTTGCAACTGCTGACGGAGAGTCAATGGAGGACGTCTCGCGTAGCAAGGTCGACCGAGGTCTTGACCAGCCTCGGTTCGATTAAAATGGTGAGCTTCCGGTACGGTGGATGAGGGACCAAGGAAGCGGCCTATGAGTGAAGCGCTAGGTCACCTGCGAAGGATCCTAGAGGGTGCTGACCATACGGTGCTCGGGCTCTGGGTCGCCTAGGATACCCACGCGTGCGTCGAGGAAGATATTGGAACAAGGAGTAAGAGTTGTTTTGTGAAACCGGGCATGGATCTGGTTGATTGACCTTGCTGGTCTTCAATGGATGAGTCCATGGCTCTTTATATGGATCTGTTGGTTGATCTTGCTGATCTTCAATGAGAGTCCATCTTGATTTTTATAAGTGATTATATTGCCGAGTATTATGGGCTAGGAACTATTGAAAAGGCCCCTGTGTGGACAGGTGGTGAGCGTTCTAGTTGCCAATGATGCCATAGATACTCTGATGAAGGAATGATGGGAAATTATGAATCAACTGGATAAATTGGAAGATTGTGATCAGTGGTACTATGGTTTCCTTAAAGGATTGTTTTAAAGTTAGCTGATGCTAAGAAAAAGGCAATTTCATATTGGGTGTGTAAGTGGTGTGGCTAGTTTTATGTTTGCATGAACTTCCGGCTAGGGGGCCTTGGAACTCTTTTCCTTGGTACCCGGGACAAAACCTAACCAAATTCCAAATTGGATCCCATCACTACAGTGGTTGGGCGGTTGGCTAACCCATGGGATCGGATGGGGTTAGGCTGGACTGATGGATCCGTAAATCGAGATTTAAATTCTATTATTACGATAGATGAAGTAAATCCCGGATAGAAATTGTTCTATGGATAGGAATCAACGGCTGTGCCTCTTGATGGGGAAAAAAGCGTTGATCCCAATGATCCAAGTGCAAGTTCTTCCTTGATTTGACCAAGTACCGTTAAAGGTGCAGTCAGATCAGTTTGATCAGTAATGATCTTGACTACGTTAGAGTAAAGAGTTATCCTGGTGGAATCGCCCGTGCTTTTCGGGTAAAGGAAGTTTTTCCGGTTTCGGTTTTGGACAAACCGACGGATTAGTCTCTTGTCCGGATATCCGTGGGCGAGGCCCCGAGTGTGGGACCCCTGTCCCGCGCGAGAAGTGCTACTTCCGCTGCTAGTACCCCGAATCCGTTGCTCGGTGGGAACAGGGACCTCACAGTTGGTATCAGAGCGAAATTGAAAGCTAATAAGGATAATTAAATTCTTATCTAAAATTGGTAATAAGAATTCAGAAACAGCATTTTCATAATGTATTTTCATTCCGTAAGCTTCTTTAATGAAGAAATTTTAATCAAAGAAATTGTTTTTATAGATGGAAGTTCCCCATTTATCTGGTATTCCCGACCTCACCCAGTCTCAAGATATGATTGCATTTGCCTTCGAGCATCTCATCTCTTCCGCTTCAACTCAAACAAGCCGAGCAAGACTCGCACGCCATTTCGCGGATTTATATTTTCCTACCCCAGCGGAGAGAATACAACATAAGTGGTTTGCAGGGCAATATGTCCACGCCCATTGCAACCGCCGTACAATGCTGTGGCAGAATCTCTCATTGACTATGATCCTGTTAAAGCTGAAAATGGTGCGTGGTGTCATTCTATATCATTCGACACCTCGAAATTTTAGACTTTCATGTCGAATTTATAGACTCCTTAGTCGATTTATCCCTAAGGAGAAAATAATAACTCCCTTCGCAGTTAGAGAACTTATGTAACAGGGCATGACTATGGCCCACCAGTACCGTCGTCTTATACGTCTCTCGAAGAGATTTTGAATTTTGGAGCCGAGCCACTCTATGTAATTATTGCAACTTGTATATAAATATACAAATGTTTTTTTTTACGGACGATCGGATAAAGAAAAATCTATTTATCAGACTTAAGTCATAGATCTCCAATAAGATCAACTGAGGAGCAAATTATGTCAAAAGTTTATCAAGACGCACAAAAAGGTTGTAATTGTTTGATATAATTCATACAAATTGTTAATTCAAATTGAAATTCGTAAATTAGTAATTGGGTCTTCAATTGGAAGTACCGCAATTGTATGGAACCCTGACTTGCTTGAGACCTAGACATGATGGTATTTACCTTATAGTTTCGAGTATCATGACTATCCGTATATACCGAGGGTATAACTGCAGCTCTTTACCGACAGTATATACGAGTAAATCTAAGACTTGAAATTATAAGCGTTAATGCTATCCAGATGATGATTTCGAATGTGGTTGATATGATTTTTAATTCTGTTTGAGAATTGATGAATTGAATTGGATTCTGATTGAAAAATGACGATTTTCGAAATTTAGTTGAAATGTAATAAGCTGAGCGAAACCACAATGAGGATGAATGGGACGAGTCCCAGTGATGATATTCATAACTGGAATGATGATAATGATTTCAGCAAATCACTATGAGATTAGTGGATTGTGCTGTCAGATTGCTACTGTTAACACTTGAGACGGTAGATTAAGTTAAGGGATGACAAATTGAGAACTTGCTTAACTAAAATTCCTGTGGAGGAATGTTCAGAAGGAAAATTTTCAGACTAATGGACCATTATCGTGTTAAAGATATGAATGATATGATCTGAATGAATTGTTATTTAATGATGAGTTCTATATAAGGGATAATTATCCCCGTATTCTGTTGGGTTGACCAAAATATAAGGAACCCCAGAATAAATTGGATCTTAAGAAAAAGAGTTGTCCTCTACCTTGCGAGATGAGGACATCTCGCACTTTTCAAGTGGGGTAGAATGTAAGATTCTCCCCCACAGCCTTAGAGGTATACAGGAGTAAGAATCTCCCTTTCTGATCTTATAATTATTCTCTCTCTAAAATAAAAGAAAGATTCTGTTTAAAAAAGGAAGAACCTTTTTCCTGAATACTTCTCAAGAGTCCCACCTGTTTTAAGATTCAGAACAATGAGTTCAGAAGGAGAATCGATGTTTTGGATATCAAGGTTTTGGTCTTCATTCGAGTACGGCCCAAAAGAAGTTCTTTATCTCTTGGGAAGAAGTTATCTCCCAGATATTGTGGACCAAAGAAAGTAGGTGATTTAGCTTACGAGCTTCTTTTATCTCCTCATCTCAAAGTTTGAATGCCTTCTATAGAAAAATGTGCCAAACCCAAATCATGGAAAGACGGTAAAACTTCAGTGGCAAGTTACCGTTGGCTTCTAAGTTACGCTAGCTCCTTCCTTTATATAAATCATAACTTTTACTTGTCGTTCACAGTAATCTTACTTCCATCGATCTCCTTTCTTTCTTAATCTCCTTCATGGCTTGGCAACAAGAATTAGTTTTATCCATGATGATTTCTCACCTTCAAGACGCAAGGGAGTCTGTGAAGAAACATTTTATAGAGCAGTATGAGCGCTCACTTTTCCCTCACTTGGGAACTTCTGTAGCGCAGACAAAATGGCGGACCTATCAAGACATAACTAGGGTAACACCCTGGGGTCAGCAGCACTTTCGTAATAATGTCCGCTTGGCCATGGTTATTGAAGCTTTGGGTTTGGGTCCCCGATACTACTGCGTCATGAGATCAAGGCATCCTGGGTTTTCTGAGCGGGTCTTCTTACTGGCGTGTTTTCTTCCTCATGAGAAGATATGCCTTTACCCCGTTTTTGGCTTGCCTCTCAGAGGTCCTTTTCTTAGAACACCTCATACCACTGAGATAGGCGCAGCAATAACCCACAGAATCATTCCCATAGATGAGTTACCTTATACTTGTGCAGCTTGTGAGGACTGCTTTTGTGACCATATGATGGACGGGCTTATGGAAGTGTAAAGAGTTCCTCTATCTTTACTGTATAAGTTCCGAGAATGAATAAAGTTTAAATCTTGTTCGTATTTTGAATCTTGCTCTCTTTAAGACTTATCTTGGTGGTTAATCTTGATTAAAATTTTTCTCTAAGTCTCATATTCGTGCATCTTGCGAAATTATCCCAGTTTGCGAGATGAGGACATCTCGCATTTTTTTTTAAGTGGGGTAGAATGTAAGATTCCTCCCCCACCCCCTTTTTGATGTCTAGTATCTTTCCCTGTAATCAATCCCTCTTCAGAAATATAAAGACCTTGTTTCTATCTGTTTTAGCCTAGAGAGAGAAAAATATTCTAGAGAGAGAATATTCAGATTTTGAATATTTTTGGATAGAAAAATATCTCTTCTAATTCAGATGAGTTCCCCTGAAACAGAAATTCAAAAAGAATTTTCCAATGTGCAATTGGAATTAATTGAAAATAGCTATAAAGAACCTTAGCCTAAGGGTCTAGATTTTCAGAAATTTTTGGATTATGGTCCAATTAAGGTTCCTATGGGCCAATAGCATCAATCCATGTGTAGAGAGGAGATAAATCCAATTTTGTAAAAGAAGATACCCAAAAATGAGTAAATGCTCACATAAGATGAAGAGTTGAAAATGTACAAGGTTTATTAGTAAAAAAATTATGAGCAATATTAAAAGTATGACATATGTAAGGAAGGGGAGTTCTTTAAAGGAGGTGCATATTTCACATAAGATGAAGAGTTGAAAATGTACAAGGTTTATTAGTAAAAAATTATGAGCAATATTAAAAGTATGACATATGTAAGGAAGGGGAGTTCTTTAAAGGAGGTGCATATTTCACATAAGATGAAGAGTTGAAAATGTACAAGGTTTATTAGTAAAAAAACTATGAGCAATATTAAAAATATGAGATATTTTGGGTATAATGATTCCATTTTGACACATATGTAAGGAAGGGGAGTTCTTTAAAGGAGGTGCATATTTCACATGCTTGAATGAGTTTTAAACTCATAAAAATTGAGATATTTCATCTCTCCTCTCTCCTCATTTAAGTCTAGTTCCAAAAAGTTAGCTTAACTGACCTAAAAATGGTCAAATATTGACCAAACTGATTTAGAAAATTCTAGAATCAGTTTGTTTGGTTAGGAGCTCAATTTTTCCTATAAATAGAAGCCTCCCCCTTGTTGAAAAATAGATAGTGTTTATGCATCGTTACTCTACTCCACCTAAGCCAAGAACTGTGAATTCATTTAATAATTCACTAGTTTTTGGAGCTTCCCTCTTTCTTCAATCCCCATTAGTGGCTCCATCAACATACTTAACCAATTGATTGGTTGGGGGCCTCTACCGTGAACAAAGAATCAAGCAAGTTGTAAGGTAATTAGTGAATATTCATCTTTCTATAATTTCTCAATGTTTCTCTCTTCTCAACCCCTCTCAAGCTTGAGAAGTTTAATTGGTATGGTTTTTTTTTAATGCTATTGAAGTTTGAATAGTAGTGAAGAGTTACATAATTTAATAAATGCTATTGAAGTTAATTTTTATTTATGTTTAAATTCTAATGATTCTTATGTAAATTCTCTCTCTCACTCAAGAAATGGTCGTACTCATGACCCATTCTCAATCCAAATCAAGCTTTTCACAAAGCTTTTCCTTAACCCAAGATAAAGCTATGCTTGAAGCCAAATTAATGGCTTTTTCTTATGCTTTTAGTTTATGTATATTGATGATTCAATCCATTTTGGATTAAGGATCTAATTAGAGAATCATTTTAATTATTTCCTTAATGATAAGCTTTATCCCTTAGAAAAATTGAGATTTATCAGTCATAGCAGCGGAGCTATGGCAAAATTTTTATAAAAATTATGCATACAAAATTTTCATTCAAAGCATAAAAAGAGGACTTCCTACCATATTCTAGGAATCATCATCCTAGATTAATTGAAAGAATTTCATTATAATCATGGAGAAATTGAATTTTAATATTATGCATAAAGGATAAATTTTTATATCAAAAGTGTTATTTTTACCATTTTTATTTTCATGCATAGAAGTATGCATAATGGATAAATTTTTATATCAAAAGTGTTATTTTTACCATTTTTATTTTCATGCATAGAAGTATGCATAATGGATAAATTTTTATATCAAAAGTGTTACTTTTATCATTTTTATTTCATACATAAAAGTATGCATAAAAGAAAATTTTTATATCAAAAGTGTTACTTTTATCATTTTTAATTTTCATGCATAGAAGTATGCATAAAGGAAAATTTTTATATCAAAAGTGTTACTTTTATCATTTTTAATTTTCATGCATAGAAGTATGCATAAAGGAAAAATTTTTATATCAAAAGTGTTACTTTTATCATATTGGATTTCATGCATATAGGTATGCATAAAAGATATTCTTTTTATACTAAAAGTATGATTTTCCTCATAAATGGATTTTATGCTTAACTTAGATGCATAAGAGAAATTCTTTTATTCTAAAAGTATAATTCCCTACCAAATTGAAATCATGCATAAGAAGATGCATAAAAGATTGATTTTAATTTCGAAAGTGTTAGTCTCCTTAAATGGAATTTATGTATAAATAAATGTGTAGAGAAATCTTATATCAAATAAAAGAATTCTCTTTTTTTTTTTTTAAAAAGATATGAAATGTGATAAGACGTGATAAGAGGTGTATGAGATGTGATAAGAATTGATAAGATGCGTATGGAAAGTGATAGGATGTGATAAGAGGTGTGATAAGAGGTGATAAGATGCTTATGAAATAAGTTAGGATGTGATAAGATGAATTAAGATGTGTATGGGGGGATGAGGTAAGAAGTGTATGTGATAGGATAAGATATATATGGGTTGTGATAGGGCGAGAATGGATGTGATGTAAAAGATTAGATGTGAAAGTATATGGGGTTATATAAATGGGAATGTGAAAATGGAAGTATGTATGTGAAAATGGAAGTATGTATGTGGATGTGTGGATATGGAGATGGGAGTGTGGATGTATGAACATGAAAATGGATATATGCATGAAGATGTATATGCATAGATGTAAATGTGGATGTAGATGTGGATGTAGATGTGAATGAGGAATGTGGATGTATAGATGTGGATGTATGGGAATGTGGATGTGGATGTATGTGAATGTGAATGTAGATGTGGATGTATAGATGTGAATGTGGAATGTGGATGTGGATGTATGTATGTATGCGGATGTAGATGTGGATGTATGGATGTGTATGTATGAATGTGGATATGGGATGTGGATGTATAAATGAGGATGTGAAAATGGAGGTAAGCATGTAGATGTGGATGCATGTATGTGAATGTGAATGTAGATGTGAATGTGGAATGTGGGTGTATAGATGTGGATGTATGGGAATGTGGATGTGGATGTATGTGAATGTGAATGTAGATGTGGATGTATAGATGTGAATGTGGAATGTGGATGTGGATGTATGTATGTATGTGGATGTAGATGTGGATATATGGATGTGTATGTATGAATGTGGATATGGGATGTGGATGTATAAATGAGGATGTGAAAATGGAGATAAGCATGTAGATGTGGATGTATGGATGTGAATGTGGATGTGGATGTGGATGTATGGATGTGGATATGGATGTGAATATATGATATGTGATGTGAAGGAATCTGAAGTGAAGAGATGGAAAAGGAGGTGATTGGATGAGTACACATATACATGGAATGTGGAATAAGTAATGTGGATTAATGAGGGATAATGTGGAAAAATGAGAGTTAATATAGAAACTGTATTTGTAAACTGTTTGTAAATGCTGTTTGTAAATGGCTGTTTTATGTCAAGAATGCTGGGGAAGCATTTTGACCGTCTTGTGATTAAGGTCGTGGAGACCTAACTGATAAAGTTGCAACTGCTGACGGAGAGTCAATGGAGGACGTCTCGCGTAGCAAGGTCGACCGAGGTCTTGACCAGCCTCGGTTCGATTAAAATGGTGAGCTTCCGGTACGGTGGATGAGGGACCAAGGAAGCGGCCTATGAGTGAAGCGCTAGGTCACCTGCGAAGGATCCTAGAGGGTGCTGACCATACGGTGCTCGGGCTCTGGGTCGCCTAGGATACCCACGCGTGCGTCGAGGAAGATATTGGAACAAGGAGTAAGAGTTGTTTTGTGAAACCGGGCATGGATCTGGTTGATTGACCTTGCTGGTCTTCAATGGATGAGTCCATGGCTCTTTATATGGATCTGTTGGTTGATCTTGCTGATCTTCAATGAGAGTCCATCTTGATTTTTATAAGTGATTATATTGCCGAGTATTATGGGCTAGGAACTATTGAAAAGGCCCCTGTGTGGACAGGTGGTGAGCGTTCTAGTTGCCAATGATGCCATAGATACTCTGATGAAGGAATGATGGGAAATTATGAATCAACTGGATAAATTGGAAGATTGTGATCAGTGGTACTATGGTTTCCTTAAAGGATTGTTTTAAAGTTAGCTGATGCTAAGAAAAAGGCAATTTCATATTGGGTGTGTAAGTGGTGTGGCTAGTTTTATGTTTGCATGAACTTCCGGCTAGGGGGCCTTGGAACTCTTTTCCTTGGTACCCGGGACAAAACCTAACCAAATTCCAAATTGGATCCCATCACTACAGTGGTTGGGCGGTTGGCTAACCCATGGGATCGGATGGGGTTAGGCTGGACTGATGGATCCGTAAATCGAGATTTAAATTCTATTATTACGATAGATGAAGTAAATCCCGGATAGAAATTGTTCTATGGATAGGAATCAACGGCTGTGCCTCTTGATGGGGAAAAAAGCGTTGATCCCAATGATCCAAGTGCAAGTTCTTCCTTGATTTGACCAAGTACCGTTAAAGGTGCAGTCAGATCAGTTTGATCAGTAATGATCTTGACTACGTTAGAGTAAAGAGTTATCCTGGTGGAATCGCCCGTGCTTTTCGGGTAAAGGAAGTTTTTCCGGTTTCGGTTTTGGACAAACCGACGGATTAGTCTCTTGTCCGGATATCCGTGGGCGAGGCCCCGAGTGTGGGACCCCTGTCCCGCGCGAGAAGTGCTACTTCCGCTGCTAGTACCCCGAATCCGTTGCTCGGTGGGAACAGGGACCTCACAGCTCAGGAATTCGAGCATCCAGCTTAAACAATCTGCCTTCTTTCTTTCCTTTAGCAATGACTCTACATCCATGTTTAAAATCTTCATCGAAGCATCCATGCTCGTTGAAACGAACCTGTAATCCCTGTTCCACCATTTGACCAACTGAGGCCAAGCTCTTTGTGATAGAAGGCACGTATAACACATCTGACATAGACTTTGTCTGACCATTGTGCATGACCAATGGTACACTTCCAACATGTGTAATGACATGCTGGGTATCATCACCTGTTTTCACATAGCCTTTGACATCCATAGGCTTCATATGCTCAAACCATTCACCATGACATGTCATATGGTTTGATGCTCCTGAGTCCATATACCATGTGTCATCATTCTCAGCATTTGTCGTCATAGAACCCACAACATGCTTCATGGCAGTGCCATCATTACTGCTTGATGCATAATTTCCACCACCATGTTGTGCATAGTTTCCAGCATAATGACCACCACGTTGTGCTCTACCCCCTCTCAAATCATTCTGTTTGCGGAAATAATCTCTCACCATATGTCCAAAGTTCCCACAATAATGGCATTCAACATCTTGCATAGAATTTTGTTGACCTTGCCAACGTCCTCTACCACGGTGGGGGTTGCCTCTGCCTCGCTGAGGTGCATATCCACGACCACCTCGAGCACCATATGAAGGCTGAAAATTCTATTGTGGAGGCCTGTCCTGCCATCCACGACCATTACCACCACGTCCACGTGATGTGAATCTCCCCCTGCCTCTAAAACCTCTCTACGAGTAGAAAGCCTGATTTCTGCCATCATCATGGCTAGAAGATGCATCCAGAAATGAATCACTGAGCTTGATTTCCTCAACCAATAAGAGTGAAACCAACTCATCGAGGTCGGGTAAACCTGTACTCCTCACTGAGATAGATGTATCAAAAGATTTGTATTCCTTGCCAAGAGCACACAAGGTAATATCCACCAAATCATCATCAGGCATGGGGGCATTTTTTGTGGCCACCAATGCATCTGCAAACTTCTTGATTTCTTGCACATAATCATGTATGCTCCTTTTATTTCTTTTCACATTGTGTATTTGCTGTCGCAATTGAGACTTGCGAGCACTCGTATCTGTATCAAACATCTTGACCAAGGTATCCCATGCATCTTTGGGATTCTCAGCATCCTATATGTGTATGAGCATAGCATCAGAAATGCATATAGACAAATAATGCAGCACTTTGAATGCTCTCTTTGACCATTGCTTATGAGCAAAAAGCTGCTGCTGTGTAGGTTGTCGAGGTAGCTCAGGCTCTGGCTCAGCACCTGTAATGAGATTCCAAAATCCTTTTCCTTTCAAGAAACTCTTTATCTTGTACTTCCATGCCTGGAAGTTCTTCCTATCCAGCTTGTCACCAACAATCTGAACTGGATTATCCGACATGTTTGCTCAATGCATACACCTTCCGCACACTTCAAATCTGTAAATGAGCCTTCCTCAGCTCAACCACACTCCAATGAATGTTCCAGATACTCCAAGGTAGCCAACACACTCCAAATTTGATGTAGAAAATCAACCTGTAATCATCCAAGATGAACTGGCTCACGCAGTCCGAGATACCCTGCTTGATGCGCTTCCACGTCTCCAAATCACAATGTAGTGGTGAAATCAAGTATGGGCAACTTGCATTGACACCTAATCAACCTCAATGTTGAGTATCAACACCATCTGACATGTGTACATATCAATTTTTGAAAACCCCTTTCTCTGTTTTGGGAAAAACCAGTAGTAGTTTGGCTCTGATTTCTTCAATATTTGTCCGAATTGAGCAACCGGGCATTCATTAGCTTAGAATTAGTGTCCATCAACTCCATGTAAGAGGAATTTGTCCAATTGTATAAGACCAAGGATTAATTGCTCAATTAAAATGACCCTGTTTCTCTGCAAACCAGTGGACAGCCTGTTTTAATCAGCTCATTCCCAGCTCAATTAGGCATAATTGACCAAAAAAATCACATAGCCCTCTTCTCCAAAGTATAAAGCAACCAATTGCTAAAGCAATTGTGAAAGGAACCAAGCAACCAATGAGTAATGGATCTCCTCGTAGGCAAAAAATCAGAAAACTGCTCTGTTTTCTCTGTTCTGGCTGCGCCACCTGCTATAGGGGGGTTTAGGAGAGTTTGTGTTGATAATTGATGATGGTAATAAGTCCCCAAGACACCTAGGTACATGTGCAATCCACCAATGGTTGGATTTTAGCCAAAATCACACTCTAAATGCTTCAATTTTGGGCTTCCTTCTCTCTGTTTTGTGAGAGCTCAAAAACCAGAGATTTTCATACATTCAAATGCTTCCAAAATGCTCCAAAATCACAATAGGGCTTGCATAAGAGTTGCCATTACATCCCTCATTGTCAGATACATGTTTGCTTTGCCAGATTTACATGTATTTCCACCATACATCAATGCTTTCAAGCTTTAATGGAAAGCTTCCAAAAACCAAAATTTTGCTTTGCTTTGATTTGCTCTATTTTGCTTTGCTTTTGCCTGTATCACCTGCAATCCGCTCAAGGATGTTTAGAAGACCTTACCCGGTAGGCCAAGCTCTCAGATCTGATAGTATTTGTGGTGTGCTCCAAGCTTCACAGCTCCATTGACAAGCTTCACAGCTTCTTTTCAGAGCTTCTTCTCCCTCTTCACTCACTCACTCATAAACCCTAATAAACAGCACAAGGCTCTGATACCATGTTGAAAGAACGATAGAGGGGGAGGAGACACACACACAGGAGCAAACCCTAATATATATTGCAAACCCTAACAATAGAGGGGAGCCATCTCTACTCTCACGCAAAGCATAATGCACTAATCCATAATCCACACGACACACAATGAGTTGTGTCCACACTCTACTAACCCTAGCTAATGTCCACACACTATGACCAGCTGGACACACGGTCATTTATGCCTCACACATGTTCCTACCTAATCTGCCAGCACATAGCGTAGCTAGCTCACACTGACATCGAGCTTGAATCTCAACAGAATAAGCAATGTGAATTGATGTAGAAGAATGTGGAATAACGAAAAATGATGTGGAACAATGTGGAAAGATGAGAGTTCGTTAGAAACTCTATTTATGAAACCTGTTTTTTAAATGACTTATTTATGTCAAGAATGCTAGGGAAGCATTTTGACCATCTTGTGAATGAGATCGTGGTGGAGACCTAAGTGATAAAGTTGCAAGCTGACAGAGAGTCAATGGAGGACATCTCGCGTAGCAAGAGCAGCCTCGGTTCGATTTTAATGGTGAGCTTTCGGTACGGTTTAAATGGTGAGCTTTCGTCGGTACGGTGGATGAGGGACCAAGCACGCGGCCTACGAGTGAAGCGCTAGGTGACCTGCGAAAGAGCCTAGAGGGTGCTGAACATACGGTGCTCGGGCTTCGAGTCACCCGACGATATTCACGCATGTGTCGGAGAAGAAAATGGAACAAGGTGTTAGAGTTGCTTTCTGAACTCGGGCATGGATCTTGTTGATTGGCCTTGCTGGTCCTCACGGATGAGTCCATGGCTCTTTTATATGGATCTATTGGTTGATCTTGCTGATCTTCAATGGAGAGTCCATCTGGATTTTCTTAAATGAATATATTTCCGGGTACTATGAGCTAAGAACTATTGAAAAGGCCCTTGAGTGGACAGGCGGTGAGCGTTCTGGTTACCAATGATGCCATAGGTACACCGATGAAGGAATGATTGCAAATTGGAACTCAAGCTAGATATTTTGGAGGATTATGATCAGTGATACTATGGTTTTATCAAAATATTGTTTTAAAGAGAGCTGAATCTATGAAACAGGAAATGTCATATTGGGTGTGTAAGTGGTGTGACTATCTTGAAATTTGCTTGAAGCGTTGGCTAGGAGGCCTGGGAACTCTTTTCCTAGGTACCCGGGGTAAAACATAACAAATTCCTAAATGGATCCCATCACTAAAGTGGTTGGGTAGTTGGGTAGCCCATGGGTTAGGTTGGACTGATGGATCCCTAAAATGAGACTCAATTCTATTAAAATTACGATAGTTGAAGTAAATTTTGGATAACCCTTGTTTTATGGAGAAGAATCAATGGTTGTGCCTTTTGATGAAGAAAACAGCATTGGACTCTATGATCCAAGTGCAAGTCTCTTTCTTGATCTGACCATGAGACCTACGAGTATGGTCGGATCAGACCTTGACTATGTTAGAATAAAATATCCCGGAGGAATCGCCTACGTGTGGGCAAGGGAAGTCTTTTCGAGTTCCGTTTTGGAAGAACCGAGGGATTAGTCTCTTGTCTCGATATCCGTGGATGAGGCCCCGAGTGAGAGGCTTTGCCCTATGCAAGAAGTGCTACTTCCACTGCTAGCACCTTTGAGTTTGTTGCACCACGGCGGAGGGGGCACGGATCTTTCATTAGGACTTAGCTATAAAATAAGGGGTAAGGCTTTTAAAAAAGGGCATAGTATAGTATTATATTTTGTGACTTTCTTTCAAAAAGCTTGAGCTTTTGAAGCTCCCTACTGCTATAGTAAGCTTATATTACCTTGTGAAGCTTCCTAATCTCTCTTCACCAAATCATACCATGATAAGCCCCCTTTGAAGCTTTCTCCCATTGCTAACTTTGTCCAAAGCTTAATTTTGAGTGAATTTTGTGTTTTAAAAAGCTTAATTTCTCCTTGTATTGTTTTCTCAATATATGAGGCTCGGTGTCTCAATTGGGTCTATATCTTGCATACATTGACTTAATGATTCTAAACCTGTCATTGTCGTTACTAAAGCTTTCTATCAAGTCAATTTGGGATTTAAACACTTGACTAGTGTTCTAGTAATTTTTTGAATTTTCACTAATAAGAGGGCATTGATAAGAGGGAAATTTACATAATCTTCATTCTCTTGTCTTGTTTATGAATTCTTGCACTAGTAGCATTATTTAGGCATCATCAAGGGAAAATTACTAATGCATCCATCAAGATCCTTGACAATGTAATTTCAAATAAGAGCATTCCCCCTTGGGTTGATAAATGCACCAGCTTTCCCTTCACTTTTTGTGGAGAGTAGATAATATGCTTAAGATGCTCATTAGATGTGTTACAAAGCTTGGAAGGTTTGTATATTGATTATTTATATTTTTTACATGATTTTGATGAGTCATGGAGCTTCTTAGAGTTAATGGAGAGACTCCAACAATGAACACCATATTGGGGAATATGGAAATTTCCCACAAGTTTGGGACACGTGGTCAAAAGTTTGGACTAACCATAACTTGAACACCACTAATCCAAAATGAGTGCTTTGTAGCTCTTTAGATTCCATTTTTCAAGCGCTTTCCAATGATAGGTCATATGACAGGGTTTTGAGAAACTTACAAACATGTTATCCATGTCCCCTTTTTAAGTATTCAAAAATGGGAATTGGGAAATTCCCATTTCCGAGTATTCAAAAATGGGAACTTGGGAAATTCCCAAGTTCACTAATATGGTGTTAATGGCCCAAAAAGCTGAATTTTAGATTTACTTTAAGTAAGGATTAGTTCATGATTAAGCAAAAATAACATGCTTAAGGGCTTGAGTAGATTGTTGTTATTTTTTCAATGCATTTGATACAGGTTAGTGAAGTTTTTTCTTCTTCAATCAAGTAGAATGTTAGTCTTTTTATTAAGTCAAATGGAAAGCCCTTGCACCACCATAGATAAAGAGTGCAGGAATAAACCAATGTCGTGGGGATTTGTCCAACCACACTTGGGAGCAAAAAAACAGCTCAATCGAGAAGCCAATATTCCATGAATTAGCTCAAAAATGTAGGGGTAGGGTGCATCACTCATCTCATGAATACTTGTACTTAGGATTCTTATAGGAGACATTGTTGCCGTGCCGCAACGCACTCCAAAGCTCAAAAATGTAGGGGTAGGGTGCATCACTCACCTCATGAATACTTGTACTTAGGATTCTTATAGGAGACATTGTTGCCGTGCCGCAACGCACTCCAAAGCTCCACTTTGCCACCGCCACCACCACTGTACTACAAAGGAAGCTTGACTTAATCTCTCACACACACTCTCTCACATGCAAGCAGAAAAGCACACATAAGAGCTCACACAAGCAAGAAAACAAGCAAGAAATATCATAAGAAAGTAGATAGAGAAGAAGAGCATTCTATTAAATTAGCATAAAATAATGACTCATGAATGACAGTTACATTTTAGATAAAACATGGCAATGATTATCTTCTTGTGTGTGTGTTCAAGGCTACAGTCCCAAGGCTCCATCACTAAGCCAAAAGTCTTAACTAGATAAAACATGGCAATGATTATCTTCTTTTGTGTTTTTTTTTCTATTTTTGGTTTGTTTTTTTCTTTTTTTTAAAAACTAGTTTCACTTTCATAATTCACCTAGAAGGCTCTATTCTAACTAATTTAGAGGACATGCTAAGGAAGGTGGAGTACTTGGCATATTTCTTTAGCATACTTTAACATCGATCTCAGAAAGGATTGAATTAGTACCAAATCTTGAACGATTATCCATGTAATAACTAGAAAAGTGATAGACCAACACAAAATGATGCAAGCAAGCACTCCAGTGTTGAGATATCGAGCTCAACTAGTGCTATGGTGGTGGACATTGATGACCCGCCTGGGTGATAGCTTCCACATCTACACCCACTGGCATGGTTGGTGAGATTATGGGTGATATGTGGCCAATGGGATTATAGGCGATGTGAAAACCATTTTGTATTACTAGAGATTGGCATTAGTATAGCGCTAGCTCATTTAGTCGGGTTCACATTATGGACCGTCCCTTGTATGTTGTAGTAGTTAAGTACTAACCCATATAGTGTGTACTCTTATCTTTATGTTATGTTGGTTGAGCAAAGAAGAAGAAGATAGAAGAAAATTCAGCTATCCATCTCTCTCTTGTGTCTTTCTTTGTCTTGTGTGTGTGTGTGTGTGTGTTTGCTTGCTAGGGTTTGATGCTCTCCCTCTCCCCCACATTCTCTTTAGTTCTTGTCCAATACCACCACTCTTCTCATCATGTGGCCTAGTCCTAAACTTTGACGTACCTCTCGATCCATGTCAAGCAAGGACTTGGCAATGTAGCACAGTACTTAAGATCATCATATAAACCAAGAAAAGAGGCATACACTTATCAATTATCATATGAATATCCTACATTACCTTCAACGGGGCAAAGACCGTATTTGACATGGTCCTCTGAAAGCAAGTTCCAAGGAGGCAATGGAAAGCCGACACCCAACTTCTCCCGAGTTAGAAAGTCCAAGAAAATGAAATATGCTGCCCATCGAACTACTCTCCTCTTCTTCTCATACTCCTTGGTAGGATCACATGCTAGCAAAAAAAATTCATGTATCCTAGCATACATGTCATTTTGTTTGCCACGAGAAAAGTCCTGACCCACGGAGATATAGTCACCTACTAAGCATCCAAATGTGGCCAAATCCTCCATGGCCCAGTGTCCTATCCGATGAGGGTGGAAAACAATAGATAAAGGGAGTGATAACTTTCACTACCCTTTTAGCTGATTAAAAACCCAATGACTGAATTCAATGAAATATTCACGACAATCCATCAATAAACATATACATCTACCAAAATACCTATCCATATTACATCCATATCAAAACTCATGACATAAAATTAGTAGTTAAATTACCATCACTGCTATCATGAATATCAAGAGTGGAATCCTCACCTGTGGAGATGGTGTGTGCTCCACATAGGGTTGTCTTTAGGTTAAAACACCATATAATCATTCTTCTTTTGGTATACTTCACTCCATGTAGCATGTTGCAAACATTGAACAAAAACCAGACTTCTTTGTAGTCCTTCTTATCCTTGTTCCGTGATCTCAACCTTTCGGGAGTATCTTGAACCTTGGGAGGATCATCGGTCTGCTTAGTGGTAGAATATTGTTTATAGAGATCAAGTTCTTGTGTCAGCACATTTCCACCATAAAAATCCAACCACCAAAGGCAATAGGCCAACTCCCATTGGGAGCGGCCATGCATGTGATGAGGAAGAGGAATATTTGAAGGCCAATCCAGTAGTTGTCCCAATGTTTGATATAAATGTGATGACTATTTTGGGAGATTATGAGGATTGTTTTGCTGTAGCTGCAGATGGGGAGACATACCAGCAATTACAGGATATTCAAACATGGACTGAGATGACTAAGGAACAGTTCAGAGTTCTACAGGAATCAGAGCTGTCACAGTCAGAGGAGATGCAGAATGGTCTATCCAACTGATCAGGCTATTGCAATAGTAGAGCAAAGATATGAAAACAGTATGAAGAAATCAGCTAGAGTTATGGAGGATGATTTGAATGAATGGAATTTGGGAACAAAGAATGACCCTAAAGTTGTCAAAGTCAGTGTTCATGTGGAAGGAGAATTCAAAGACAATCTTCTGAAATTATTATTGGAATACAAGGACATTTTTGCATGATGGGAATATTCAGATATGAAGGGGATTGATCCTGCATTTTATTCCCATAGGATTAATTTGAAGCAAGATGCTAAGCCTGTTATCCAACAGAGGTACAGAATGAATCCTAATTATGCAAAGCAGGTTAAAGATGAAATTGACAAGCTGCTCAAGGTGGGATTCATTAAGCCTGTACATGAAGCAACATGGCTATCTCTAATTGTAGTAGTTCTGAAGAAAAATGAAAGAATCAGAGTTTGTGTGGATTATAGAAAGCTCAACGCAGCCACCATCATAGATCCTTTTCCATTACCTTTTGCAGATGCTCTGCTAGATTCAATTGCAGGGCATCAAATGTATAGTTTTTTGGATGGGTTCTCAGGATATAATCAAATCAGGATGCACCCTAATGATGAACACAAAACAGCCTTCATCATTACAGAGTGGGGAGCATTTGTGTTCACAGTAATGAGCTTTGGATTAAAAAATGGACCACCAGCTTTCTCAGAGGTGGCAAGCAGAGTGTTTGAGCCCTATTTATCTTCTTTTATGAGGGTATTTATGGATGATTTCTATGTGTTTGGATCCAAAGAGATGCATTTGGAACACTTGAGGAAAGGTTTTGAGAGATGCAGGAAGTATGGTATGTCATTGAATCCATACAAATGTGCAATTGCAGTTAAAAGAGGAGTTTTGTTGGGCCACATAATTTCATAGGAAGGTATACAGGTGGATCCAAGAAAAATTCAGAGCATCATAAAGTCCAAGAGCCCAGGGAATCTGAAGGAAACATCTAGGTTTGTGGGTCAGATCAAGTGGCACAGTAGACATTTAAGATTTGTCAGATGTATGTGCACCCTTGTCACATTTAAAAAAGAAAGGAGTAGAATTCAGGTGGTCAGAGGCCCAGGAAAAGGTATTTCAGACTTTAAAGAAGATGATGGTGGTAGCTCCAATTTTGCAGCCTCTTGATTGGTCTTTACCATTCCATGTATTTATTGATGCCTCAAACATTGCAGTAGGAGCTGTTCTTATGTAGGCAAAAATCAAGAATTGGTTCAGACCTATCTACTATGCAAGTAGAATGCTAACTTCAGCTGAGAGGATTTACTCAGTTACAGAGAGAGAAGCTTTGGGCATGGTGTTCTCTTTACAGAAATTTAGACATTATCTCTTGGCTAACAAAGTCTTTTTCCATGTTGACCATGAAGAAACCACAGTTGATAGGAAGGTTAGCAAGCTGGATGTTGTTGTTGCAAGAATTTGACTTTGTGATAGTACATACTCCAGGGAATCAACATGCTGTGGTGGCTGATTATTTAAGCAGACTTGAAAGTAAGGAGGATGCTGCAGGAGTTAATGATTATTTCCCTGACTCTGATCTGTTTGCTGTTTAGAGGAGAGCTGGAGCTCTGACTCCTTTTATGATCAAATGTTGTTGTTTCTCACTGATGGATTGCTACCAGAAGAGATGAGTGTGGATCAGAAAAGGAAGTTTGTGCTGAAAAGCAAGTCATTCTTAGTCATTGCAGGAGCATTGTATGGAAAGGGGATAGATTAGATAATAAGAAGATTTGTTCCTGATTTTGAACAAGTAGTAGTGGTACAAGAGGCACATGCAGGGTTGTCTGGAGGTCACTTCTCAGGGGAAATAACTGGAAAGAAGATTTTACAATCAGGTCTGTGTGGTGGCCAACAGTTTTGAAGGATGCTCACACATATGCTAAGGAATGTTTGGTTTGTCAGCAAAGCGGGCCAACCCAATTCTAAAGATAGGATGTCAGACCACCCTGTGCTACCTCTAGATCCATTTCAGAAATGGGGATTAGATTTTGTGGGTCCTATCAAGCCAAAGAGCAAGACAGGTAAGAGTTACATTCTGGTGGCTACAGATTACTGTACTAAATGGGTGGAAGCAGTGGCTTCAGAGACAATAAAGCAGCTAGTGTGGCCAAATTCTTGTGTAGTAACATCATGACAAGGTTTGGATGTCCCATTGAGCTTGTCAGTGATCAGGGAACACACTACTTGAATGATGTTATCAGAGAGCTGACTCAAACCCATCATATGATTTTTCATAAGAAGTCCACTCCCTATCATCCTCAAGCAAACGGATAGGCTGAGAGTTCAAACAAAATCTTGCTTAAAATCATTAAGAAGATTGTTCAGGACAACAAGTCTGATTGGGATATGAAATTGGACTTAGCTTTATGGTCATTTCGAACAGCCTTTAAAGTAACCACTGGAATGACTCCTTTTAGGCTTGTTTATGGGTAGTACCCATGGAGTTTGTGGTGCCTAGCTTGAGAGTTGCTGCAGAAAGTAGACTTCCACTCAGAGAATCTCTGATCTATAGACAGCACAATCTGAATCAGTTGGAGGAAGACAGAGCAATGAGTGCTTATGTTTCAGAGATCATTCAAAAAAGGAGACAAGCTTGGGTAAATAGGAATGTCAAGTTCAAAGTCTTCAAAGTGGGATATTGGGTCATGCTTTACAATTCCAAGTTAGTAGGGCCACACCCAGGGAAGTTGAGGCTCAGGTACATTGGGCCCTACAGAATTGAAAAAGACTTGGGGCAAGGAACATTCATGCTTTCAGATGCCTTTGGAGCATTGGTACCAAAGGGGGTGAATGGGTTTAGACTTAAGCCGTTTCTGGGCACTCCCCCTGTACTTCAGAGTACATGTTCAGATCAGGGCGGAGCAAAAGATCAGAGAACAGAGGAAATTCAAAGCTTGTGTGTGGATCAGAGTCTATATGGATTTTTCAATTTGAACGGTGGGGAATATATTTCGCACGAGTTGGCTGTCAATTGGCTTGATTTAACTTTTTGTTCGACATTATTTGCGGTAATGGCCGACGTGATGCATGAGAACCCCTATAAATCTGTAGCAGTGACGGCATGCACGAATTCATCCAGCCCATTTGAGCAGTGCATGGAAGAGGAGATTGCATGAGGAGACATCTGCATTTCAGAGGCATCCATTCCAGAAGCCTCATTGTGCTGTGTGCTGTTGTGTGCCTCATTCTTTTTCTCTTTGTTCTACTTATCCCCCTGATCACATGCCCCGTAGTTCTACCATTAGGCCAGACCTTCTTGCTCTGAATATTGTTAGGCAGAGGTTGGCCATGGTGAAGGGTAAGCAAGCTATGCAGCAAGGGCGACCTAAGGTGGAGACCACATCAGTTCGACGGCCCCTACTGCTACTGCGAGAGCATTCAGCACCAAGCAAAGAAGTGGAGCAGTGTTTTAGCTCGGATTCTGAAGAGACGGGACAACAGGAGGAGACTTCTACGAAGGATATTTCTACTGCTATGGGTAGCCTGATGGAGAACTTTGTACCCTTCAAGCATGGATTTGGAGAGATTTGGAGAATAACGCAAATGTTCAGTGGCTTAATTCAATTGGGTTGATCGAGTATGCAAAGTTAGCCTGGGCTGAGTGGCAAGACAATATCTATGCTCCCACAGAGCTAGCTCTGCTGAGAAAGATGGAGTACTCAAAGGAGGTACAAGGGTAACCCCAGCTCTGATTTCTCAGGTATTTGACCTACCTTTTACCCCAGGGTTGGAAGCTTTGAATTTAGTTTTTGATGAGGATCTTGAGAGAGAATTTGGGAATCCTGTGGGCTCCAGACATTATTATCATTTGAAGATAGTAGAGGCCGCCAGGAAGCAGCAATTGTGATGGTTTATGAAGCGTGTTCTTTTACTTCAGAAGGTTGACTACATGTCAAAGGAATCTTATACCCATTTAGCTACAGACAGCAGAGGCAGGAGTGGATGTGGATTGGGCCACTATGGTACATCAGAGGATTATGATTGAAGTGGGAGAGAAGGATAAAAGGAGAGCAATTAGTAAGAGCATGTTGAGAGCCTTGATATCCCAAGCTCATCTACATCTTCATCTATGGCAGTACATAATGAGCTTGAGAGGGGCTGTTGAGATTCAAGCTCGATGTCAGTGTGAGCCAACTATGCTATGTGCTGGCATGTTAGGTAGCAGCATGTGTGAGACATAAATGACCGCGTCTAGCTGGTCATAGTGTGTGGACATTAGCTAGGGTTAGATGTGTGTGGACACAACTCATAGTGTGTTGTGTGTATTATGGATTATGGCTTTATGCATTATGGGAGAAGGGAGATGGATTCCCTCTATGATTAGGGTTTGTAATATATATTAGGGTTTTCTCCTGTGTGTGTGTCTGCTCTCCCTCTACCTATTTTTAAACATGGTATCGGAGCCTTGTGCTGTCTCTATTAGGGTTTATGAGTGAGTGAGAGAAGAGGGAGAAGAAGCTGTGAAGCTTGCCACATGCTGTGAAGCTTGGAGCACACCGATTTCTATCAGATCTAAGAGCTTGGCCTACCGGGTAAGGTATTCTAAACATCCTTGAGCGGATTGCAAGTGATTCAGCTAGAAACAAAGCAAATTAGGGTTGCCCAAAGCAAAGGAAATTTTTAGTTTTTGGAAGCTTTCCATTAAAGCTTGGAAGCGGTGATGTATGGTGAAATAGATGTAAATCTGGCAAAGACACATGTATCTGACAAGGAGGAATGTATTGGCAACTCATATGCAAGCCCTACATTGATTTTGGAGCATTTTACATGCATTTGAATGAGTGAAAAATTCTGGTTTTTGAGCTCTCACAAAACAGAGAAAAGGAGGTCAAAATTTGATGCATTTGGAGCATGTTTTTGGCAAAAATCAAAGCATTGTTGTATTCTCTCAGGGATTACCCCCCTAAAGCTAGGATTATACCAGCAATCCGTGGTTTTGTGACCATCTTTGACACAAATGTCACAGTGATCTATCTTCTTTTCTGACTCCTTTTGAAATCCCATCTCTTTCAACTTCTTTTCCACAGCCTTCTCAACTAACACCTCCTTAGTCTTTTCCTTTGACTTCTTACTTAACTTCCCCTTTTGTTTCTTCTTCTTATTCTCCTCATCCTCTGACTTTGAATCACTACTAGAATCATCATCACTACCTGAACTTGAACCCGTATCCAAATCTGACTCCGAATCCTCATCCGTACTGTCATCACTTGACTTCTTCCTCTTTTTCTCCTCCTTCTTCTTCTTCCTCTTTGAATGCCTTTTTCCAGAGCACAAACCTGATAAACCAAACCTTTTCTCCGCTCGAGTTGTAGTATTAATAAGTTCATTCATTCCTCCCGCAACATCAACACCAACTATACTGCATTCCGCAACTCCTTTGTGAGGCCTTTAACATAATATGCTGCCAGCATCTCATCAGTGGGCCTTTCTTGAGGAGTGAGCCTTCTCACATACCAATTGAACCTTTGTGTGTAATCTTCCACAAACATCCTCTTTTGCTTTACTGCTTTAAGTTTTGTCAACACATCATTGGCGGTCTTTTCCACCCAAAACCAATTAAAAAATGCAATCCTCAATGCATCATAATCTGCAAAATGTCCTGGCAGCACAAAATTGCTAAACCATTGTACAACTTTTCCCTCAAATGTTGCCTCAAACTAGCGCATCTTGGCTTGCCCATCATATACTCTGGCAAATCCTCTAGCCTGCCACCATCGAGTCTCAAATTGAGCTACGTGACAATCAGGGTCTTCTTTTAAAGCTTCCAAATTTGACCCGCAAATCTGCTCTAGCCGCCGCTCTGCTGCCATGTTAAAAGGTCTATTTGGGAGTACCTGCCTGTTGGTTCTCCTATTCGGTTAACGGATTGAATTGCAACCATCTTCGAGGCAATAATGCCTGTTGTATTACTGCTATTGCTAATACATGTGGAAATCCTCCTGCTAATCCTGGAGTTGCTGCCCCTGACTTAACCACCACCGCATTCTCTGAATCCTCATCAGAACTATTTGTTGACATTCCACTGTCATCTCCTTCCTACAACCATCGTTGATGTTGGTCATCTCCCCGATACTGCAAACCCAAACTCCTTGCTCTTGACCTTGTAAAATAGAAATGAGATGATTCCCCTGAATCCTCCATAGCAAACTCAAACCCCCGCCACTATAGATGCATGAATGAACACATTGCCTACATAAATCTCTTCATCTTCCAGCACTCACCATTAACAGAAGAATGTAAGCCCGCGCATGAAATTCATCACAAACACCGTGATCGCCAAGTGTTTGTTGCTAATCACATCTTTCACAAAACTTTAAAGAACTTCAGACTTTCTGACAAAAACTATTTGACAAACTAAATGACAGCATTGGTGACAAAAAGAGTGACAACTAGATTGACAAGTAGATTGACATAATAGATTAACAAGAAAAACTACATCTGGCATTCAGAAATCCGCCCATAAATACACAGGAAATCCGCCTAGAAAACATCTTCGTCTTCCCCCCTTCTAACTACCAAGAACTACTTCCCATATAAAGACTCCCATGACTTCTAACTTCCATCCAGATCCCAAAAGACACTCTTCATTACATCCAATTATGACAAACTTAAAGACAAAAAGTAGTCAAAAAGAGCATCTAATTTTTAGCCTTAAACAATACGAACACACAACCATAGCCAGATACATCATCAGTATCATTCATCCTTGAATTCCCAGTCAACACTTCCATACAAGCTTCTTCCGACACAGAAGCTTTTCCTCACACAACCATCTCACATTCACGACACCTTCACATCAACACACAAGATGTATACTCACAAGACTGTCCCTGCTCGCTACTACGAGCTGCACCCCAACAAGAAAAAAACTCTCTGGCATCACTAGACACTAGCCACAGCTAATGAACAAAACCAACACCCTTGCCCTGAGACACCAGCGCCGGGCAGTAACCCACAAAAAACCACACGCATACACTCTCTCTCTCTGCTCAGCCAACTCTGCGCAGCTATCTATCTTGCACTCTTTCGCTGTAGTTGGCATTTCCACCTCCTTCTCTGGTTCACTACTGTGAGATCCCTGTTCCCACCGCGCACGGATTCGGGGTACTAGCAGTGGAAGTAGCACATCTTGCGAGGGGCAGGGTCCCACACTTGGGCCTCGCCCCATGGATATCCGGACAAGAGACTAATCCGTCTGTTTTTCCAAAACCGAACCTGGAAAAACTTCCCTTACCCGGAAAGCACGGGCGATTCCACCAAGATAACTTTTTACTCTAACGTAGTGAAGATCATTACTGATCACGCTGATCCTACTGCACCTATAAAGATACTCGATCGGATCAAGGAAGAAACTTGCACTTGGATCATTGGGATCAACGTTTTTTCCCCATCAAGAGGCACAGCCGTTGATCCCTATCCATAGAACAATTACTATCCGGGATTTACTTTATCTATCGTAGTAACAGAAATTGAGTCTCGATTTACGGATCCATCAGTCCAGCCTAACCCCATCCGATCCCATGGGTTAGCCAACCGCCCAACCACTGTAGTGATGGGATCCAATTTGGAATTTGGTTAGGTTTTGTCTCGGGTACCAAGGAAAAGAGTTCCAAGGCCCCCTAGCCGGAAGTTCATGCAAACATAAAACTAGCCACACCACTTACACACCCAATATGAAAATTGCCTTTTTCTTAGCATCAGCTAACTTTAAAACAATCCTTTAATGAAACCATAGTACCACTGATCACAATCTTCCAATTTATCCAGTTGATTCATAATTTTCCATCATTCCTTCATCAGAGTATCTATGGCATCATTGGCAACTAGAACGCTCACCACCTGTCCACACAGGGGCCTTTTAAATAGTTCCTAGCCCATAATACTCGACAATATAATCACTTATAAAAATAAAGATGGACTCTCGTTGAAGATCAGCAAGATCAACCAACAGATCCATATAAAGAGCCATGGACTCATCCATTGAAGACTAGCAAGGTCAATCAACCAGATCCATGCCCGGTTTCACAAAACAACTCTTACTCCTTGTTCCAATATCTTCCACGACACACGTGTGGTATCTTCGGTGACCCAGAGCCCGAGCACCGTATGGTCAGCACCCTCTAGGATCCTTCGCAGGTGACCTAGCGCTTCACTCATAGGCCGCTTCCTTGGTCCCTCATCCACCGTACCGGAAGCTCACCATTTAAATCGAACCGAGGCTGGTCAAGACCTCGGTCGACCTTGCTACGCGAGACGTCCTCCATTGACTCTCCGTCAGCAGTTGCAACTTTAACAGTTAGGTCTTCATGACCTTAATCCACAAGACGGTCAAAATGCTTCCCCAGCATTCTTGACATAAAACAGCCATTTACAGACAGTCACAAAATACAGTTTCTAAATCGAACTCTCGTCTTTCCACATTATCCCTCCTTAGTCTACATTACTTATTCCACATTCCATTCAATGTGTACTCATTCTCATCCATTTCCTCATATCGACGACGCATTAATTCACATACACATTCACATTCACATCCATACATCCACATTTACATGCATACATCCATTTTCACATCCACATTTATACATCCACATCCCATATCCACATTCATACATACACATCCATATCCACATCCATACATCCACATCCACATCCACATTCACATCCATACATTCACATCTACATGCATACCTCCATTTTCACATCCTCATTTATACATCCACATCCCATATCTACATTCATACATACACATCCATATCCACATCCATACATCCACATCCACATCCACATCCACATTCATATTCACATCCATATATCCACATCTACATGTATACATCCATTATCACGTCCTCATTCATACATCCATATCCACATACATACATACATCCACATCCACATTCCCATTCACATCTATATATCCACATCTACATCCACATACATACATACATCCACATCCACATTCCCATTCACATCTATACATCCACATCTACATCCACATTCATATACATCCACATCCACATTCCCATTCACATCTATACATCCACATCTACATCCACATACATACATACATCCACATCCACATTCCCATTCACATCTATACATCCACATTTACATCCACATTCACATACATCCACATCCACATTCCCATTCACATCTATACATCCACATCTACATCCACATACATACATACATCCACATCCACATTCCCATTCACATCTATACATCCACATCTACATCCACATTCACATCCACATTCCCATTCACATCTATACATCCACATCTACATCCACATTCACATCTATGCATATACATCTTCATGCATACATCCATTTTCACATTCATACATCCATACTCCCATCTCCACATCCACACATCCACATACATATATCCACATCTATGCATATAAATCTTTATGCATACATCCATTTTCACATTCATACATCCATACTCCCATCTCCACATCCACACATCCACATACATACATCCATTTCCACATTCCCATTCATATAACCCCATATGCCTTCACATCTAAT
The DNA here is from genome assembly GCF_041138505.1 of Cibotium barometz. Classification (NCBI taxonomy): domain Eukaryota; kingdom Viridiplantae; phylum Streptophyta; class Polypodiopsida; order Cyatheales; family Cibotiaceae; genus Cibotium; species Cibotium barometz. The sequence continues at coordinate 11,385,972 of NC_141050.1, read as the reverse complement.
CTTTTACATCACATCCATTCTCGCCCTATCACAACCCATATACATCTTATCCTATCACATACACTTCTTACCTCATCCCATACACATCTTATCACATCTTAATTCATCTTATCATCTCTTACCACCTCTTATACACCTCTTATCACATCCTATCACATCTCATATTTATTTATAGAATACAAGAGAATTCTTATATTTGATATAAGATTTCTTTACACATTTACTTATGCATAAATTCCATTTAAGGAGATTAATACTTCCGAAGTAAAATCAATCTTTTATGCGTCTTCCTATGCATAAATTCATTTTAAATAAAAATGACACTTTTGAATTAAAATTCAATCTTTTATGCATCTTCCTATGCATAAATTCAATTTAGATGAGAATGACAGTTTCGAATTAAAAATCAATCTTTTATGCATCTTCCTATGCATAAATTCAATTTAGATGAGAATGACACTTTTGAATTTAAAATCAAATTTTTATGCATCTTCTTATGCATAAATTCAATTTGGTAGGAATTACACTTTTAGAATAAAAGAATTTCTCTTATGCATCTAAGTTATGCATAAAATGCATTTATGATGAAAATCACACTTTTATTATAAAAAGAATATCTTTTATGCATACCTCCATGCATGAAATCCAATTATGATAAAAGTAACACTTTTATAATAAAATAATCAACTTTTATGCATACCTCTATGCATGAAATTCAATTGTGACAAAAGTAACACTTTTACATTAAAATAATCATCTTTTATGTATACCTCTATGCATGAAATCCAAATATGATAAAAGTAACACTTTTACATTAAAATAATCATCTTTTATGCATACCTCTATGCATGAAATCCAATTATGATAAAAGTAACACTTTTATGTTAAAATAATAATCTTTTATGCATACTTCTATGCATGAAAATCAATTATGCATAATATAAAAATCAATTTCTCTATGATTACAATGAATATCTTTCAATTAATCTAGGATGATAATTCCTAGAATATGGTAGGAAGTCCTCTTTTCATGCTTTGAATGAAATTATTTTATGCGTAATTTTTATAAAATTTTTGCTATAGCTCCGCTCCTATGTGACTGATAAATTTTAATTTTTCTAAGGGATAAAGCTTATCATTAAGAAAATAATTAAAATGATCCCTAATTGGATCCTTAATCCATAATGGATTGAATCATCAATATTTATGAAATACATAAACTAAAAGCATAGAAAAAAGCCATTAATTTGGCCTCAAGCATAGATTAATCTTGGATTAAGGAAAAGCTTTATGAAAAGCTTCATTTGGATTGAGAATGGGTCATGAGTATGACCATTTCTTGAGTGAGAGAGAGAAATTACATAAAAACCATTTGAATTAAGCATAAATGGAAATTTATGTAATTCTTAACTATCATTAATCAATTAACTTCAATAGCATTCATCAAATTATGTAACTCTTCACTACCATTCATCAATTAACTTCAATAGCATTCAAAAACCATTCCAATTAAGCTTCTCAAGCTTGAGAGGGGTTGAGAAGAGAGAAGCATTGAGAAATTATAGAGAAGATGAAAATTCACCATTTACCTTACAATTTGCTTGATTCTTTGTTCACGGTAGAGGCCCCCAACCAATCAATTGGTTAAGTATGTTGATGGAGCCACTAATGGGGATTGAAGAAAGAGGGAAGCTCCAATTTCTTCAATTTGGAGAGAATTTTAGAGAATAGTAGAAATTAGCATTATTTCAGCATAACTCTAGTATAGTAAAATTCTTCTATTTTTTTCAAAGGGCTCATGTTCTTTTTATAGGAGAGGGAAGCTCTAACCAAAGCTAACTGAATTCTAGAATTTTCCAAATTCAGTTTGGTTGAATTTGGACTAGATTTGGACCTAGTTTGGTTACTTTTTGATTCGGTTTGGTTCCATTTTGATTTGATTTGGTTCAAGAGAGAGGAGAGATAAAAATATCACATTATTTTTGAGTTTAAAACTCATTTAATCATGTGAAATATGCACCTCCTTTAAAGAACTCCCCTTCCTTACATATGTGTCAAAATGGAATCATTATACCCAAAATATCTCATATTTTTAATATTGCTCATAGTTTTTTACTAATAAACCTTGTACATTTTCAACTCTTCATCTTATGTGAAATATGCACCTCCTTTAAAGAACTCCCCTTCCTTACATATGTGTCAAAATGGAATCATTATACCCAAAATATCTCATATTTTTAATATTGCTTATAGTTTTTTACTAATAAACCTTGTACATTTTCAACTCTTCATCTTATGTGAGCATTTACTCATTTTTGGGTATCTTCTTTTACAAATCGGATTTATCTCCTCCCTACACATGGATTGATGCTATTGGCCCATAGGAACCTTAATTGGACCATAATCCAAAAATTTCTAAAAATCTAGACCCTTAGGCTAAGGTCCTTTATACCCATTTCCAATTAATTCCAATTGCACATTGAAAAGTTCTTTTTGAATTTCTGTTTCAGGGGAACTTATTTTAATAAGATGAGATAATTTTCTATCCAAAAATATTAAAAATCTGAATATTCTCTCTCTAGAATATTTTCTCTCTCTAGGTTAAAACAGTTAGAAACAAGAGGGATTGATTACAGGGGAAGATACTAGACATCAAAAGGGGGTTGGGGGAGGAATCTTACAACTACAGTTGACGTTTTCTCATTTCCCTACTCTATCTGCAGCAGTAGTCAGTGTCTCTCTCCTCCACAGCTTCACTGCTGACGTGCTCTCCACCTTCTTCTTCACTGCCTCACTGCTGCAGTTGCCACCACCACCAAATGACGACTCTTCCCTCTGCTACGTTGCAGTTGGCGCCACTCCTTCACTACTCAGCTATGCTCAACGCCAGCCTCTTCTTCTTCCTGCAAAACGGCGTCCTCCTCAGTTTTACTGCCCACCCTGCAGTTGACGACTTCGCCCCTCCACTACTGTCGACATGGTCTTCTCTTACATCGTTGTGCTCTCTCTTAGCTTTATTGTTGTCGACACCAGCCTCCACGCCAAACAGCAACAAGGTACCTGCTCATCGGCTCTGCGCTATCTCTCTCCGTCTCACCACCACCCACCACCGCAGTAGCCCAAGCAAAACAACGCCTTCTCTTCTGCAGCTATTGCTGGGTACGTGGGATCACACCCAGCCACTACTGCAACTAGAGGCGGCCTCCCAGCAAGTCGCCAGTCCCCCTTATCCTTCTTCTCTACCTGCGTGCTACCATTGCAGTCGGCGCCTCTCTACCGTCCCCGACCTGCAGTCAACGCCCTTCTTTTCACCTTTCAGCTTCGGCGTTCCCTCCTTCACGGCTTCACTACCAGCCATCCCGCCCAACAGCAACACCTCCTCAGTCTTTTTTTACTCCCAGGCGGCTCTCATTCCTCCGCTTTGCTGCCCTACTCTTTTGCTTCCTCCCCTTTTTTCTACTGGCGACTCTTGATTTTTTCAGAAATGCCATCCTCCCGTATACAGCAAATCCATCTACTGTTGACGTGTGGCCCCTCCCATACCTTTGGTGCGTGCAGTGAGGGGAAACTTGCCAGGGCATTATTGGCAGCTGCCACCTTCCCTTATTTTCTATAATCTTCAAGCCTTAATTTTCATATTAAGCTTAATTCACTTAAGGCTGTTCACACTGCCTTAAGTTACATCCCATAAATACCATTCATGCTATTTATCCTTTGCCCAGATGGCATTAGCCCTCATTCCCACCATAGAGCACCACCTATCATAAGGTCGTTTCCCACTGGTAGCCATACACACTGCTGCAATGAAAAAAAGCTTCAAACCTCGAGCACTTGCTCCAAAAAAAACATGCATATACTAGCCTATTACAAAACCATCCACTCTGTACATCTGCCAGGGCATTCAGGGCAAATCTTTTTTACATGCCATGCATCCCATATGTACACAAGCCCAAAACACCTTTACAAAATTTTGCCCCCAACAATTGGCATCAGTTACTACCTCAAAGGGTAGAAAGAAATTTGGCAACTTCAGAATGGGATTGGTTACCAAGGCAGACTTCAGCTTATCAAAAGCGCTTTGACACCAGGTAGACCATTGAAATGGGGTATTCTTCTTGAGAAGATTAGTCAGGAGGGAAGCTATGAGAGCATACTTAGGTATAAAAATTCTATACCAACCAGTTAATCCTAAGAATCCCTTGACTTCTTTCACTGTCTTTGGTTCAGACTAATCTATTGACTGCTTGCACTTTTGTGGGATCTAGAGAAATTCCGTCTTTGGATACCACAAAGCCCAAGTATTCAACATGGTCGATAGTGCATTTGCTCTCTTTTTCAAAGAGTTGGTGCTTCCTTAGAATCTTAAGAGCTTTACGGATGTGAGCTTCATGGTCAGCTACATTCACGAGACTAATGTGGTGGTCATTCCAAAACCAAAATCGGGAAAATTTCCCTTGCCCAGAAAACATGGATGATTCCACCTTTTGATTTTCTTAACGAATTCTCTAATGGGGTCAAGAGACTAAACTATCCTTCACCTGATTAAACTAGATAGAAGGAAAGCTATCACACTGACTTAATTTGAAGAAATCAACGCTTTTTTCCTAACCAAAATCAAGCACAACTATTGATGTACTCATTTGAGAAATTCTTCAGGTTCTTATTTAACTACTCGAATTCTAAGTGTATTCCTATTATTTCAATTTAATTATTAAAACTCCACTGATTCCAACCTCTAATGCCATCTGGCCCATGGGTTAGCCCCACCACCTAACCACCATTGGAATTGGTGGAACCAGACAATTACTCACCCACCCATAATTGAATGCCTTTCTTATCTTTTGCTTTCGAATACAGATACGCACACACTCCTCTTTATAACTTTAACTTATATAATAATCCATTGACAAACAGTTATTGGTTACAGATGTCATAACTCAAAAATTCCATCCTGTCCCTTGTTTCTCAAAAAACAATATCACTCTAGACTCTCCATTGATTACAATAATCATATTGTCCACCATACATATCTTCCATGACATACGCATGGGTGTCATACGCACTGCGAGCCTATGTATCTCCTAGTCAAAACCCTCCAGGATCCTTCTTAGATGTCATGGCACTTCACTCAGGGACCGCTTCGTCAACCCTCGCACATTGTGAGACCCCTCTGCCCCCTCCGCGCACCGGATTCCCAGTTACTAGCAGCAGTGGAAGTAGCTTCCTCTTGTGCGGGGCAGGGTTTCCCACTCAGGGCCTTGCCTGCGAATGTCCGGACACGAGACTAATCTGGTGGTCATTATGAAACCGAAACCGAGAAAATTTCTCTTACTCGAAAAACGGGGATGATTCCACCTTTTTTATTAACGGGGTCAAGAGACTAAACTATCCTTCACCTGATTGAACCAGATAGAAGGAAAACTATCACTGACTTAATTTGAAGAAATCATTGCTTTTTTCCTAACCAAAACATTAGGACCTCAATGGAGTCTTCTTGGGCACTTTTATTTGACAGTTTAAGGGAGTCAAACCTTTTCTCTTAAGAATAAATGTTTTCTAATTTGAAGCTTCAAAATGGCTACTTTATTCGAATTTGAATTTTGGAGGGAAAATGGAGTTTAAAATCTAGCGGGATAAAACCATATCATGTAACATATCTATGGAAAGCTCTTGATGCGTAGATCACAAATCTGTAATCTCCGCTCAAATCGGAGCTTGTATGTAGAAGTTATGGAGGTCCGAAAATTGTAAAATCCCCCCTCCCTTTTTGGGGGGGAAAGTGCACCCTTTGACCACTCTTACACCTCTCTTAATCACCAATGGTTTTTGCTTACATGGCGGGCTCCTATTTGTCAAAAAGTTAAACGTTTCCATAACCTCATGGCAAATTAAAGGGCCCAAAAAGACTCCATTAAGTTCCTAATGTCAGGCATAGCCGTTGATCTACTCATTTGAGAAATTCTTCAGGTTTTTATTTAACTACTCAAATTCTAAGCGTATTCCTATTATTTCAATTTAGTTATTAAAACTCCATTGATTCCAGTCCATCCGGCCCATGGGTCGGCCCATGGGTTAGCCACCACCCAACCACTGGAATCGGTAGAACCAAATAGTTACTTACCCATCCATAATTGAATGCCTTTCTTAACTTTTGCTTTCGAATACAGATATGCACACACTCCTCTTTAAAACTTTAACTTATAAAATAATCCATTGACAAACAAAATTTGATTACAGATGTCATAACCCAGTCCCTTGTTTCTCAAAAAATAGTATCACTTTGGACTCTCCGTTGTTGAGACCAACTCGTCAATCAGCAACAATGAGATCTAGTAAAACAGATTACAATAATCATTTTGTCCATCATACATATCTTCCCATGACATACGCATGGGTGTCCTAGGTACCGCGAGCCCATGCATCGCCTAGGCAGAACCCTCCAGGATCCTCCTTAGGTTTCCTGGCACTTCACTTAGGGACCGCTTCGTTGGCCCTCGTCCATCGTACCGGAAGTGCACCATTTTTCAACCATATCGAGGCTGGTCAAGACGCGACCTGGGAGCAAGCTTTGCCGCGTGAGATGTCCTTTGAACACTCCCCGCCAGCAGTAATCGAACTTCCCTTAGAAAAACATATACCAAATGCTCCCTCCAGCATTCTGGCGTAAGACAGTCCTTTTTAAGAAAACAGGGTTTCTATGCAAGTTTTCAGTTTGATTTTCTTTTGAATACAAGGAGTATTTCGTATCCCCAAAACTTCTTGATCAATATTCTGAATTTCATACCAAAATTCCTCGAATTCTATAACCTTGATCTACAGATCAATTTGATGGGTCTCAAACTTCGTTTCAGATTTGGCAAGAGTTTTGAGTATATTTTTCTAAACTGGTCACATCTTCTTTCCTCAAAACTGACAAAAGAGTTTGGTCTTGGTCAATAGTCTGATTTAATGTTCGAGTCGGATAAAATTTTTCCTGAACTATCTTTCTCGAAAAGGTTTGATAATTCAGTTTCTATTTTAGTGAATTTCTTTCTTTGAATATTCACTTAACTGATTTCTAAATTAGTTACAAATTCCAATGAGGAATAAATTAATCATTTATTTGAATATTTCAATCTTGATAGATTTCTTGAATTTTCTTTTTACAATCTGTGTGAATATAAAATGATATAAATTTCTCTCTTAGAGTATTTAATTATTCATTTATCAAATACTCATAGAATTTAAGAGAAAAAATTCTTTATGCATCTTTTATGCATAAAAATCAACTTTAATGGGAATAACAATTTTATTAAAAAAATCCTTTTATGCATCTATTCATGCAAAAAATCAATTTTAATGGGAATAACATTTTTAAAATAAAAAAATTCATTAATGCATCTTTCTATGCATAAAAATTAAATTTAATGAGAATAACACTTTTATAATTAAAAAAATTTTCATTATGCATCTTTCTATGCATAAAAATCAAACTTGATGAGAATAACACTTTTACAATAAAAATAATTTTCATTATGCATCTTTCTATGCATAAAAATCAAATTTGATGAGAATAACACTTTTATAATAAAAACAATTCCGTTATGCATCTTTCTATGCATAAAATTTAAATTTGATGAGAATAACACTTTTATAATAAAACAGTTCCCATTATGCATCTTTTTATGCATAAAAATCAAATTTAATGAGAATAACACTTTTATAATAAAACAATTTCCAATATGCATCTTTCTATGCATAGAAAAATAAATTTAATGAGAATAACACTTTTATAATAAAACAATTCCCATTATGCATCTTTCTATGCATAAAAATCAAATTGAATGAGAATAACACTTTTATAATAAAACAATTTCCATTATGCATCTTTCTATGCATAGAAATTAAATTTAATAGGAATAACACTTTTGCAATAAAAAAATTTCCATTATGCATCTTTTTATGGATAGAGATTAAATTTAATAAGAATACACTTTTGCAATAAAAAAAATTCCTTTATGCATCTTTCTATGCATCAAAAATAAATTTAATAATTAATATCACTGATATCCATGCATATTCATAGGTGAATATGTACATGGAGTAATTAGAATATGTCTTTTAGATGCAAAAATGGTGGGAATTACTCTTTTGGAATAACATAAAAATAAACTTTTTCTTCCACAAAATTTTGGGAAATTTTACCATAAGCTCCTTTGTATGGCTGACCATTTCTCATTTTTATCACTCTTTAATTGCTTATATTAACCCAAATTAGATTTATAAAATTCTAAACTATACAATTTTCTAAATTCAAGAGGGTAAACAATAAGGAAAGCTTAATTAATCTCTTATTTAATCTTTCTAGGATTAAGAAAGGCGAGAATGTAAAGAAGAGAAGGGGGTGGCCTTTTCCTCAAAGGCATAGCATTTGAATTTAGTTCAATCAACTGTAAAATATGAAAATCAAGAAAAACCATAGATTTAAAATTAAACAAGTAAGAAAATTAGCTTACATGGAACTTGTAAGCTCTCCTTTCGCTTGAGGGATTGAGGGTTCTACTCTTGTTTGAAGCAAGAGTGGCCACCAGAGAGGAATAGGCCAAAAACAATTGAATTATTAAGAAATTCAATGTAGATGGCTTAGGACAGGAGTAGAGTAACAGTGCATAAACACCATTAAGCTTTTACAAAGGGAGAGGCTTATATTTATAGGAAAAAGTGAGGCTCTAATCAAGAAAACTGATTCTAGAATTTTTCAGATCAGTTCGGTCAATTTTTGACCATTTTTGGGTCAGTTCAGCTTACTTTTTGGATCTAGTTTTGAAATAGGAGAGAGGAGAGATAAAAATATCTCATTTAATTGAGTAAAAATTAGGGGTAATGATGAGAAAAAGGCACCTACTTCATGAGGGGAGATCCCCACACTGAGGTGTCAAAATTCAGTTTTTTAATTCTTTTCTTTGGTCCTTAGTCCACAGTGACTCTTCATCTTATGTGAGCCATTTACTCATTTTTTGGGGGGGGGGTTTCTTTTATTCTTTAATTTATATCCTCCGTACATTTGGATTAATCTTATTGGTTCATAGGAGCCTTAATTAGACTATTATCCAAAATTTAGGCTAACGTCTTTTGTGCACATTATAATTTTTTTCTAATGCACCTTAGGAATTTCTTTTTAAACTTCTATTTCAAGGGAATTTATTTTAATAAGAAGGGATATTTTTCCATCCAAAGATATCTAAAACTTCTATTTCAGGGGAATTTATTTTAATAAGAAGGGATATTTTTCCATCCAAAGATATCTAAAAACTGAATTACCTCTCTCTAGAACATTTTCTTTGTCTAGGCCAAAACAGGTAGAAACAAGATCTTTTATTATTCTGAAAAGGGGATTGATTACAGGGGAAGAAACTGGACATCTTGAGAGCCCCTTCCTATTTGACCATCGATCTTGGGGTGGTAAGCTGTGCTGAGATCCAAGAAAGTTCCTACTACTTCGAAGAATGCAATCCAAAATCTTGATGTGAATTTGGGATTTCGATCACTTACTATTCTCCTGGGTAGGCCATGCAATCTGAAGATTTCCTTGAAGAACACTCTGGCCACATCCACTACAGTGTAGGTTTCTTTTACTGGAATCAGATGGGCAACTTTGATTAGTCTGTCAACTACCACGAAGATGGAGTTGTAACCTAATTACATTGAAGGTAGTCCAGTAATAAAATCCATACTGATACATTCCCACTTCATCTGAGGGATGTCTAATGGATGTAACTTCCCAGGCATTTTTGCTCTCTCTACTTTGACTTTTTGACATATCAGGCAATGACATACATGATTAAGTACATCCTTTTTTAGTCCAAAAGCCAAAAGAAGCTTTTCTTTATTGACATGTAGGTCTTGATGAAACCTGGATGTCCTGCTATAAGGCTATCGTGGGCTTCATTCACAATTTGACCCTTCGTTCCCTCATCATTGGGAACGCATAGCCTGCTATTATAATACATAATTCCTTCATCCAGGCTGTACCCTTGAACTCGGTTCAACTCCTGAGGAGTTTTGCTTTCTTGCATAAGTAGGGTAGCAATAGGGCCAAAGAATCTATCATGTATGATCTTCTCTTTTGCTTCATTTATCAATGGATTTGACACCACCGTGATTGCAAGCAAGGAGGCTTTTATGCTGAGGCATCTGCTACCACATCTTCTTTGCCTGGGCGGTACTTGATTTCAAAATCAAATTCCTGCAGGGTCTGCATCCACGTTCTTTGGCGCATGTTGAGATCCTTCAGAGTGAGAATCCACTTTAAGCTCTGATGATCTGTCATCAAAGTGAATCTTTGACCCAGTAGGTAATGTCTCCACAACTTCAAGGCATAGACTTGCATCCACGTTCTTTGGCACATGTTGAGATCCTTCTGAGTGAGAATCCACTTTAAGCTCTGATGATCTGTCATCAAAGTGAATCTTTGACCCAGTAGGTAATGTCTCCACAACTTCAGGGCATAGACTACTAAAAGTAGCGCCTGGTCATGGGCAGCATAATTTCTCTCATGCGTTCTGAGTTTTCGGGATTGATAGGCCACTGCATGACCTTCCTACATGAGCGCACCTCCCAGGGCAAAACCAGTGGCATCAATTTTACTACCTCAAAGGGTAGAGAGAAATTTGGCAACTTCAGAATGGGATTGGCTACCAAGGCGGTCTTCAGCTTATCAAAAGCGCTCTGACACGTGGGAGACCATTGAAACGGGGTATTCTTCTTGAGAAGATTAGTCAAGGGGGAAGCTATGAGAGCATACTTAGGTATCAAAATTCTATACTAACCAGTTAATCCCAAGAATCAAAATTCTATACTTAGGTATCAAAATTCTATACTTAGGTATCAAAATTCTATACTAAACCAGTTATTCCCAAGAATCCCTTGACTTCTCTGACTGTCTTTGGTTCAGGCCAATCTATGACTGCTTGGACTTTTGTGGAATCTCGAGAAACTCCATCTTTGGATATACCAGAAAGCCTAAGTATTCAACATGGTTGACAGAGAAAGTACATTTGCTATTTTTTGCAAAGAGTTAGTGCTTCCTTAGAATCTCAAGAACTTTACAGACGTGAGCTTCATGGTTAGCTCTATTCTTTGAGTAAATCAAAATATCATCAAAGAAAACAAGAACAAAATCATCCAAGTATTCTCTGAGAATGTCCTGCATTAGGCGATTGAATGTAGCTGGGGCATTTGTCAATCCAGACGGCATGACTGTGAATTCATAGTGCCCATAGCGAGTATTGATGGCTTTCTTCGGGATATCTTGATCATTATTCTTGATCTAGTAATACCCTAATTTGAGATCTATCTTTGTGAAGATCTGGTCTCCATTTAGCTTGTCTAGAAGCTCATCAATTCCGAGGATAGGATACTTACGAAAACAATTTAGAATCTTTTGCAAAACATCACTTATTACCAAAAGTTTTTGATATATACATAGAGCATCTCGGCTCCAAAAGTTAGTGTCTCAATCACGTACACATAAAAAGGCGATATTGCGATGGAGACATGCTATGATAGACACGGTTCATCACTAATAATGGTGCTGTAATTCTTCTCCTAGGAATAAAGCGGCTAAGAAGTCTAAAAATACGACAAGAATTTCTAAAATTCCAGGGTGAATGATTATAGAGTTGCTAATGGACAACTCCTAGCCTTAAGAAGATCATGGCTGTAAGATTCCTCCCCAGCCCCTCAAGATGTCCAGTATCTTCCCCATGTAATCAATTCCCTCTTCAGAAAAATACAAGATCATGTTTTTACCTATTTTGGCTTAGAGAGAGAAAATATTCTAGAGAGAGATTATTCAGATTTTAGATATTTTTGGATGAAAAAATATCTCTTCTTATTAAAATAAATTCCCCTGAAATAGAAGTTCAAAAAGATTTTCAAAAGGTGCAGTAGAAATAAATTATAATCTATTCAAAAGGCCTTATCCTAAGGGTCCGATTTTTTGAAAATTTTAAATTAAGGTTCTGAGGGGCCAATCAGATTCATCCAAATGTATGGAGGAGATAAATTGAAGACATAAAGAAAATCCCCCCAAAAATGAGTAAATACTCACATAAGATGAAGAGTGGACTAAGGACTAAAGGAAATACTAAAAAAATAAATTTTTGACACCTCAAGAGTGGGGATTCCCCCTCATGAAGGAGGACATGTGGTGGAGGTTTAAATTCTTAAATATTGAGATATTTCATGTCTCCTCTCTCCTAATTCAAGTCTAGTTCCAAAAAGTAAGCTAAACTGACCCAAAAATGGTCAAAAATTAACCAAACTGATTTGGAAAATTCTAGAATCAGTTTGCTTGGTTAGAAGCTCAGTTTTTTCTATAAATAGAAGCCTTCCCCTTTGTTAAAGCTTAATAGTGTTTTATGCACTGCTACTCTACTCCATCCCAGAGACAAAAACAGTGAATTTATTGATAATTCATTAGTTTTTTACCTTTCCCTCTTCAAAAGAATTGGTGGCCACTCTTGTTGCAAACAAGAGTAGATCCCTCAAGACATCAAGCCAAAGGAAAGCTCACAGAAATTCAAGTAAGCTAGAAATTCTACTTTTTCTTTATTCCTTTTAATGGTTTTCTAATAAAATGATGTTATGCCTTGTTGGAAAGGCTTTCCCCCTCTCTTCATTCTTAAATTCAGCCTTTCTTTATCCTAGATAAGTAATCAAGTTTTTAGAATTAAACTTTTCATACTGTTTCTCTTTTAAAAGTGAAATTTGATTAGTTTAGAATGTTTTAAACCATTTGGGATAATTTTTATGTAACTTGAGGATAGAAAAAATTGAAAAATGGTCAGCCATACAAAGGAGGTTATGGTAAAATTTTCTTAAATTTTGTGAAATTTTTTTTATCTTTTATTATTCAAAAAGAGTAATCCCCACCATTTGTGTATTCTAAAAGTGTTATTTTCATTCTAGGCATAGAAAAATGCATAGTAGAAATATTTTTATTATAAAAGTGTTATTTCCATTAAAATTTAAATTCTATGCATAGAAAGATGCATATTGGTTATGTTTTTTTTATAAAAGAGTGATTTTCATTAGATTTAAATTCTATGCATAGAAAGATGCATATTGGATATTTTTTTATTATAAAAGTGTGATTCTCATTAGAATTAAAATCTATGCATAGAAAGATGCATATTGGTTATTTTTTTATTATAAAAGAGTGTTTTTCATTAGATTTAAATTCTATGCATAGAAAGATACATATTGGTTATTTTTTTTATTTTAAAAGTGTGATTTTCATTGGACTATGCATAGAAAGATGCATATTGGTTATTTTTTTATTATAAAAGAGTGATTTCATTAGATTTAAATTCTATGCATAGAAAGATGCATATTGGTTATTTTTTTTTAATTATAAAAGAGTGATTTTTAATTAGATTTAAATTCTCTGCTTAGAAAGATGCATATTGGTTATTTTTTTATTATAAAAGAGTGATTTTCATCAGATTTAAATTCTATGCATAGAAAGATGCATATTGGATATTTTTTTATTTTATAAAAGTGTGATTTTCATTAGAATTAAATTCTATGCATAGAAAGATGCATATTGGAAATAAATTTTTTATTATAAAAGTGTTACTTTCATCAATATTGGTTCTTATGCATAAAATGATGCATACAAGAATTTTTTCTAATTATAAAAGTGTTACTTTAACCAATATTCATTTTTATGCATAAAATGATGCATAAAAGAAAATTTTTTATTATAAAAGGATGGTAATGAGAAAATTTAGAAAAACTATCGATGTCAAAATTTTAAATAAATGATTAATTTATTCCTCATAGGAATTCATGATTAGTTTTAAATTCAGTTAAGAAAAATACTCAATGAATAAAATTCAGTAAAGTAGTAATTGAAATATTACCCTTCGAGAAAGTTAGTTCAAGGAGAACCTTTCCAGACTCAAACCCTGAATCAAACTATGACCAAGACTTAATCTCCTTCGTCAGTTTCAAGAAAAGATGATGTGGCCAGTTCAGGAAAATTTCACTCAAATCACCCACCGAATCTGAAATCAAGTTAAGACCCTTGATTCTGATCTGAGGATCAAGGTTACAAAATTCAAAAAATTCTGTTGGAATTTTTGACCTGTGATCTAGAAGTATTGGGATACGGATTTAAGATATATCCATTGTATTCAAAAGAAAATCAAAACTGAAAACTTGCATAGAAACCCTATTTTCTTAAAGGACTGTCTTACGCCAGAATGCTAGAGGGAGCATTTGGTATATGTGTTTTTCTAAGGGAAGTTTGGTTGCAATAGCTAGTGTGGGGAGTGTTCAAAGGACGGCTCACGCGGCAAAAACCTACCCAGTCTTGACCAGCCTGGGTATTGTAAGATTCCTCTATAATCAATCCCTCTTCAGAAATATAAAGACCTTGTTTCTAACTGCTTTAACCTAGAGAGAGAAAATATTCTAGAGAGAGAATATTCAGATTATGAATATTTTTGGATAGAAAAATAACTCATCTTATTAAAATAAGTTCCCCTGAAACAGAAATTCAAAAAAGAACTTTTCAATGTGCAATTGGAATTAATTGGAAATGGGTATAAAGGACCTTAGCCTGAGGGTCTAGATTTTAAGAAATTTTTGGATTATGGTCCAATTAAGGTTCCTATGGGCCAATAGCATCAATCCATGTGTAGGGAGGAGATAAATCCAATTTGTAAAAGAAGATACCCAAAAATGAGTAAATGCTCACATAAGATGAAGAGTTGAAAATGTACAAGGTTTATTAGTAAAAAACTATGAGCAATATTAAAAATATGAGATATTTTGGGTATCCAAAAATGAGTAAATGCTCACATAAGGTTGAAAATGTACAAGGTTTATTAGTAAAAAACTATGAGCAATATTAAAATGATTCCATTATGACACATATGTAAGGAAGGGGAGTTCTTTAAAGGAGGTGCATATTTCACATAAGATGAAGAGTTGAAAATGTACAAGGTTTATTAGTAAAAAACTATGAGCAATATTAAAATGATTCCATTATGACACATATGTAAGGAAGGGGAGTTCTTTAAAGGAGGTGCATATTTCACATAAGATGAAGAGTTGAAAATATACAAGGTTTATTAGTAAAAAACTATGAGCAATATTAAAATGATTCTATTATAACACATATGTAAGGAAGGGGAGTTCTTTAAAGGAGGTGCATATTTCACATAAGATGCAGAGTTGAAAATGTACAGGGTTTATTAGTAAAAAAAACTATGAGCAATATTAAAATGATTCCATTATGACACATATGTAAGGAAGGGGAGTTCTTTAAAGGAGGTGCATATTTCACATGCTTGAATGAGTTTTAAACTCATAAAAATTGAGATATTTCATCTCTCCTCTCTCCTCATTCAGGTCTAGTTCCAAAAAGTTAGCTTAACTGACCTAAAAATGGTCAAATATTGACCAAACTGATTTAGAAAATTCTAGAATCAATTTGTTTGGTTAGGAGCTCAATTTTTCCTATAAATAGAAGCGTCCCCCTTGTTGAAAAATATATAGTGTTTATGCATCGTTACTCTACTCCACCTAAGCCAAGAACGGTGAATTCATTTAATAATTGACTAGTTTTTTGAGCTTCCCTCTTTCTTCAATCCCCATTAGTGGCTCCATCAACATACTTAACCAATTGATTGGTTGGGGGCCTCTACCGTGAACAAAGAATCAAGCAATTTGTAAGGTAATTAGTGAATATTGATCTTTTCTATAATTTCTCAATGTTTCTCTCTTCTCAACCCCTCTCAAGCTTGAGAAGCTTAATTGGTATGGTTTTTTAAATGCTATTGAAGTTAATTGGTGAATAGTAGTGAAGAGTTACATAATTTAATAAATGCTATTGAAGTTAATTTCCATTTTTGTTTAAATTCTAATGGTTTTTATGTAATTTCTCTCTCTCTCACTCAAGAAATGGTCATACTCATGACCCATTCTCAATCCAAATCAAGCTTTTCATAAAGCTTTTCCTTAACCCAAGATTAAGCTATGCTTGAGGCCAAATTAATGGCTTTTTCTATGCTTTTAGTTTATGTATATTGATGATTCAATCCATTATGGATTAATGATTCAATTAGAGATCATTTTAATTATTTCCTTAATGATAAGCTTTATCCCTTAGAAAAATTGAGATTTATCAGTCATAGCAGCGGAGCTATGGCAAAATTTTTATAAAAATTATGCATAAAATAATTTCATTCAAAGCATAAAAAGAGGACTTCCTACCATATTCTAGGAATTATCATCCTAGATTAATTGAAAGAATTTCATTATAATCATGGAGAAATTGAATTTTAATATCATGCATAAAGGATAAGTTTTTATATCAAAAGTGTTATTTTTACCATTTTTATTTCATGCATAGAAGTATGCATAATGGATAAATTTTTATATCAAAAGTGTTATTTTTATCATTTTTATTTTCATGCATAGAAGTATGCATAAAGGATAAATTTTTATATCAAAAGTGTTACTTCTATCATTTTTATTTCATGCATAGAAGTATGCATAATGGATAAATTTTTATATCAAAAGTGTCATTTTTACCATTTTTATTTTCATGCATAGAAGTATGCATAAAGGATAAATTTTTATATCAAAAGTGTTACTTCTATCATTTTTATTTCACGCATAGAAGTATGCATAATGGATAAATTTTTATATCAAAAGTGTTATTTTTACCATTTTTATTTTCATGCATAGAAGTATGCATAAAGGATAAATTTTTATATCAAAAGTGTTACTTCTATCATTTTTATTTCATGCATAGAAGTATGCATAATGGATAAATTTTTATATCAAAAGTGTTATTTTTACCATTTTTATTTTCATGCATAGAAGTATGCATAATGGATAAATTTTTATATCAAAAGTGTTATTTTTATCATTTTTATTTTCATGCATAGAAGTATGCATAAAGGATAAATTTTTATATCAAAAGTGTTACTTTTATCATATTTGAATTTCATGCATAAAGGTATGCATAAAAGTTGATTATTTTATTATAAAAGTGTGACTTTTATCATAATTGAATTTCATGCATAAAGGTATGCATAAAAGTTGATTATTTTATTATAAAAGTAAGACTTTTATCATAATTGAATTTCATGCATAGAGGTATGCATAAAAGTTGATTATTTTATTGTAAGAGTGTTACTTTTATCATATTGGATTTCATGCATAGAGGTATGCATAAAAGATATTCTTTTTATACTAAAAGTGTGATTTTTATCAGAAATGGATTTTATGCATAACTTAGATGCATAAGAAAAATTCTTTTATTCTAAAAGTGTAATTCCTACCAAATTGAATTTATGCATAAGAAGATGTATAAAAATTTGATTTTTAATTCAAAAGTATCATTCTCATCTAAATTGAATTTATGCATAGGAAGATGCATAAAAGATTGATTTTTAATTCAAAAGTGTCATTCTCATTTAAAATGAATTTATGCATAGGAAGATGCATAAAAGATTGAATTTTAATTCAAAAGTGTCATTTTCATTTAAAATGAATTCATGCATAGGAAGATGCATAAAAGATTGATTTTATTTCGGAAGTATTAATCTCCTTAAATGGAAGTATTAATCTCCTTAAATGGAATTTATGCATAAGTAAATGTGTAAAGAAATCTTATATCAAATATAAGAATGCTCTTGTATTCTATAAATAGATATGAGATGTGATAGGATGTGATAAGAGGTGTATAAGAGGTGTATAAGAGGTGTGATAAGAGGGTATAAGAGGTGATAAGATGAATTAAGATGTGTATGGGATGAGGTAAGAAGTGTATGTGATAGGATAAGATGTATATGGGTTGTGATAGGGCGAGAATGGATGTGATGTAAAAGATTAGATGTGAAGGCATATGGGGTTATATGAATGGGAATGTGGAAATGGATGTATGTATGTGGATGTGTGGATGTGAGATGGAAGTATGGATGTATGAATGTGAAAATGGATGTATGCATGAAGATGTATATGCATAGATGTGAATATGGATAAAGATGTATATGCATAGATGTGAATGTGGATGTAGATGTGGATGTATAGATGTGAATGGGAATGTGGATGTGAATGTGGATGTAGATGTGGATGTATAGATGTGAATGGGAATGTGGATGTGGATGTATATGAATGTGGATGTAGATGTGGATGTATAGATGTGATTGGGAATGTGGATGTATGTATGTATGTGGATGAGGATGTATGAATGAGGACGTGATAATGGATGTATGCATGTAGATGTGGATATATGGATGTGAATATGAATGTGGATGTGGATGTGGATGTGGATGTGGATGTATGGATGTGGATATGGATGTATGGATGTGGATATGGATGTGTATGTATGAATGTAGATATGGGATGTGGATGTATAAATGAGGATGTGAAAATGGATGTATGCATGTAAATGTGGATGTATGGATGTGAATGTGAATGTGTATGTGAATTAATGTGTCGTCGATATGAGGAAATGGATGAGAATGAGTACACATCGAATGGAATGTGGAATAAGTAATGTGGACTAAGGAGGGATAATGTGGAAAGACGAGAGTTCGATTTAGAAACTGTATTTTGTGACTATTTGTAAATGACTGTTTTATGTCAAGAATGCTGGGGAAGCATTTTGACCGTCTTGTGGATTAAGGTCATGAAGACCTAACTGTTAAAGTTGCAACTGCTGACGGAGAGTCAATGGAGGACGTCTCGCGTAGCAAGGTCAACCGAGGTCTTGACCAGCCTCGGTTCGATTTAAATGGTGAGCTTCCGGTACGGTGGATGAGGGACCAAGGAAGCGGCCTATGAGTGAAGCGCTAGGTCACCTGCGAAGGATCCTAGAGGGTGCTGACCATACGGTGCTCGGGCTCTGGGTCGCCTAGGATACCCACGCGTGCGTCGAGGAAGATATTGGAACAAGGAGTAAGAGTTGTTTTGTGAAACCGGGCATGGATCTGGTTGATTGACCTTGCTGGTCTTCAATGGATGAGTCCATGGCTCTTTATATGGATCTGTTGGTTGATCTTGCTGATCTTCAACGAGAGTCCATCTTGATTTTTATAAGTGATTATATTGCCGAGTATTATGGGCGAGGAACTATTGAAAAGGCCCCTGTGTGGACAGGTGGTGAGCGTTCTAGTTGCCAATGATGCCATAGATACTCTGATGAAGGAATGATGGGAAATTATGAATCAACCAGATAAATTGGAAGATTGTGATCAGTGGTACTATGGTTTCATTAAAGGATTGTTTTAAAGTTAGCTGAAGCTAAGAAAAAGGCAATTTCATATTGGGTGTGTAAGTGGTGTGGCTAGTTTTATGTTTGCATGAACTTCCGGCTAGGGGGCCTTGGAACTCTTTTCCTTGGTACCCGGGGCAAAATTTAACCAAATTCCAAATTGGATCCCATCACTATAGTGGTTGGGCGGTTGGCTAACCCATGGGATCGGATGGGGTTAGGCTGGACTGATGGATCCGTAAATCGAGATTTAAATTCTATTATTACGATAGATGAAATAAATCCCGGATAGTAAATTGTTCTATGGATAGGAATCAACGGCTGTGCCTCTTGATGGGGAAAAAAGCGTTGATCCCAATGATCCAAGTGCAAGTTTCTTCCTTGATCTGACCAAGTACCGTTAGAGGTGCAGTCGGATCGGTTTGATCAGTAATGATCTTGACTACGTTAGAGTAAAGAGTTATCCTGGTGGAATCGCCCATGCTTTCTGGGTAAGGGAAGTTTTTTCGGGTTCGGTTTTTGAAAAACCGACGGATTAGTCTCTTGTCCGGATATCCGTGGGACGAGGCCCCGAGTGTGGACCCCTGTCCCGCGCGAGAAGTGCTACTTCCGCTGCCAGTATCCTGAATCCGTTGCTCGGTGGGAACAGGGATCCCACAGGTATGGTGAAAAATGGTGTGTTTCCGGTACGATGGTGAGGGCCGACGAAGCGGTCCCTGAGTGAAGTGCTAGGACACCTAAGGAGAATTTTGGAGGGTTCTGACCAAGCGATGCACCGGCTCGCGGTGCTTAGGACACCCATGCGTATGTCGTGGAAGATATATATATATGTATGATGATGAGAAAATTATTGTAATCTATTATTGGATCTTGTTGCTGACCTGCTGGTCTCAAAACGAAGAGTTGAGAGTGATAGTGTTTTGTGAGAAACAAGGATTGAATGGAAATTTTGAGTTATGACATCTGTAACTAATAATTGTTTATCAGTGGATTGTTTTTAAAAGTTAAAGTTTAAAGAGGAGTGTGTGCATATCTGTATTCTACAGCAAAAGTTAAGAGAAAGGCATTCAATTATGGGTGGGTGAGTAATTGTCTGGTTCTACTAATTCTAGTGGTTGGGCGGTGGCTAACCCATGGGCTGGATAGGCTGGAATCAGTAGAGTTTTAATAAAATTGATTAATAGGAGTACGCTTAGAACTTGAGTAGCTAAATAAAAGCATGAAGACTTCTCTAATGAATAGATCAACGGTTGTGCCTGATTCAATTAGGAAAAAAGCGTTGATCCCTTCAAGTTAAGTTTGTAATAGTTTCCCTTCTATCTGGTTTATTGAGATGAAGGTTAGTTCAGTATCTTGACCTCGTTAGAAAAATTCATTAAGAAAATAAATGGTGGAATCGTCCCCGTTTTTTGGGCATGGTAAATTTTCCTGGTTTCGGTTTTTGGAGTGACCACCAGCTTAGTCTCATACCCAGACATTCGAGGGCGAGGCCCCGTGCGAGAAACCCCGCCCCGCGTAAGAGGAAGCTACTTCTGCTGCTCAAGCTGACATTCACTATCATAATGGAACCATTTCCTTCCATGACCATCACGGAAATAAAGTTCAAGGAATCGAAATTTCAGGATCCCCAAGTTTGCAATTAGTAAAAAGCTTCTAAGTTACTAAAAGGACTTAGAAAGAAGCAGCTCCATTTATGTTGTCAAAATGAATCCAGTAGACACAAAGTTAAAAGCTAAAGAACCTGAATGGCTAAGTGATTATGATGATTTATTCCAAGCAGAATTAACAAAGATGCCTCCGATTTGGGAAGTAGTTCATGAGATAGAATTGACCCCCAGCTCAGCCAGTGGCCCTGTGCATGTACAAAATGCCAGTTCTTGAAGCCATCGAACTCAAGGAACAACTTAGACAGCTGTTAGAAAACAAGGGTTTGTAAGACCTAGTGTTTCACCTTGGGGTGTGCCAGTTCTCTTTCAGAAAAAGAAAGATGGAACGTTAAGACTCTCTGTGGATTACAGAGGCCTCAATCAGACAGTTAAGAATAAGTATCCTATCCCTAGAATTGATGAGCTTCTGGACAGGCTAAGTGGAGCCCAGATCTTCACAAAGATAGATCTCAAATCAGGGTATTATCAAATCACGATTAATGAGCAAGATATCCCGAAGACAGCATCAATACTTGGTATGGGCATTATGAATTCAGTGTCATGCCATTTGGATTGACAAGTGTCCCAGCTACATCAATCGCTTGATACAGGATAGTCTCAGAGAATACTTGGATGATTTTGTTCTTGTTTTCTTTGATGATATTCTGATTTACTCAAAGAATGCAATTGACCATGAAGCTCATGTCAGAAAAGTTCTTGAGATTCTAAGGAAGCACCAACTCTTTGCAAAAAAGAGCAAATGCACTTTCTCTACCGACCATGTTGAATACTTGGTTTTTTTGGTATTTCTCCAGATTTCGCTAAAGTCCAGATAGTCATAGATTGGCCTAAACCAAAGATAGTGAAAGAAGTCAAAGGATTCTTAGGAGATTGACTGGTTGGTATAGAATTTTTATACCAAAGTATGCTCTCATAGCTTCCCCCCTGACTAATCTTCTCAAGAATAATACCCCATTTCAATGGTCTGCCAGGTGCTAGAGTGCTTTTGATAAGCTGAAGACCGCCTTGGTAACCAATCCTGTTCTAAAGTTGCTAGATTTCTCTCTACCCTTTGAGGTAGTAACTGATGCCAGTGGTTTTGCCCTAGGAGGTGCACTCATGCAGGAAGGTCATGCAGTGGCGTATGAATCCCGAAAACTCAGAACACATGAGAAAAATTATGCTATCCACGACCTGGAACTACTTTCAATAGTAGATGCCCTAAAGTTATGGAGACATTACCTAATGGGTCAAAGATTCACTTTGATGTGACAGATCATCAGAGCTTAAAGTTGATCTTCACTCAGAAAAGGATCTCAACATGCGCCAAAGAAGGTGGATGCAGACCTTGCAGGAATTTGATTTTGAAATCAGGTACCGCCCAGGCAAAAAAAATGTGGTAGCAGATGCCCTCAGCAGAAAAGCCTCCTTGCTTGCAATTACTGTAGTGTCAAATCCTTTGATTATTGAAGCAAGAGACAATATCATGCAAGATAGATTCTTTTGCCCTATTGCTACCCTACTTATGCAGGAAAGCAAAACTCCACAGGAGTTGAACCAAGTTCAAGGGTACAGCCTGGATGATGGAATTATGTACTATAATCGCAGGCTATGCATTCACAAATGATGAGGGAACTAAGAGTCAAATTCTGAATGAAGCCCATGCGGACATCCAGGTTTCATCAAAACCTAGATGTCTATGAAGAAAAGCTTCTTTTGGCTTGGTCTAAAAAAGGATGTGCTTAATCATGTATGTCAATGTCTGACCTGTCCGAAAGTCAAGGCCGAGAGAGTAAAAATGCCTGGGAAGTTACATCCATTAGACATCCCCCAGATGAAGTGGGAATGTATTAGTATGGATTTTATTACTGGATTACCTCTCAGGTTACAACTCCATCTTCATGGTAGTTGATAGAGTAACTAAAGTTGCCAATCTGACTCCAGTAAAAGAAACCTACACTGCAATGGATGTGGCTAGAGTGTTCCTCAAGGAAATCTTCAGATTGCATGGCCTAAGTGATCGAGATCCCAAGTTGACGTCAAGATTTTGGACTGTTTTTCGTAGCATTAGGAACTTTCTTGGATCTCAGCACAGCTTACCACCTCTAGACCGATGGTCAAACTGAAAGGGTGAACCAAGTAATCGAAGATATACTTCGGTCATGCTGTGGCAGGAAACCCAAGAGAAGTGGCTAAGCTATTTGCACCTGGTCGAGTTCGCCTACAATGCTTCTTATCTCATCGAAGTATTGGGATGAGCCCTTTCAAAGCTCTGTATGGACAAGACTGCTTAACTCCATTAACTTGGTCTGACCCACTGATTAGGGTCGAGATGTCCAGACAGATGCTTGACGACATGGAGCAGCAGATGCAATCATTTTGCAAAGATATAAAAGCTGCCCAGGATAGACAAAAGCAGCAGATAAGAAGAGGTCATATAGAAAATTCGAAGAAGTAGATATCGACTTCATTCGAGTACACCCCAAAAGAAGTTCTCTATCTCTTGGAGCAGCAGATGCAGTCAATTTGCAAAGATATAAAAGCTACCCAGGATAGACAAAAGCAGTATGCAGATAAGAAGTATGTAGATAAGAAGAGGTCATACAGAAAATTCAAAGAAGCAGATATCGTCTTCATTCGAGTACACCCCAAAAGAAGTTCTCTATCTCTTGGGAAGCACAAGAAGTTATCCCCCAGATATTGTGAACCATATCTGATTACAAAGAAAGTAGGTGACCTAGACTACGAGCCTTCTTCTGCCTCCTCATCTCAAAGTACATAATGTATTTCATGTGAGCCTTCTTAAAAAGTATATACCAAGCCCGAATCATGTGCTTCATGATGAAATCTTAACTTCTTCATGTTGGAATTTTAGACCTGTGATCTAGAAGTACTGGGATACGGATTTAAGATATATCCATTGTATTCAAAAGAAAATCAAAACTGAAAACTTGCATAGAAACCCTGTTTTCTTAAAGGACTATCTTACGCCATAATGCTAGAGGGAGCATTTGGTATATGTGTTTTTCTAAGGGAAGTTTGGTTGCAATAGCTGGCGGCGGGGAGTGTTTTCATGCGGCAAAAACCTGCCCAGTCTTGACCAGCCTGGGTATGGTGAAAAATGGTGTGTTTCTGGTACGATGGGCGAGGGCCGACGAAGCGGTCCTGAGTGAAGTGCTAGGATACCTAAGGATAATTTTGGAGGGTTCTGACCAGGCGATGCACAGGCTCGCGGTGCTTAGGGCACCCATGTGTATGTCGTGGAAGATATATATATGTATGATGACGAGAAAATTATTATAATCTGTTATTGGATCTCATGGTTGACCTGCTGGTATCAACGGAGAGTCGAGAGTGATACTGTTTTGTGAGAAACAAGGATTGAATGGAAATTTTGAGTTATGACATCTATAACCAATAATTGTTTATCAATGGATTGTTTTTAAAAGTTAAAGTTTAAAGAGGAGTGTGTGCGTATCTGTATTCTAAAAGTAAAAATTAAGAAAGGCATTCCATTATGGGTGGGTGAGTACTTGTCTGGTTCTACTAATTCTAGTGGTTGGGCGGTGGCTAACCCATGGGCCGAGCCCTGAGTGAGAGGAAGCTACTTCCGCTGCTACCATCCGAGAATCCGCGCATAGGGAGCAGTTGGGGTCTCACAATGGCTAGCGAGATATTCTGTCCGAGTCTTTGTATTACTGATTGGTATTGACATTAATACTTCGCCCTCTAGAGAACCATATATGCTGACGTCGCTCTTCTGGATCAGGAAAGTATACATCCTCAAAGTGACGAGCGAGTCTCACTCTACTTTCTCGGGTTGTAGCGGAGTTGATGAGATTTTTGAAGGCAAAGGCGATCATATCCTGACTTTGGCAGAGTTCAGGAATGCTAGACAGATTTGGGGTATCCATCTAAAAATCCAGTTCAATTTATGAAGTTCATTTCAAATATAATCTTAACACGTGAAAATATTATTTCCTAGATTTACTTTAAAATTTTAGGCAATTTTTGTTGCTTTTTCGTAAGTTTACAACAGCGCTCTCATACCAGCTCTGAGACCCCTCTGCCCCCTCCATGCATCGGATTCCCAGTTGCTAGCAGAGCGAAAGTAGCTTCCTTTTGCGCGGGGCAGGGTTTCCCACTTGGGGCCTCGCCATCGAATGTTCGGACACGAGACTTGTGAGATCCCTGTCCCCACCATGCGATGGATTCGGGGTACTAGTGGCAGAAGTAGCACTTCATGTGCGGGGCAGGGACCCACACTCGGGGCCTCGTCCACGGATATCTGGACAAGAGACTAATCCGTCAGTTTTTCCAAAACCGAACCCGGAAAAACTTCCCTTACCGAAAAGCACGGGCGATTCCACCAAGATAACATTTTACTCTAACGTAGTCAAAATCATTACTAATCACGCTGATCCAACTGCACCTATAAAGATACTCGGTCGGATCAAGGAAGAAACCTGCACTTGGATCATTGGGATCAACGCTTTTTTCCCATCAAGAGGCACAGCCGTTGATTCCTATCCATAGAACAATTACTATCTGGGATTTACTTTATCTATCGTAATAACAGAAATTGAGTCTCGATTTACGGATCCATCAGTCCAGCCTAACCCCATCCAATCCCATGGGTTAGTAGCCAGCCGCCCAACCACTATCGTGATGGGATCCAATTTGGAATTTGGTTAGGTTTTGTCTCGGGTACCAAGGAAAAGAGTTCCAAGGCCCCCTAGCTGGAAGTTCATGCAAACATAAAACTAGCCACACCACTTACACACCCAATATGAAATTGCCTTTTTCTTAGCATCAGCTAACTTTAAAACAATCCTTTAATGAAACCATAGTACCACTGATCACAATCTTCCAATTTATTCGGTTGATTCATAATTTTCCATCATTCCTTCATCAGAGTATCT
Source organism: Cibotium barometz (assembly GCF_041138505.1). Taxonomy (NCBI): domain Eukaryota; kingdom Viridiplantae; phylum Streptophyta; class Polypodiopsida; order Cyatheales; family Cibotiaceae; genus Cibotium; species Cibotium barometz. Next base: position 11,360,125 of record NC_141050.1, on the reverse strand, counting down.
ATGGCATCATTGGCAACTAGAACGCTCACCACCTATCCACACAGGGGCCTTTTCAATAGTTCCTAGCCCATAATACTCGACAATATTAACACTTATAAAAATCAAGATGGACTCTTGTTGAAGATTAGCAAGATCAACCAACAGATCCATATAAAGAGCCATGGACTCATCCATTGAAGACCAGCAAGGTCAATCAACCACATCCATGCTCGGTTTCACAAAACAACTCTTACTCCTTGTTCCAATATCTTCCTTGACGCACGCGTGGGTATCCTGGGCGACCCAGAGCCCGAGCACCGTATGGTCAGCACCCTCTAGGATCCTTCGCAGGTGACCTAGCGCTTCACTCATAGGCCGCTTCCTTGGTCCCTCATCCACCGTACCGGAAGCTCACCATTTTAATCGAACCGAGGCTGGTCAAGACCTCGGTCGACCTTGCTACGCGAGACGTCCTCCATTGACTCTCCGTCAGCAATTACAACTTTATCAGTTAGGTCTCCACGACCTTAATCACAAGACGGTCAAAATGCTTTCCCAGCATTCTTGACATAAAACAGCCATTTACAAACAACATTTACAATAGTTTACAAATACAGTTTCTATATTAACTCTCATTTTTCCACATTATCTCTCATTAATCCACATTACTTATTCCACATTTCATTTATATATGTACTCATCCAATCACATCATTTTCCATCTCTTCACTTCAGATTCCTTCACATCACATATCATATATTCACATCCATATCCACATCCATACATCCATATCCACATCCACATTCACATCCATACATCCACATCTACATGCTTACCTCCATTTTCACATCCTCATTTATACATCCACATCCCGTATCCACATTCATACATACACATCCATATCCACATCCATACATCCACACCCACATGCATACATCCACTATCACGTCCTCATTCATACATCCACATCCACATACATACATACATCCACATTCACATTCCCATTCACATCTATACATCCACATCTACATCCACATACATACATTCATCCACATCCACATTCCACATTCACATCTATACATCCACATTCACATACATCCACGTCCACATTCCCATTCACATCTATACATCCACATCTACATCCACATACATACATACATCCACATCCACATTCCACATTCACATCTACACATCCACATTCCCATTCACATCTATACATCCACATCTACATCCACATTCACATACATCCACATCCACATTCCCATTCACATCTATACATCCACATCTACATCCACATTCACATCTATGCATATACATCCTCATGCATACATCCACATTCCCATTCACATCTATACATCCACATCTACATCCACATTCACATGTATGCATATACATCCTCATGCATACATCCACATTCACATTCACATCTATACATCCACATTCACATCTATGCATATATATCTTCATGCATACATCTACATCCACATTCACATCTATGCATATACATCTTCATGCATACATCCATTTTCACATTCATACATCCACACTCCCATCTCCACATCCACACATCCACATACATACATCCATTTCTACATTCCCATTCATATAACCCCATATGCCTTCACATCTAATCTTTTACATCACATCCATTCTCGCCCTATCATAACCCATATACATCTTATCCTATCACATACACTTCTTACCTCATCCCATACACATCTTAATTCATCTCCTAACTTATTTCATAAGCATCTTATCACCTCTTATCACATCTTATACACCTCTTATCACATCCTATCACATCTCATTTCTATTTATAGAATACAAGAGAATTCTTATATTTGATATAAGATTTCTTTATGCATAAATTCCATTTAAGGAGATTAATACTTTCGAAGTAAAAATCAATCTTTTATGCATCTTCCTATGCATAAATTCATTTTAAATGAAAATGACACTTTTGAATCAATCTTTTATGCATAAATTCAATTTGGTAGGAATTACACTTTTAGAATAAAAGAATTTCTCTTATGCATCTAAGTTATGCATAAAATCCCTTTATGATGAAAATCACACTTTTAGCATAAAAAGAATATCTTTTATGCATACTTCTATGCATGAAATCCAAATATGATAAAAGTAACACTTTTATAATAAAATAATCAACTTTTATGCATACCTCTATGCATGAAATTCAATTATGATAAAAGTAACACTTTTATGTTGAAATAATAATCTTTTATGCATACCTCTATGCATGAAAATAAAAATGATAAAAGTAACACTTTTTATATAAAAATTTATCCATTATGCATACTTCTATGCATGAAAATAAAAATGATAAAAGTAACACTTTTGATATAAAAACTTATCCTTTATGCATAATATAAAAATTTAATTTCGCCATGATTACAATGAAATTCTTTCAATTAATCTAGGATGATAATTCCTAGAATATGGTAGGAAGTCCTCTTTTTATGCTTTGAATGAAATTATTTTATGCGTAATTTTTATAAAAATTTTGCCATAGCTCCGCTGCTATGTGACTGATAAATCTCAATTTTTCTAAGGGATAAAGCTTATCATTAAGAAAATAATTAGAATGGTCTCTAATTGGATCATCAATCCATAATGGATTGAATCATCAATATACATAAACTAAAAGCATAGAAAAAAGCCATTAATTTGGCCTCAAGCATAGCTTAATCTTGGATTAAGGAAAAGCTTTATGAAAAGCTTCATTTGGATTGAGAATGGGTCATGAGTATGACCATTTCTTGAGTGAGAGAGAGAAATTACATAAAAACCATTAGAATTAAGCATAAATGGAAATTTATGTAATTCTTAACTATCATTAATCAATTAACTTCAATAGCATTCATCAAATTATGTAACTCTTCACTAACATTCATCAATTAGCATATTGCTCATAGTTTTTTACTAATAAACCTTGTACATTTTCAACTCTTCATCTTATGTGAGCATTTACTCATTTTTGGATATCTTCTTTTACAAATTGGATTTATCTCCTCCCTACACATGGATTGATGCTATTGGCCCATAGGAACCTTAATTGGACCATAATCTAAATTTTTTTGAAAATCTAGACCTTTAGGCTAAGGTCCTTTATACCCATTTCCAATAAATTCTAATTGCACATTGGAAAGTTCTTTTTGAATTTCTGTTTCAGGGGAACTTATTTTAATAAGATGAGATAATTTTCTATCCAAAATATTAAAAATTTGAATATTCTCTCTCTAGAATATTTTCTCTCTCTAGATTAAAACAGTTAGAAACAAGGTTTTTATATTTCTGAAGAGGGATTGATTACAGGGAAAGATACTAGACATCAAAAGGGGATTGGGGGAGGAATCTTACAAGACTAATCTGGAGGTCATTCTGAAACCAGAATTGGAAAAATTTCCCTTGCCTGAAAAATGGGGACGATTCCACCTTTTTTATTTTCTTAACGAATTTCCTAACGGGGTCAAGAGACTAAACTATCCTTCACCTGATTAAACCAGATAGAAGGAAAACTATCATTGACTTAATTTGAAGAAATCAATGCTTTTTTCCTAACCGAAATCAGGGATAGCCGTTGATCTACTCATTTAAGAAATTCTTCAGGTTTTTATTTAACTACTCGACTTCTAAGCGTATTCCTATTATTTCAATTTAGTTATTAAAACTCCACTGATTCAGCCTAACCCCATCCGCTAGCCACCACCAACCCCATTGGAATCGGTAGAACGAGACAATTACTCACCCACCCATAATTGAATGCCTTTCTTAACTTTTGCTTTCGAATACAGATACGCACACACTCCTTTTTAAAACTTTAACTTATAATATAATCCATTGATAAACAGAATTCAGTTACAGATGTCATAACTCAAAAATTTCCATCCATTTCCTTGTTTCTCAAAAAACAGTATCACTCTGAACTCTCTGTTAAGACCAACTGGTCACCAACTGGACTCTGGACTCTCCGCCGTTAAGATCAACTGGTCAGCAAACGAGATCCAGTAACAAATTACAATAATCATTTCGTCCATCATACATATCTTCCACGACATATGCATGGGTGTCCTAGGCATCGTGAGCCCGTGCATCGCCTGGTCAGAATCCTCCAGGATCCTCCTTAGGTGTTCTAGCACTTTACTCAGGGACCGCTTCGTCGGCCCTCGTCCATCGTACCCGAAGCGCACCATTTTTCAACCATACCGAGGCTGGTCAAGACCTGGGAAGGCTTTGCCGTGTAAGCTGTCCTTTGAACACTCCCGGCCAGCTGTTGTAACCAAACTTCCCTTAGAAAAACATATACCAAATGCTCCCTCTAGCATTCTGGCATAAGACAATCCTTTAAGAAAACAGGGTTTCTATGCAAGTTTTCAGTTTGATTTTCTTTTGAATACAAGGAGTAGTTCTTGAAACAGTATCCCCAAAAATTCTTGATCGGTATTCTGAATTTCATACTAGAATTCCTCGAATTCTGTAACCTTGATCCACATATCAATTTGATGGGTCTCTGACTTAGTTTCAGATTTGACGGGAGTTTTGAGTGTATTTTTCTAAACTGGTCACATCTTCTTTCCTCGAAACTGACGAAAGAGTTTGGTCTTGGTCAATAGTCTGATTCAAGGTTCGAGTCAGATAAGATTTTTCTAGATTTATCTTTCTCGAAAAGGTTTGATAATTCAATTACTATTTTACTGAATTTTTTTCTTTGAATATTTACTTAATTGATTTCTAAATTAGTTGTAAATTCCAATGAGGAATAAATTAATCTCATTTATCTAAATATTTCAATCTTGATAGATTTCCTGAATTTTCTTTTTACAATCCATGTGAATATAAAATGATATAAATTTCTCTCTTAGAGTATTTAATTATTCATTTATCAAATAGTCATAGAATTTAAGAGAATTCTAATTTTGATATAAAAATTCTTTATGCATCTATTTATGCATAAAAATCAACTTCAATGGGAATAACACTTTTATTAAAAAAATCCTTTTACGTATCTATTTATGTAAAAAATCAATATTAATAGGAATAACACTTTTAAAATAAAAAAATTCCTTTATGCATCTTCCTATGCATAAAAACCAAATTTAATGAGAATAACACTTTAATATATAAAAAAAATTTCCATTATGCATCTTTCTATGCATAAAAATTAAATTTAATGAGAATAACACTTTTATAATAAAAACAATTTTCATTATGCATTTTTCTATGCATAAAGATCAAATTTAATGAGAATAACACTTTTATAATTTAAAAAATTCCATTATGCATCTTTCTATGCATTAAATTCAAATTTAATGAGAATAACATTTTTATAATAAAAAATATTTCCATTATGCATCTTTCTATGCATAAAAAACAAATTTATGAGAATAACACTTTTATAATAAAAAAATTTTCAGTATGCATCTTTCTATGCATAGAAATTAAATTTAATAAGAATAACACTTTTATAATAAAAAAATTTCCTTATGCATCTTTCTATGCATAGAAAAAAAATTTAATAAGAATAACACTTTTATAATAAAAAAATTTCTCTTATGCATCTTTCTATGCACAAAAATTAAATTTAATAAGAAGAACACTTTTATAATAAAAAAAATTCCATTATGCATCTTTCTATGCATAGAAATTAAATTTAATAGAAATACCAATTCACTTTGGAGAGGATTAGGCCAAAAATAATCTAATTATTAAGAAATTCAATGTAGATGGCTTAGGACAAGAGTAGAGTGCATAAACACCATTAAGCTTTTACAAAGGGGGAGGCTTCTATTTATAGGAAAAAGTGAGCCTCTAACCAAGCAAACTGATTCTAGAGTTTTCCAGATCAGTTTGGTCAATTTTTGACCATTTTTGGGTCAGTTCAGTTTACTTTTTGGATCTAGTTTTGAAATAGGAGAGAGAAGAGATGAAAATATCTCATTTAATTGATTAAAAATTGGGGTTAATGATGAGAAAAAGGTGCCTACTTCATGAGGGGAGATCCCTACTGTGAGGTGTAATTCTGTTTTTTCATTCTTTTCTTTGGTCTCCTTTGTCCACTCTTCATCTTATGTGAGCATTTACTCATTTTTGGGGGGGGGTTTCTTTTATTCTTCAATTTATCTCCTCCCTACATTTGGATTAATCTTATTGGTCCATAGGAACCTTAATTGAACCATAATCCAAAAGTTTCAGAAAATCTTTACCCTTAGGGCTAAGGTCTTTTGTGCACATTATAATTTATTTCTAATGCACCTTAGGAATTTCTTTTTAAACTTCTATTTTGGGGGAGTTTATTTTAATAAGAAGGGATATGTTTCCATCCAAAGATATCTATAAATTGAATTACCTCTCTCTAGAATATTTTCTTTCTCTAGGCCAAAACAGGTAGAAATAAGATCTTTTATTATTCTCAAAAGGGGATTGATTACAGGCGAAGAAACTGGACATCTTCAGGGCTGGGAGGAATCTTACACCCATCGTACTACCGAAAACACACCATTTATTAACCATACCGAGGCTGGTCAAGACCAGGCTTTGTCGCATGAGCTATCCTTTATAAACACTCCCTGCCAGCTGTTGCAACTGAACTTTCCTTAGAAAAACATATACCAAATGCTCCCTCCACCAGCATTCTGGCATGAGACAATCCTTTAAGAAAACAGGGTTTCTATGCAAGTTTTCAGTTTGATTTTCTTTTGAATACAAGGAGTATTTCTTAAATTAGTATCCCCAAAACTTCTTCATCGAAATTTTGAATTTCATACCAGAGGGATTGAGGGTTCTACTCTTGTTTGAAGCAATAGTGACCACCAACTCCCTTTGGAGAGGGTTAGGCCAAAAACAATTGAATTATTAAATGGCTCAGGACAGGAGTAGAGTAACATTCCATAAGCACCATTAAGATTTTACAAAGGGGGAGGCTTATATTTATAGGAAAAAGTGAGCCTCTAACCAAGCAAACTGATTCTAGAATTTTCCAGATCAGTTTGGTCAACTTTTGACGATTTTTGGGTCAGTCAACTTACTTTTTGGATCTAGATTTGAAACAGGAGAGAGAAGAGATGAAAATATCTCATTTTATTGATTAAAAATTGGGGGTAATGATGAGAAAAAGGTGCCTACTTCATGAGGGGAGATCCCCACACCGAGGTGTCAAAATTCAGTTTTTTAATTCTTTTCTTTAGGCCTTAGTCCACTCTTCATCTTATGTGAGCATTTGCTCTTTTTGGGGGGTTTTTCTTTTATTCTTCAATTTATCTCCTCCCTGCATTTGGATTAATCTCATTGGCTTGTCAAACCTTTGTTTGAACCTTAATCTGAAATTTTTTGAAAACAGGGGTCCTTAGACTAAGGTCTTTTGTGCACATTATAATTTATTTCTAATGCACCTTAGGAATTTTTTTTTAAAACTTCTGTTTTGGGGAAATTTATTTTAATAAGAAGGGATATTTTTCCATGCAAAGATATCTAAAAATTGAATTACCTCTCTCTAGAACATTTTCTCTCTCTAGGCCAAAACAGGTAGAAACAAGATCTTTTTAAATTATTCTAAAAAGTGGATTGATTACACGGGAAGAAACTGGACATCTTGAGGGGATGGGGAGGAATCTTACACAGCTCATTTTTTATTGGAAGACTTGGATGCTAGGGCATGTGCGCACCCATTTTGCAAGAACTACTCTACCAGATTTGTGTATATCCAAAGGTTGAAAACTCAATACATAAAAATGCCGGGCCACTGTGTAGCATGCAAAACATGCGCACACTATAGCATGTAGAAAGTTCATCATGGAGCCCTTGTATGCAAAACATGCAGCCACTATAGCATGCAACATATGCGGTTGACATGGCACCAAGTTGGGACTAGGGGGGCTTGAGCTTCTTTGAAGGGCCATAAAAAATGAGCAAAGGGGGCTCCTGGGAGGCCGTGCAAGAACAAGATTGCTCATTTTTTAGTTCTTGCAACTGATTGCACACTCATAGCCATCATGGTGTCATGTAGAAAGTTCACAGTGGAGCCCTTTGTTGCTAGCACACTCATAGTCATCATGGTGCCCTTTTATGGGCCAAAGAAATGGGCAGAGAGGGCTTCCAGAAGGCCGCAATATTGCAGCCCTCCGAGGAGCCCTCTCTGTCCTTTTTTGGGAACATTGGGATGTAGAAAAACAGGTTGAAGAAGACCAACCTGGAGGACGTCGTGGTGCTACGACCCACGATGTGGTGTCCTGCCAACCCTTGACCCTTGCTGTGACCCTCGACCCGCGATGTGGTGTCTTTGCGACCCACTCTGTTGGAGGAGTAAGGGGAGTGGAGGACTAAGGGAGGAGATGGGGAGGAGTAAGGGAGGGTATGGAGGAGTAAAGGGAGTGGATGAGTAAACAAGACGTTGGGAGGATAAAGACTAAGGGGAGGGAGTAAGGGGAGGGAGGAGAAAAGACTAACTAAACTAAACTAAACTACTAACTCAAGACAAAAGACTAAATAAACTAGAACTAAACTACTAATCGAGACTACTAAACTAGACTAAAGACTACTACTAAACTAGACTAACTACTAACTACTAACTACTAACCTAGACTACTACTAAAGACTAACTTACAAGTACTAACTAGAATTGGCTAGAATCTAACAAGTAGTAAACTTATGGCATATGGTACACCATTATTCACAAAGATCCGATGTGATCTACATTGGGTTAGTGGCAATTTATGGGCCATAAATGGCAAAGCCGTTTATGGTCCAGAGTAATCCATTTAGTATAGTTGCCATAAATGGCAATTAACAGGCCATAAATGGCAAAGCCATTCTATCCCTTTTTGAGGGGTTGAGAAAACCCTTTCACGTCCACGTTCCATGACTTGCAGAATAAAAAAATGTTATGGAGCACAATCTCCTCACAACCCTTGGTGCATTAGATGGCACATACTAAAACATAATTGTTTATTCCTGCAAATTATATGAGAACCAAATAGCTGCCACTTCTTGATTGAGCATTCAATTCAAAATATGGCATTTGTTGTCATTATTTGGCCACCATATCCGTTTGCGACGTTCAAGTTGGAATATGCCATATCAGCACTTATGGACACCATCTCTCTTTCTTGGTTGCTCTTCATTGTCTTTATTTCTCCTAGCCATCCTTGCCTTAGCATTTCTCTTCTTTGTCTCCCTGCCATTCCTCATCTTTTTGGATTTCTTATTGCTCAGCTCATAATGTCGTCCTTCCTTGTTTCAACCACGGTGCTCAGACTTTGGAAATTAGATACAATTATCCTCCAAGAGGAGACATGACTTCAAGATGTAGGGATCATTCATCGACCACTTGAGCTGGAAGTCGGAGAATTCAGATTCAAGGTGGAGTCAAAGTATGGTGGTGTGTTCTCTATAGTAACAACACAGGAGGCTACACCTTCTTCTGCCAAATCGAGGGACTCTGTGAGTGTGTCCAACTTGCTTCAAAATCTCCCACTTAATAGTTCATTACATGTTGATTTCTTGAGTGCCACCACTATAGAGTAGGTTTTAGAGTTGCCACCATGACACTATAACATGACACTATAATGTCTACATTGTGTTTGAGCTTTCGCCGTCTCCTCTCGGGTCTGCAATGTTTGGCATGGATCAAAAGTCTGATGGTCATGTCTGGATGCTATACTCTACAAGCTCGCAAGACTCTCTCAATGGAATGGTTTGAATAAGTAGGTGTGCGGGCTACTTGAGGTGTTGCAATTTAGATTATCCCTATATCAATTGGATGACAAAACCATGCAATGAAACACAATGAAAAGGAAAATTGAGAAAAACATGTCCAGTGGGTCCAATTTTGATAGAGAGTTTGGTTCCCTAGTATGCATTCATTGTGGTGAGATACCAATCTCTCTTGCACAATGTAAAGCTTTCATTTACTACTGCATTCCACATGATCATGAACATACTTCAAGATGCACAGTGCATGTGGGAGTTCATGAGCATCCTATTGATGAGAGGAGCAGTTGAGGTAAAAAAAAGAAAGTAGATGAAATGGTATCAGACCATGCAAGAAAGAACCCTTCATGAGATTCCTATTGATGAGAGGAGCAGTTGAGGTTAAAAAAAGAAAGTAGATGAAATGGTATTAGACCATGCAAGAAAGAAACCTTCCATGTCCTTTAAAAATATTGAAGTTTGTGTTGCCAAAGGTATTGTCATGGACATGTTGATTGTTGGTAAAGAGGAAGCAACTGAGGAGTTGGATGAGCTTGGTGTTCAACAAGTTCTTGAGACAATCACACCATTATCACAAAGAAGGAGGACTCAAAGATCCATGCAATCAGCTAGATATGGATTAGAAGGAGGACTCAAAGATCCATGCAGTCAGCTAGATATGGATTATAAGGAGTGGATTGTGGGCTTGATTCATTGCTGGATTTGAAATGGTAGTGCAGATATCCATTTCTATAGAGTATCCTTTTTCCTAGACAGCTCTTAGATGATCAGCACAACCTCATGTCTTCAAGATGTCTATTGTTGGTCCCAGTTCAAGGTTTGACTTGGTGAATAGAATGAGGCCAAGTGGTAGCTTGGGGCAAAAATGGTTGCACTTTAACCATGTCCACCCCACTGGGTTAAGGGATGGTCTACCATGGGTGCCCATGTGTATGACCCTTTCATCAGAGAGCTTCTCATAATTGCTACATGTGAATATAAGCTCGAAGACACTAGTGCACAAATAAAGTTTTGGCAGCTCATTAATGATCAAATATTAAAAAATGGATTCCCTTGCCAGAATTTAGAGGCTTTATGGGCAGATGGAGCAGGTGCAAATAGGCTTGCAATTAGAACAGTGTATAATGGTGGACCTGATAGTGTGATGGATGATGGTAAAGAGAGAGCATGTGGTTTTCATTGGGAAATGACCATGATAGAGCATACAAGGAAATGCATTAGGCCTCCTTTTCAAGAAGATCATAAGCAATTGTGTAGAAACTAGAAGAGAGCGACATTGGATGCTAGTGTAGAGATTTGTAAAGATGCTTTAAAGAAGTGGTGGACACCTATGCATGCTTTAAAGAAGTGGTGGACACATGCATGTAAAAGATGGTGGTGAGTTGTCTTCCCTTGAGACATGCTTGGCATAGTAGGATATACTGGTTTCCCAATGGGGGGGATCATTCATGCAACAACATAAGAACACATGTTTTGTTCCTTCTGTGAATTTATCAAAGACAAAGCATTCAAGTATAAGGGCTGTTCATGGATATGCTAAATGCATAAGCTTATATGAGGCTACTACTTTAGACTTGGCAATGTCTGTGCTTCAAAGTGCAATGCCTACATGTGTGGCAAACATTTGGGAATAGGACCTACTTTGGACAAACTAAGGGAGAGGATTATGACAAGAGATTCAAGCAATGTGTCAACAAAGAGACTAGTTAATGCTACCCACATTGTTATAGAAGAGGATGGGCTTCAGACACTTGAAATGCAGAGGCCATCAATGGAGCAAACCCAAATTAGAAGGAGAAGAGGCTCTGCCACTCCTGCTATAGTGATGGAGCATGATAGCATAGGCCGGAGTACATTTATGTTACAGGTAGGCCAGTTGGTGGGAGGAGACCTACCTCTTCAAATGTACATGAAGAGGAGATTCTATGCAAGGAGAGTGTTGTTCATGATACTAATATAATCATTCACCCCAAAATTTCAGAATTTCTTGCCCAATTTTTGCATCTTTATCAATGATGAATCGTGTATATCATAGCATGTCTCCATCGCAATATCGCCTTTTTATGCGTACGCGATTGAGGCAGTGACTTTTGGAGCCGAGACACTCTATGTATATATCAAAAACTTTTGATAATAAATGATGTTTTGTAAAAGATTCCAAATTGTTTTCGTGATTGTGAATATTGGTTACTAAAATTATCAGAGTGAATCTTATTTTTAATAATTATAATGGAATATTTATTTATTTAAGAAATAAATCTCAAAAATTAAATAGTCATGAATCTGATGGACGAAGTTAAGTTGATAAAAAGCTCGTTTTATTAGAATCATGAGGCACGTGGCCCGTGCTAGGCAGCCGGATCCTCTTATCGATGTAATGAAGAGTTAGATCCGGACGTTTGTAAAGCCCTACATCGATCCCAACCTAGTCCCTTCAAGGGTGAAGGGAAACAGCTAGGAGACATAATGGAAAAATGGATCGAGACAATGGAAGAATATTTTGATGTAATCGGTTATAATGAGCTCCGAGCTTCCTGGAAACCAAAATGAATGAATTCTTGGAATTAAAGCAAGATAGCCAGACAATTGAAAATTACCATCAAGCATTTGCCCTTCTCCTCAAATATTCTCCACTTTGGAAAGCAATTGATGGCCAGATTCATTTGAGGGATGAATGAGCCATTGGATACTTTAGTGAAAAATGCCAAACCAGTCTCAATGGGCAGAAGCTATCAGAATGGCAAAGGACTTTGCCAAAGCATTTGTTGTTAAGGTCCCGCCAACCCTCAAACTTTAAAAGATTCCAAACCCTGAGAAGTGCTTCAAACTTTCCTCCCCCATAATATTCTCTTAAATAAGTAGAAAATGTTTACACTAGAATGATTTAAATACTCTTGGTGAACTTCTAATTAATTTTAGTGAGTTAAAAATTAAAAAATGGTCAGCCATACAAAGGAGGTTATGGTGAAATTTTCTGAAAATTTATCAAATAAATCTAATCTTTATTAATCAAAAAGAGTAATCCCCATCGTTAGAGCATTCTAAAAGTGTCATTTTCATTCATGCATAGAAAGATGCATATTGATTAATTTTTATAAAAGAATGATTTTCAATAGAATTAAATTCTATGAAAGATACTTATTGATAAATTTTTTATTATGAAAGTGTTACTTTCTTCATTATGGATTTTTATGCCTAAAATAATGCATAAAAGTATATTTTTTTATTACAAAAGAGTTACTTTCATCATATTGATTTTTATGCATAAAAGTATGCATAAAAGATTTTTTTTTAATTATAAAAGTGTTACTTTTATCATTATTGATTTCTATGCATAAAAGTATGCATAAAAGAATAATTATTTTATTATAAAAGTGTTACTTTTATCATAAATGATTTTTATGCATAAACATATGCATAAAAGACATATTTTTATATTAAAAGTGTGATTTTTATCATAAATAATTTTTATGCATAAATGGATGCATAAAAGAAATTCATTTGTATTAAAAGAGTGATTTTCATCATAAATGATTTGTATGCATAAACATATGCATAAAAGATATTTTTTAATATTAAAAGTGTGATTTTCATCATAAATGATTTTTATGCATAAATGGATGCATAAAAGAAATTCTTTTATATTAAAAGAGTGATTTTTATCATAAATGATTTGTATGCATAAACATATGCATAAAAGATATTTTTTTATATTAAAAGTGTGATTTTCTCATAAATGGATTTTATGCATAAATTAGATGCATAAGAGAAATTCTTTTATTCTAAAAGTGTAATTCCTACTAAATTAGATTTATGCATGGAAAGATGCATAAAGAATTTATTTTAATCCAAAAGAGTTATTTTCATCAATTTTGATTTTATGCATAAAAAGATGCATAAAGATTTTTATTTTTAATTCAAAAGAGTTATTTTCATCAATTTTGATTTTATGCATAGAAAGATGCTTAAAGAATTTTATTTTTAATTCAAAAGAGTTATTTTCATCAATTTTGATTTTATGCATAGAAAGATGCATAAAAAATTTTATTTTAATTCAAAAGAGTTATTTTCATCAATTTTGATTTTTCGCATAGAAAGATGCATAAAAGATTTATTTTTATTTTTAAAATATTATTTTCATTGAAATTAAATTTATGCATAGTTAGATGCATAAAAGATTTTTTTTTATTTTGAAACTGTTATTCTCATTAAAATGGAGTTTATGCATAGTAAAATGCATAAAAGATTTATTTTTATTTTGAAAGTGTTATTGTCATTAAAATGAAATTTATGCATAGAAAAATGCATAAAAGGTTTATTTTTAATTCGAAAGTGTTATTTTTCTTAAAATTGAACTTATGCCTAAATAGATGCATAAAAGGATTTTTATAAAAGTGTTATTCCTACTAAAGTTGTCTTTATGCCTAATTAGATGCGTAAAGAATCTTTATTTCAAAAAATTAGAATTCTCCTCATGCTATAAATAGATGTGATAAGATGTGATAGGAATCGGATAGATGTATGGAAGTAGATGTGGATGTGGATGTATGTATGTGGATGTGGATGTGAAAATGGATGTATGGATGTAGATGTGGATGTATGGATGTGGATGTGGATGTGGATGTGGATGTGGATGTATGGATGTGGATGTGGATGTATAGATGTATGTATGTGGATGTGGATGTATGGATGTATGTATGTGGATGTGGATGTATGAATGAGGATGTGAAAATGGATGTATGGATGTAGATGTGGATGTGGATGTATGTATGTGGATGTGGATGTGAATGTATGTGGATGTGGATGTATGTATGTGGATGTGGATGTATGTATGTGGATGTGGATGTATGGATGTATGTATGTGGATGTGGATGTATGGATGTATGTATGTGGATGTGGATGTATGAATGAGGATGTGAAAATGGATGTATGAATGTAGATGTGGATGTGGATGTGGATGTATGGATGTGAATGTGGATATGGATGTATCAATGTGGATGTGGATGTATGAATGAGGACGTGAAAATGGATGTATGGTTGTAGATGTGGATGTGGATGTCTGGATGTAGATGTGGATGTGGATGTATGTATGTGGATGTGAAAATGGATGTATGAATGGATGTGAAAATGGATGTGGATGTGGATGTGGAAATGGATGTATGAATGGATGTGGATGTATGGATGTAGATGTGGATGTGGATGTATGTATGTGGATGTGGAAATGGATGTATGAATGGATGTGGATGTGGAAATGGATGTATGGATGTGGATGTGGATATGGATGTGGATGTATGGATGTGGATATGGATGTGTATGTATGTATGCGGATGTGGAATTAGAGTATGATGTGGATGTACAAATGTGGATGTGTATGTAGAATAATGAATGCGAATGTGTATTTGAAATGATGTGTCGTCGATATGAGTGAATGGATGAGATGTGATGACATGTGAATTGGGATGTGAATATATGATATGTGATGTGAATGAATCTGAGATGATGAGATGGAAAATGATGTGATTGGATGAGAATGAGTACATATAAGAATGGAATGTGGAATAAGTAATGTAGACTAATGAGGGATAATGTGGAAAGACGAGAGTTCAATATAGAAACTGTATTTGTGACCTATTTGTAAATGACTGTTTTATGTCAAGAATGCTGGGGAAGCATTTTGACCGTCTTGCGATTAAGGTCGTGGAGACCTAGCTGATAAAGTTGCAACTGCTGAACGGAGACGTCTCGCGTAGCAAGGTCGGCCGAGGTCTTGACCAACCTCGGTTCGATTTAAATAGTGAGCTTCTAGTACGGTGGATCAAGGACCAAGGAAGCGGCCTATGAGAGAAGCGCTAGGTGACCTGCGAAGGATCCTAGAGGGTGCTGACCATACGGTGCTCGGGCTCTAGGTCACCAAAGATACCCACACGTGCGTCGTGGAAGATATTGGAATAAGGAGTAAGAGTTGTTTTCTGAAACCGAGTATGGATCTGGTTGATTGACCTTGCTGGTCCTCAACTGATGAGTCCATAACTCTCTTATATGGATCTGTTGGTTGATCTTGCTGATCTTCAACTGATGAGTCCATAGCTCTCTTATATGGATCTGTTGGTTGATCTTGCTGATCTTCAACGAGGATTTCATCTTGATTTTTATAAGTGATTATCTGTCGGATACTATGAGCTAGGAACTATCGAAAAGGCCCCTGAGTGAATAGGTGGTGAGCGTTCTGGTTGTGCCAATGATATCATAGATACTCCGATGAAGGAATGATTGGAAATTAAGATTCAACCGGATACTTGGAAGTTTATGATCAGTAACACTATGTTTTCATTAAATGACTGAATTAAATACATTTGAATCTAGGAAAAAGGCAATTTCATATGGGTGTGTAAGTGGTGTGACTGGAGTTAAATTTGCTTGAAAATTCGGCTAGGGGGCCTGGGAACTCCTTTCCCTAGTACCCGAGAAAAAACCTAATTAAATTCCTAATTGGATCCCATCACTACAGTGGTTAGGCACTTGGCTAACCCATGGGACTGGATGGGGTTAGGTTGGACTGATGGATCCGTAAATCGAGACTCAATGGGAGATCCCTATCCCCACCATGTGACGGATTCGGGGTACCAGCAGCAGCGGAAGTAGAACTTCATGCGCAAGGCAGGGTCCCACACTCGGGGCCTCGTCCCACGGATATCCGGACAAAAGACTAATCCGTCGGTTTTTCCAAACCAAACCCGGAAAAACTTCCCTTATCCGGAAAGCACGGGCGATTCCTCCAGGATAACTTTTTACTCTAACGTAGTCAAGACCATTAGTGATTAAACTGATCCGACTGCACCTATAAAGATACTCGATCAGATCAAGAAAGAGACTTGCACTTGGATCATTGGGATCAACGCTTTTTTCCCCATCAAGAGGCACAGCCGTTGATTCCTATCCATAGAATAATTACTACCCGAGATTTACTTTATCTATCGTAGTAACAGAAATTGAGTCTCGATTTACGGATCCATCAGTCCAGCCTCTAACCCCATCCGATCCCATGGGTTAGCCAACCACCCAACCACTGTAGTGATGGGATCCAATTTGGAATTTGGTTAGGTTTTGTCCCGGGTACCAAGGAAAAGAGTTCCAAGGCCCCCTAGCCGGAAGTTCATGTAAACATAAAACTAGTCACACCACTTACACACCCAATATGAAATTGCCTTTTTCTTAGCATCAACTAACTTTAAAACAATCCTTTAATGAAACCATTATGTCACTGATGACAATCCTCAAAGTCTCTAGTTGAATCCTTATTTCCAGTCATTCATCGGTATACTTATGGCATTATTGGCAACCAGAACGCTCACCACCTGTTAACTCAGGGGCCTTTTCCATAGTTCCTAGCTCACCACCTGTTCACTCAGGGGCCTTTTCCATAGTTCCTAGCTCATAGTAACCGGCAATATATTCATATAATAGAATGGAATCTCTGTGGAAGATCAGCAAGATCAACCCACAGATCCATATAAAAGAGCCATGGACTCATCCGTTGTTGAGGACCAGCAAGGTCAATCAACCAGATCCATGCCCGGTTTCAGAAAACAACTCTTACTCTTGTTCCAATATCTTCCACGACGCACGTGTGGGTATCTTCGGTGACCTAGAGCCCGTGCACCGTATGGTCAGCACCCTTTAGGATCCTTCGCAGGTGACCTAGCGCTTCACTCATAGGCCGCTTCCTTGGTCCCTCATCCACCGTACTGGAAGCTCACCATTTAAATCAAACCGAGGCTGGTCAAGACCTCGATCGACCTTGCTACGCGAGACGTCCTCCATTGACTCTCCGTCAGCAGTTGCAACTTTATCAGTTCGGTCTTCATGACCTTAATCCTCAAGATGGTCAAAATGCTTCCCCAGCATTCTTGACATAAAACAGTCATTTACAAACAGTCACAAAATATAGTTTCTATAACGAACTCTCGTCTTTCCATATTATCCACTCTCGGACCACATTACTTATTCCACATTCCATTCAATGTGTCAATGTGTACTCGTTCTCATCCTTTCACTCATATAGACTACACATTATCTCACATACACCTTCATATTCATTATTCTACATACATATCCATGTTCATACGTCCACATCATACATCCAATTTCACATTCATACATACGCATCTACATGCATACATCCATATCCACATTCATACATCCATACTTCCATTTCCACATCCACACATCCACATTCACATTCATACATCCACATTCACATGCATACATCCATTTTCACATACATAGATACACATCCGTATCTACATTCATACATCCACATTCACATTCATACATACACATCTACATGTATACATCCATATCACATTCATACAACCATATTACATCCATTCTCGTCCTAACACATCCCATATACATCTTAACACATCCTAACTCATCTTAACACATTCTATCACATCTCATACACCTCTTATCATATCTTATCACATCTCATATACATCTTTTCACATCTTTTCACATCTCATACACCTCTTATCACATCCTATCACTTCCCATACGCATCTTATCACATCTTATCACATCTCATACACCTCTTATCACATCTTATTACATTTCATATCTTTTTATAGAATACAAGAGAATTCTTGTATTTGATATAAGATTTCTCTACACATTTATTTATGCATAAATTCCATTTAAGGAGACTAACACCTTCGAAATAAAAATCAATCTTTTATGCATCTTCTTATGCATAAATTCAATTTGGTAGGAATTACACTTTTAGAATAAAAGAATTTCTCTTATGCATCTAAGTTATGCATAAAATCCATTTATGATGAAAATCACACTTTTAGTATAAAAGAATATCTTTTATGCATACCTCAATGCATGAAATCCAACTATAATAAAAGTCACACTTTTAAAATAAAATAATCAATTTTTATGCATACTTTTATGCATGAAATTAAAATATAATAAAAGTCACACTTTTATAATAAAATAATCAACTTTTATGCATACCTTTATGCATGAAATCCAAATATGTTAAAAGTCACACTTTTATAATAAAACAATCAACTTTTATGCATACCTCTATGCATGAAATCCAAATATGTTAAAAGTCACACTTTTATAATAAAATAGTCAACTTTTATGCATACCTCTATGCATGAAATCCAATTATGATAAAAGTAACACTTTTACAATAAAATAATCATCTTTTATGCATACATCTATGCATGAAATCTAATTATGATAAAAGTAACACTTTTATAATAAAATAATCAACTCTTATGCATACTTCTATGCATGAAATTCAATTGTGCTAAAAGTAACACTTTTACATTAAAATAATAATCTTTTATGCATACCTCTATGCATGAAATCTAATTATGATAAAAGTAACACTTTTATGTTAAAATAATAATCTATTATGCATACCTCTATGCATGAAAATTAATTATGCATAATATAAAAATCAATTTCTCTATGAATATCTTCAATTAACCTAGGATGATAATTCCTAGAATATGGTAGGAAGTCCTCTTTTCATGCTTTGAATGAAATTATTTTATGCGTAATTTTTATAAAAATTTTACCATAGCTCCGCTGCTATGTGACTGATAAATCTCAATTTTTTCTAAGGGATAAAGCTTATCATTAAGAAATAATTAGAATGATCCCTAATTGGATCAATAATCCATAATGGATTGAATCATCAATATTCATAAAATGCATAAACTAAAAGCATAGAAAAAAGCCATTAATTTGACCTCAAGTATAGATTAATCTTGGATTAAGAAAAAGCTTTATGAAAAGCTTCATTTGGATTGAGAATGGGTCATGAGTATGACCATTTCTTGAATGAGAGAGAGAATTTTCATAAAAACCATTTGAATTAAGCATAAATAAAAATTTATGTAATTCTTAACTATTATTAATCAATTAACTTCAATAGCATTCATCAAATTATGTAACTCTTACCATTCATCAATTAACTTCAATAACATTCAAAAACCATTCCAATTAAGCTTCTCAAGCTTAAGAGGGGTTGAGAAGAGAGAAACATTGAGAAATTATAGAAAATGATCAAAATTCACTAATTACCTTACAAATTGCTTGATTCTTTGTTCACGTTAGAGGCCCCCAACCAATCAATTGGTTAAGTATGTTGATGGAGCCACTAATGGGGATTGAAGAAAGAGGGAAGCTCCAAAAACTAGTGATCTATTCATGAATTCACAGTTCTTTGCTTAGGTGGAGTAGAGTAACGATGCATAAACACTATATATTTTTCAACAAGGGGGAGGCTTCTATTTATAGGAAAAATTGAGCTCCTAACCAAGCAAACTGATTCTAGAATTTTCTAAATCAGTTTGGTCAATATTTGACCATTTTTAGGTCAGTTAAGCTAACTTTTTGGAACTAGACTTGAATGAGGAGAGAGGAGAGATGAAATATCTCAATTTTTATGAGTTTAAAACTCATTCAAGCATGTGAAATATGCACCTCCTTTAAAGAACTCCCCTTCCTTACATATGTGTCAAAATGGAATCATTATACTCAAAATATCTCATATTTTTAATATTGCTCATAGTTTTTTACTAATAAACCTTGTACATTTTCAACTCTTCATCTTATGTGAAATAGGCACCTCCTTTAAAGAACTCCCCTTCCTTACATATGTGTCAAAATGGAATCATTATACCCAAAATATATCATATTTTTAATATTGCTCATAGTTTTTTACTAATAAACCTTGTACATTTTCAACTCTTCATCTTATGTGAGCATTTACTCACTTCTTTTACAAATTGGATTTATCTCCTCCCTACACATGGATTGATGCTATTGGCCCATAAACCTTAATTGGACCATAATCCAAAATTTTTTGAAAATCTAGACCCTTAGGCTAAGGTCCTTTATACCCATTTCCAATTAACTCCAATTGCACATTGGAAAGTTCTTTTTGAATTTCTATTTCAAGGGAACTTATTTTAATAAGATGAGATAATTTTCTATCCAAAAATATTAAAAATCTAAATATTCTCTCTCTAGAATATTTTCTCTCTCTAAGTTAAAACAGTTAGAAACAAGTCTTTTATATTTCTGAAGAGGGATTGATTACAGGGGAAGATGCTGGACATTTTGAGAGGCTGGGGAGGAATCTTACATTCTCTCCCACTTGAAAAATGCGAGATGCCCTCATCTCGCAAACTGGGGGTAATTTCGCAAGATGCACAAGTATGACTCAGAGAAGATTTTTAATTAAGATTAACCACCAATTAAAAAATCTCAAAGAGAGTAAGGGTCAAGACAAGAACAAGACTTAAACTTTATTCATTCTTTTGGAACATATACAGTAAAGATAGAAGAACTCTTTACACTTCCATTAAGCCCGTCCATCATATGATCACAAAAGCAGCACTCACAAGCTGCGCACGTAGAAGGTAACTCATCTATGGGAATAATTCTGTTGGTTATTGCCGCACCTATCTCAGTGGTATGAGGTGATCTAACAAAAGGACCTCTGAGAGGTAAGCCAAAAATGGGGTAAAGGCATATCTTTTGATGAGGAAGAAAACATGCCAGTAAGAAGACCCGCTCAGAAAACCCAAGATGTCTTGATCTCATGACGCAGTAGTATCGGGGACCCAAACCCAAGGCTTCAATAACCATGGCCAAGCGGACATTGTTACGAAAGTGCTGTTGACCCCAGGGTGTTACCCTAGTTATGTCTTGATAGGTTTGCCATTTGGTCTGAGCTACAGAAGTTCCCAAGTGAGGAAAAAGTGAGCGCTCATACTGTTCTATAAAATCTTTCTTCACAGACTCGCTTGCATCTTGAAGGTGAGAAATCATCATGGATAAAACTAATTCCTGTTGCCAAGCCATGAAGGAGATTAATAAAAGAAGGGAGATCGATGGAAGTAAGATTACTGTGAGCGACAGGTAAAAGTTACGACTTATATAAAGGAAGGAGTTAGCGTAACTTAGAAGCCAGCGGTATCTTGTCACTGAAGTTTTACCGTCTTTCCATGATTTGGGTTTGGCACATATTTCTATGAAATACATTAAGAACTTTGAGATGAGGAGGTAAAAGAAGCTTGTAGGCTAAGTCACCTACTTTCATTGAATTCAGATATAAGGTTCACAATATCTGGGGGATAACTTCTTATACTTCCCAAGAGATAAAGGAATTCTTTTGGGCCGTACTCGAATGAAAACCAAAACCTTGGTATCCAAAACACCGATTTTTACTTTTGAACTCATTGTTCTAAATCCTTAAAACAAGTGGGCTCCTGAGAAGGTATTCTGGGTAAAGTGTCTTCCTTTTTTAAACAGAGTCTTTTCTTTATTTTAGAGAGGGAATAATTTATAAGATCAGAAAAGGAGGTTCTTACTCCTGCATACCTCGAAGGTTGGGGAGGAATCTTACCTTCTACCCCACTTAAAAAGTGCGAGATGTCCTCATCTCGTAAAGTAGAGGACAACTCTTTTTCTTAAGATCCAATTTATTCTGGGGTTCCTTATATTCTGGTCAACCCAACAGAATATGGGGATAAATATCCCTTATATAGAACTTATCATTAAATAACAATTTATTTCAGATCATATCATTCATATCTTTAACACGATAATGGTCCATCAGATCAAAAATTTTTCTTTCTGAACATTCCTCCACGGGAATTTCAGTCAAGCAAGTTTTCAATTTACCTTAACTTGATATACCGAGTCAAGTGTTAATAGTAGCACTTTGACAGCATAATCCACTAATCTCATAGTGATTTGCTGAAATCATTATCATCATTCCAGTTATGAATATCATCACAGGGACTCGTCCCATTCATCCTCATTGAGGTTTCGCTCAGCTTATTACATTTCAACGAATTTTCAGGGATCATCATTTTTCAATCAGAATCCAAATCAATTCATCAATTCTCAAACAAAATTAAAAATCATTTCAACCACATTCAAAATCATCCTCTGGATAGCATTAACGCTTATAATTTCAAGTCTTAGATTTACTCGTATATACTGTCAGTAAAGAGCTACAGTTATACTCTCGGTATATACGGGTAGTCACGGTCCTTGGAATTATAAGGTAATTACCATCATGTCTAGGCCTCAAGCAAGTCAGGGATTCTATATAATTGCGGTACTTCCATTTGAAGACCCAATTACTAAATTACGAATTTTTCAGTTTGAATATCAAATTGTATGAATTATATCACACAATTACAACCTTTTTGTGTTTCTTGATAAATTTTTGACATATTTGGCTTCTCAGTTGATCTTTATTAGCCAATTGCTCTGATGATTGTATCCTGTGACGTTAAAATACTCTTCCAAGGCTTCCACCCATTTCTCCACACAGCCTCGCCCAGGTTCTCCCCTTCTCCTTTGAAGGGTCCTGGTGGCTGAGTCCTATGAAGAGCCTTGCGAACATCAAGTTCAAGCTCGTCATCTTCAGAGACAGGGTTTGGCTGATGACCACGGTTTCCTCGTCTCATGATTCTCTCAAAATTTATATATTATTAAATTTTTATTTTGATATTATTCACGAGATCCTAAGACTTAAGAGTTCGGAAAACAATTTCTTATACAAGACAAGATCTTAATGGAGATCTATGACATATGTCTAATAAAAGTTTTTTTTTAAAAAAAAATCAGCGGCGGCGGCAGGTCGTCCGCCATAAACAATCATTTATCCAACATGAATTTCTTTCACCGGAAAACGTTTCTTTATTTAGATAAAAGTTGCAATATGTACATAGAGCAACTCGGCTCTGAGTTCAAAATCTCCTCGGAAGACATATATGCCCTGTTACATAAGTTCTCTAATTGTAAAGGGAGTTATTATTTTCTCCTTAGGGATAAATCGACTAAGGTGTAAGATCCCTGTCCCCACCGTGCAATGGATTCGGGGTACTAGTAGCGGAAGTAGCACTTCATGCGCGGGGCAGGGTCCCACACTCGGGGCCTCGTCCCCCACGGATATCCGGACAAGAGACTAATCCGTCGGTTTTTCCAAAACCGAACCCGGAAAAACTTCCCTTACCCGGAAAGCACAGGCGATTCCACCAGGGTAACTTTTTACTCTAACGTAGTCAAGATCATTACTGATCATGCTGATCCGACTGCACCTATAAAGATCCTCGATCAGATCAAGGAAGAAACTTGCACTTGGATCATTGGGATCAACGCTTTTTCCCCCATCAAGAGGCACAGCCGTTGATTCCTATCCATAGAACAATTACTATCCGAGATTTACTTTTTCTATCGTAATAACAGAAATTGAGTCTCGATTTACGGATCCATCAGTCCAGCCTAACCCCATCCAGTCCCATGGGTTAGCCAACCGCCCAACCACTGTAGTGATGGGATCCAATTAAGAATTTGTTTAGGTTTTGTCCCGGGTACCAAGGAAAAGAGTTCCAAGGCCCCCTAGCCGGAAGTTCATGCAAACTTAAAACTAGTCACACCACTTACACACCCAATATGAAATTGCCTTTTTCTTAGTATCAGCTAACTTTAAAACAATCCTTTAATGAAACCATTATGTCACTGATGACAATCCTCATAGTCTCTGGTTGAATCCTTATTTCCAGTCATTCATTCATCGGTATACTTATGGCACCATTGGCAACCAGAACGCTCACAACCTGTTCACTCAGGGGCCTTTTCCATAGTTCCTAGCTCATAGTAACCGGTAATATATTCATATAACAGAATGGAATCTCCGTGGAAGATCAGCAAGATCAACCCATAGATCCATATAAAAGAGCCATGGACTCATCCGTTTGAGGACCAGCAAGGTCAATCAACCAGATCCATGCCCGATTTCAGAAAACAACTCTTATTCCTTGTTCCAGTATCTTCCATGACGCACGTGTGGGTATCTTTGGCGACCCAGAGCCCGAGCATCGTATGGTCAGCACCCTCTAGGATCTTTTGCAGGTGACCTAGCGCTTCACTCATAGGCCGCTTCCTTGGTCCCTCATCCACCGTACCGAAAGCTCACCATTTAAGGCTGGTCAAGACCTCGGTCGACCTTGCTACGCGAGACGTCCATTGACTCTCCGTCAGCAGTTGCAACTTTAACAGTTAGGTCTTCATGACCTTAATCCACAAGACGGTCAAAATGCTTCCCCAGCATTCTTGACATAAAACAGTCATTTACAAACAGTCACAAAATACAGTTTCTAAATCGAGCTCTCGTCTTTCCACATTATCCCTCCTTAGTCCACATTACTTATTCCACATTCCATTCAATGTGTATTCATTCTCATCCATTTCCTCATATCGACGACACATTAATTCACATACACATTCACATTCACATCCATACATCCACATCTACATGCATACATCCATTTTTACATCCTCATTTATACATCCACATCCCATATCCACATTCATACATACACATCCATATCCACATCCATACATCCACATCCACATCCACATCCACATCCATACATCCACATCCACATTCACATCCATACATCCACATCTACATGCTTACCTCCATTTTCACATCCACATCCCATATCCACATTCATACATACACATCCATATATCCACATCCATATGCATAATTCCACTATCACGTCCTCATTCATACATTCACATCCACATACATACATACATCCACATCCACATTTTCATTCACATCTATACATCCACATCTACATCCACATACATACATACATCCACATCCACATTCCACATTCACATCTATACATCCACATCTACATCCACATTCACATACATCCACATCCACATTCCCATTCACATCTATATATCCACATCTACATCCACATACATACATACATCCACATCCACATTCCACATTCACATCTATACATCCACATCTATATCCACATCCACATTCCCATTCACATCTATACATCCACATCTACATCCACATTTACATCTATGCATATACATCTTCATGCATACATCCATTTTCACATTCATACATCCACACTCCCATCCCCACATCCACACATCCACATACATACATCCATTTTCACATTCCCATTCATATAACCCCATATGCCTTCACATCTAATCTTTTACATCACATCCATTCTCACCCTATCACAACCCATATACATCTTATCCTATCACATATACTTCTAACCTCATCCCATACACATCTTATCACATCTTAATTCATCTTATCACCTCCTAACTTATTTCATAAGCATCTTATCACCTCTTATCACATCTTATACACACCTCTTATCACATCCTATTACGTCTCATATCTATTTATATAATACAAGAGAATTCTTATATTCGATATAAGATTTCTTTACACATTTATTTATGCATAAATTCTATTTAAGGAGATTAATACTTTCGAAGTAAAAATCAATCTTTTATGCATCTTCCTATGCATAAATTCATTTTAAATGAAAATGACACTTTTGAATTAAATTTCAATCTTTTATGCATTTTCCTATGCATAAATTCAATTTAGATGAGAATGACACTTTTGAATTTAAAATCAATCTTTTATGCATCTTCTTATGCATAAATTCAATTTGGTAGGAATTACACATTTAGAATAAAAGAATTTCTCTTATGCTTCTAAGTTATGCATAAAATCCATTTATGATGAAAAATCACACTTTTAGTATAAAAAGAATATCTTTTATGCATACCTCTATGCATGAAATCCAATATGATAAAAGTAACACTTTTACAATAAAATAATCAACTCTTATGCATACTTCTATGCATGAAATTCAAATATGATAAAAGTAACACTTTTATAATAAAATAATTAACTCTTATGCATACTTCTATGCATGAAATTCAATTGTGATAAAAGTAACACTTTTATAATAAAATAATCAACTTTTATGCATACCTCTATGCATGAAATCCAAATATGATAAAAGTAACACTTTTATAATAAAATAATCATCTTTTATGCATACATCTATGCATGAAATTCAATTATGCTAAAAGTAACACTTTTATAATAAAAGAATCATCTTTTATGCATACCTCTATGCATGAAATTTAATTATGCTAAAAGTAACACTTTTATAATAAAATAATCATCTTTTATGCATACTTCTATGCATGAAATTCAAATATGATAAAAGTAACACTTTTACATTAAAATAATAATCTTTTATGCATACCTCTATGCATGAAATCTAATTATGATAAAAGTAACACTTTTATGTTAAAATAATAATCTTTTATGCATACCTCTATGCATGAAAATCAATTATGCATAATATAAAAATCAATTTCTCTATGATTACAATGAATATCTTCAATTAATCTAGGATGATAATTCCTAGAGTATGGTAGGAAGTCCTCTTTTCATGCTTTGAATGAAATTATTTTATGCGTAATTTTTATAAAAATTTTGCCATAGCTCCGCTGCTATGACTGATAAATCTCAATTTTTCTAAGGGATAAAGCTTATCATTAAGAAATAATTAGAATGATCCCTAATTGGATCAATAATCCATAATGGATTGAATCATCAATATTCATGAATTACATAAACTAAAAGCACAGAAAAAAGCCATTAATTTGGCCTCAAGTATAGATTAATCTTGGATTAAGGAAAAGCTTTATGAAAAGCTTCATTTGGATTGAGAATGGGTCATGAGTATGACCATTTCTTGAGTGAGAGAGAGAAATTTCATAAAAACCATTTGAATTAAGCATAAATAAAAATTTATGTAACTCTTAACTATCATTAATCAATTAACTTCAATAGCATTCATCAAATTATGTAACTCTTCACTACCTTTCATCAATTAACTTCAATAGCATTCAAAAACCATTCCAATTAAGCTTCTCAAGCTTAAGAGGGATTGAGAAGAGAGAAGCATTGAGAAAATATAGAAAGGATCAAAATTCACCATTTACCTTACAAATTGCTTGATTCTTTGTTCACGGTAGAGGCACTCAACCAATCAATTGGTTAAGTATGTTGATGGAGCCACCAATGGGGATTGAAGAAAGAGGGAAGCTCCAATTTCTTCAATTTGGAGAGAATTTTAGAGAATAGTAGAAATTAGCATTATTTCAGCATAACTCTAGTATAGTAAAATTCTTCTATTTTTTTCAAAGGACTCATATTCTATTTATAGGAAAGGGAAGCTCTAACCAAAGCTAACTGATTTTTAGAATTTTCCAAATTTAGTTTGGTTGAATTTGGACTAGATTTAGACCTAGTTTGGTTACTTTTTGATTCGGTTTGGTTCCCTTTTGATTTGGTTTGGTTCAAGAGAGAGGAGAGATAAAAATATCACATTATTTTTGAGTTTAAAACTCATTCAAGCATGTGAAATATGCACCTCCTTTAAAGAACTCCCCTTCCTTACATATGTGTCAAAATGGAATCATTATATCCAAAATATCTCATATTTTTAATATTGCTCATAGTTTTTTACTAATAAACCTTGTACATTTTCAACTCTTCATCTTATGTGAGCATTTACTCATTTTTAGATACTCAATAAATATCTCATTTTTTTGATATTACTCATAGTTTTTTACTAATAAACCTTGTACATTTTCAACTCTTCATCTTATGTGAGCATTTACTCATTTTTGGATACTCAATTTATCTCATTTTTTTGATATTACTCATAGTTTTTTACTAATAAACCTTGTACATATTCAACTCTTCATCTTATGTGAGCATTTACTCATTTTTGGGTATCTTCTTTTACAAATAGGATTTATCTCCTCCCTACACATGGATTGATGCTATTGGCCCATAAGAACCTTAATTGGACCATAATCCAAAAATTTCTCAAAATCTAGACCCTTAGGCTAAGGTCCTTCATATCCATTTTCAATTAATTCTAATTGCACATTGGAAAGTTCTTTTTGAATTTCTGTTTTAGGGAAACTTATTTTAATAAGATGAGTTATTTTTCTATCCAAAAATATTCATAATCTGAATATTCTCTCTCTAGAATATTTTCTCTCTCTATGCCAAAACAGGCAGAGACAAGATCTCTTATATTTCAGAAAAGGGAATTGATTATAGGGGAATATGTTGGACATTTTGAGAGGCTGGGGAGGAATCTTACATTCACTCCCACTTGAAAAACGCGAGATGTCCTCATCTCGCAAACTTGGGATAATTTCGCAAGATGCACGAATATGAGACTTAGAGAAAAATTAATTAAGATAAACCACAAAAAAAAAGTCTCAAAGAGAGTAAGATTCGAGATAAGAACAAGATTTAAACTTTATTCATTCTTGAAACATATACAGTAAAGATAGAAGAACTCTTTACACTTCCATAAGCCCGTCCATCATATGATCACAAAAGCAGCACTCACAAGCTACGCACGTATAAGGTAACTCATCTATGGGAATAATTCTGTTGGTTATTGCTGCACCTATCTCAGTGGTATGAGGTGATCTAACAAAAGGACCTCTGAGAGGCAAGCCAAAAACGGGGTAAAAGCATATCTTCTGATGAGGAAGAAAACACGCCAGTAAGAAGACTCGCTCAGAAAACCCAAGATGCCTTGATCTCATGACGTAGTAGTATCGGGAACCCAAACCCAAAGCTTCAATAACCATGGCCAAGCGGACATTATTACGAAAGTGCTGCTGATCCCAGGGTGTTACCCTAGTTATATCTTGATAGGTCCGCCATTTGGTCTGAGCTACAGAAGTTCCTAGGTGAGGAAAAAGTGAGCGCTCATACTGTTCTATAAAATCTTTCTTCACAGACTCGCTTGCGTCTTGAAGGTGAGAAATCATCATGGATAAAACTAATTCCTGTTGCCAAGCCATGAAGGAGATTAAGAAGAAGGGAGATCGATGGAAGTAAGCTTACTGTGAGTGTGACAGGTAAAAGTTACGACTTATATAAAGGAAGGAACTAGCGTAACTTAGAAGCCAACAGTATCTTACCACTGAAGTTTTACCATCTTTTCATGATTTGGGTTTGGCACATATTTCTATGAAATACATTAAGAACTTTGAGATGAGGAGGTAAAAGAAGCTTGTAGGCTAAGTCACCTACTTTCATTGAATTCAGATATAAGGCTCACAATATCTGGGGGATAACTTCTTATACTCCCCAAGAGATAAAGAACTTCTTTTGGGTCGTACTCGAATGAAAACCAAAACCTTGGTATCCAAAACACCGATTTTCACTTCTGAACTCATTGTTCTGAATCCTTAAAACACGCGTGACTCTTGAGAAGTATTCTAGGGAGAGGGCCTTCCTTTTTTAAACAGAATCTTTCTTTTATTTTAGAGAGGGAATAATTATAAGATCAAAAAGGGAGATTCTTACTCCTGTATACCTCAAAGGCTGGGGAGGAATCTTACATTCTACCCCACTTAAAAAGTGCGAGATGTCCTCATCTCGCAAGGTAGAGGACAACTCTTTTTCTTAAGATCCAATTTTATTCTGGGATTCCTTATATTCTGGTCAACCCAACAGAATACTGGGATAAATATCCCTTAGAACTCATCATTAAATAACAATTCATTGAGATCATATCATTCATATCTTTAACATGATAATGGTCCATTAGACCGAAAAATTTCCTTCTGAACATTCCTCCATGGGAGTTTCAGTCAAGTAAGTTCTCAATTTGTCATCCCTTAACTTGATCTAACGGTCAAGTGTTAACAGTAGCAATTTGACAGCACAATCCACTAATCTCATAGTGATTTTCTGAAATCATTATCATCATTTATCATCACAGGGACTCGTCCCATTCATCCTCATTGTAGTTTTGCTCAGGTTATTATATTTCAACTAAATTTCAGAAATCATCATTTTTCAATCAGAATCCAAATCAATTCATCAGTTCTCAAACAAAATTAAAATCATATCAACCACATTCGAAATCATCATCTGGATAGCATTAACACTTATAATTTCAAGTCTTGGATTTACTCGTATATACTGCCAGTAAAGAGCTGCAGTTATACCCTCGGTATATACGGGTCGTCATAATACTTGGAACTATAAGGTAAATACCATCATGTCTAGGCCTCAAGCAAGTCAGGGTTCCATACAATTGTGGTACTTCCATTTGCAGACCCAATTACTAATTTATGAATTTTCAGATTGAATATCAGATTGTATGAATTATATCACACAATTACAACCTTTTTGTGTTTCTTGATAAATTTTTGACATATTTGTCTTCTCAGTTGATCTTTTAATCGCTCTGATACTAACTGTAAGATCCCTGTCCCCACCGCGCAATAGATTCGGGGTACTAGTAGCGGAAGTAGCACTTCATGCGTGGGGCAGGGTCCCACACTCGGGGCCTCGTCCACGGATATCCGGTCAAGAGACTAATCCGTCGGTTTTTCCAAAATCGAACCCGGAAAAACTTCCCTTACCCGAAAAGCACGGGCGATTCCACCAGGGTAACTTTTTACTCTAACATAGTCAAGATCATTACTGATCATGCTGATCCGACTGCACCGATAAAGATCCTCGATCAGATCAAGGAAGAAACTTGCACTTGGATCATTGGGATCAACGCTTTTTTTCCCATCAAGAGGCACAGCCATTGATTCCTATCCATAGAACAATTACTATCCGGGATTTACTTTTTTTATCGTAATAACAGAAATTGAGTCTCGATTTACGGATCCATCAGTCCAGCCTAACCCCATCCACAGTCCCATGGGTTAGCCAACCGCCCAACCACTGTAGTGATGGGATCTAATTAAGAATTTGTTTAGGTTTTGTCCCAGGTACCAAGGAAAAGAGTTCCAAGGCCCCCTAGCCGGAAGTTCATGCAAACTTAAAACTAGTCACACCACTTACACACCCAATATGAAATTGCCTTTTTCTTAGTATCAGCTAACTTTAAAACAATCCTTTAATGAAACCATTATGTCACTGATGACAATCCTCATAGTCTCTGGTTGAATCCTTATTTCCAGTCATTCATTCATCGGTATACTTATGGCATCATTGGCAACCAGAACGCTTACCACCTGTTCACTCAGGGGCCTTTTCCATAGTTCCTAGCTCATAGTAACCGATAATATATTCATATAACAGAATGGAATCTCCGTGGAAGATCAGCAAGATCAACCCACAGATCCATATAAAAGAGCCATGGACTCATCCGTTTGAGGACCAGCAAGGTCAATCAACCAGATCCATGCCCGGTTTCAGAAAACAACTCTTATTCCTTGTTCCAATATCTTCCACGATGCACGTGTGGGTATCTTCGGTGACCCAGAGCCCGAGCACCGTATGGTCGCAGGTGACCTAGCGCTTCACTCATAGGCCGCTTCCTTGGTCCCTCATCCACCGTACCGGAAGCTCACCATTTAAATCGAACCGAGGCTGGTCAAGACCTCGGTCGACCTTGCTACGCGAGACGTCCTCCATTGACTCTCCGTCAGCAGTTGCAACTTTATCAGTTAGGTCTTCATGACCTTAATCCACAAGACGGTCAAAATGCTTCCCCAGCATTCTTGACATAAAACAGTCATTTACAAACAGTCACAAAATACAGTTTCTAAATCGAGCTCTCGTCTTTCCACATTATCCCTCCTTAGTCCACATTACTTATTCCACATTCCATTCAATGTGTACTCATTCTCATCCATTTCCTCATACCGACGACACATTAATTCACATACACATTCACATTCACATCCATACATCCACATCTACATGCATACATCCATTTTTACATCCTCATTTATACATCCACATCCCATATCCACATTCATACATACACATCCATATCCACATCCATACATCCACATCCACATCCACATCCATACATCCACATCCACATTCACATCCATACATCCACATCTACATGCTTACCTCCATTTTCACATCCACATCCCATATCCACATTCATACATACACATCCATATGCATAATTCCACTATCACGTCCTCATTCATACATTCACATCCACATACATACATACATCCACATCCACATTTCCATTCACATCTATACATCCACATCTACATCCACATACATACATACATCCACATCCACATTCCACATTCACATCTATACATCCACATCTACATCCACATTCACATACATCCACATCCACATTCCCATTCACATCTATACATCCACATCTACATCCACATACATACATACATCCACATCCACATTCCACATTCACATCTATGCATCCACATCTACATCCACATCCACATTCCCATTCACATCTATACATCCACATCTACATCCACATTTACATCTATGCATATACATCTTCATGCATACATCCATTTTCACATTCATACATCCACACTCCCATCCCCACATCCACACATCCACATACATACATCCATTTCCACATTCCCATTCATATAACCCCATATGCCTTCACATCTAATCTTTTACATCACATCCATTCTCACCCTATCACAACCCATATACATCTTATCCTATCACATACACTTCTAACCTCATCCCATACACATCTTATCACATCTTAATTCATCTTATCACCTCCTAACTTATTTCATAAGCATCTTATCACCTCTTATCACATCTTATACAGCTCTTATCACATCCTATTACATCTCATATCTATTTATAGAATACAAGAGAATTCTTATATTCGATATAAGATTTCTTTACACATTTATTTATGCATAAATTCTATTTAAGGAGATTAATACTTTCGAAGTAAAAATCAATCTTTTATGCATCTTCCTATGCATAAATTCATTTTAAATGAAAATGACACTTTTGAATTAAATTTCAATCTTTTATGCATTTTCCTATGCATAAATTCAATTTAGATGAGAATGACACTTTTGAATTTAAAATCAATCTTTTATGCATCTTCTTATGCATAAATTCAATTTGGTAGGAATTACACATTTAGAATAAAAGAATTTCTCTTATGCTTCTAAGTTATGCATAAAATCCATTTATGATGAAAAATCACACTTTTAGTATAAAAAGAATATCTTTTATGCATACCTCTATGCATGAAATCCAATATGATAAAAGTAACACTTTTACAATAAAATAATCAACTCTTATGCATACTTCTATGCATGAAATTCAAATATGATAAAAGTAACACTTTTATAATAAAATAATCAACTCTTATGCATACTTCTATGCATGAAATTCAATTGTGATAAAAGTAACACTTTTTTAATAAAATAATCAACTTTTATGCATACCTCTATGCATGAAATCCAAATATGATAATAGTAACACTTTTATAATAAAATAATAATCTTTTATGCATACATCTATGCATGAAATTCAATTATGCTAAAAGTAACACTTTTATAATAAAATAATCATCTTTTATGCATACCTCTATGCATGAAATCTAATTATGCTAAAAGTAACACTTTTATAATAAAATAATCATCTTTTATGCATACTTCTATGCATGAAATTCAAATATGATAAAAGTAACACTTTTACATTAAAATAATAATCTTTTATGCATACCTCTATGCATGAAATCTAATTATGATAAAAGTAACACTTTTATGTTAAAATAATAATCTTTTATGCATACCTCTATGCATGAAAATCAATTATGCATAATATAAAAATCAATTTCTCTATGATTACAATGAATATCTTCAATTAATATAGGATGATAATTCCTAGAATATGGTAGGAAGTCCTCTTTTCATGCTTTGAATGAAATTATTTTATGCGTAATTTTTATAAAAATTTTGCCATAGCTCCGCTGCTATGTGACTGATAAATCTCAATTTTTCTAAGGGATAAAGCTTATCATTAAGAAATATTTAGAATGATCCCTAATTGGATCAATAATCCATAATGGATTGAATCATCAATATTCATGAATTACATAAACTAAAAGCATAGAAAAAAGCCATTAATTTGGCCTCAAGTATAGATTAATCTTGGATTAAGGAAAAGCTTTATGAAAAGCTTCATTTGGATTGAGAATGGGTCATGAGTATGACCATTTCTTGAGTGAGAGAGAGAAATTACATAAAAACCATTTGAATTAAGCATAAATGAAAATTTATGTAACTCTTAACTATCATTAATCAATTAACTTCAATAGCATTCATCAAATTATGTAACTCTTCACTACCATTCATCAATTAACTTCAATAGCATTCAAAAACCATTCCAATTTTGCTTCTCAAGCTTGAGAGGGGTTGAGAAGAGAGAAGCATTGAGAAATTATAGAAAAGATCAAAATTCACCATTTACCTTGCAAATTGCTTGATTCTTTGTTCACGGTAGAGGCCCCCAACCAATCAATTGGTAAGGTATGTTGATGGAGCCACCAATGGGGATTGAAGAAAGAGGGAAGCTCCAATTTCTTCAATTTGGAGAGAATTTTAGAGAATAGTAGAAATTAGCATTATTTCAGCATAACTCTAGTATAGTAAAATTCTTCTATTTTTTTCAAAGGACTCATGTTCTATTTATAGGAGAGGGAAGCTCTAACCAAAGCTAACTAATTTCTAGAATTTGGTAAATTCAGTTTGGTTGAATTTGGACTAGATTTAGACCTAGTTTGGTTACTTTTTGATTCGTTTTGGTTCCCTTTTGATTTGGTTTGGTTCAAGAGAGAGGAGAGATAAAAATATCACATTATTTTTTAGTTTAAAACTCATTCAAGCATGTGAAATATGCACCTCCTTTAAAGAACTCCCCTTCCTTACATATGTGTCAAAATGGAATCATTATACCCAAAATATCTCATATTTTTAATATTGTTCATAGTTTTTTACTAATAAACCTTGTACATTTTCAACTCTTCATCTTATGTGAGCATTTACTTATTTTTGGATACTCAATTTATCTCATTTTTTTAATATTGCTCATAGTTTTTTACTAATAAACCTTGTACATTTTCAACTCTTCATCTTATGTGAGCATTTACTCATTTTTGGATACTCAATTTATCTCATTTTTTTGATATTACTCATAGTTTTTTACTAATAAACCTTGTACATATTCAACTCTTCATCTTATGTGAGCATTTACTCATTTTTGGGTATCTTCTTTTACAAATAGGATTTATCTCCTCCCTACACATGGATTGATGCTATTGGCCCATAGGAACCTTAATTGGACCATAATCCAAAAATTTCTGAAAATCTAGACCCTTAGGCTAAGGTCCTTCATATCCATTTTCAATTAATTCTAATTGCACATTGGAAAGTTTTTTTTGAATTTCTGTTTTAGGGGAACTTATTTTAATAAGATGAGTTATTTTTCTATCCAAAAATATTCATAATCTGAATACTCTCTCTCTAGAATATTTTCTCTCTCTATGCCAAAACAGGTAGAGACAAGATCTCTTATATTTCAGAAAAGGGAATTGATTACAGGGGAATATGCTGGACATTTTGAGAGGCTGGGGAGGAATCTTACATTCACTCCCACTTGAAAAACGCGAGATGTCCTCATCTCGCAAACTTGGGATAATTTCGCAAGATGCACGAATATGAGACTTAGAGAAAAATTAATTAAGATTAACTACAAAAAAAAAAGTCTCAAAGAGAGTAAGATTCGAGATAAGAACAAGATTTAAACTTTATTCATTCTTGAAACATATACAGTAAAGATAGAAGAACTCTTTACACTTCCATAAGCCTGTCCATCATATGATCACAAAAGCAGCACTCACAAGCTACGCACGTATAAGGTAACTCATCTATGGGAATAATTCTGTTGGTTATTGCTGCACCTATCTCAGTGGTATGAGGTGATCTAACAAAAGGACCTCTGAGAGACAAGCCAAAAACGGGGTAAAGGCATATCTTCTGATGAGGAAGAAAACACGCCAGTAAGAAGACTCGCTCAGAAAACCCAAGATGCCTTGATCTCATTACGCAGTAGTATCGGGGACCCAAACCCAAAGCTTCAATAACCATGGCCAAGTGGACATTATTACGAAAGTGCTGCTGACCCCATGGTGTTACCCTAGTTATATCTTGATAGGTCCGCCATTTGGTCTGAGCTACAGAAGTTCCTAGGTGAGGAAAAAGTGAGCGCTCATACTGTTCTATAAAATCTTTCTTCACAGACTCGCTTGCGTCTTGAAGGTGAGAAATCATCATGGATAAAACTAATTCCTGTTGCCAAGCCATGAAGGAGATTAAGAAGAAGGGAGATCGATGGAAGTAAGATTACTGTGAGCGACGACAGGTAAAAGTTACGACTTATATAAAGGAAGGAACTAGCGTAACTTAGAAGCCAACAGTATCTTGCCACTGAAGTTTTACCATCTTTCCATGATTTGGGTTTGGCACATATTTCTATGAAATACATTAAGAACTTTGAGATGAGGAGGTAAAAGAAGCTTGTAGGCTAAGTCACCTACTTTCATTGAATTCAGATATAAGGCTCACAATATCTGGGGGATAACTTCTTATACTCCTCAAGAGATAAAGAACTTCTTTTGGGCCGTACTCGAATGAAAACCAAAACCTTGGTTTCCAAAACACCGATTTTCACTTCTGAACTCATTGTTCTGAATCCTTAAAACACGCGTGACTCTTGAGAAGTATTCTAGGGAGAGGGCCTTCCTTTTATAAACAGAATATTTCTTTTATTTTAGAGAGGGAATAATTATAAGATCAAAAAGGGAGATTCTTACTCCTGTATACCTCGAAGGCTAGGGAGGAATCTTACATTCCACCCCACTTAAAAAGTGCGAGATGTCCTTATCTCGCAAGGTAGAGGACAACTCTTTTTCTTAAGATCCAATTTTATTCTGGGGTTCCTTATATTCTGGTCAACCCAACAGAATACTGGGATAAATATCCCTTAGAACTCATCATTAATTAACAATTCATTGAGATCATATCATTCATATCTTTAACATGATAATGATCCATTAGACCGAAAAATTTCCTTCTGAACATTCCTCCACGGGAATTTCAGTCAAGTAAGTTCTCATTTTGTCATCCCTTAACTTGATCTAACGGTCAAGTGTTAACAGTAGCAATTTGACAGCACAATCCACTAATCTCATAGTGATTTGCTGAAATCATTATCATCATTTATCATCACAGGGACTCGTCCCATTCATCCTCATTGTAGTTTTGCTCAGGTTATTATATTTCAACTAAATTTCAGAAATCATTATTTTTCAATCAGAATCCAAATCAATTCATCAGTTCTCAAACAAAATTAAAATCATATCAACCACATTCGAAATCATCATCTGGATAGCATTAACGCTTATAATTTCAAGTCTTGGATTTACTCGTATATACTGCCGGTAAAGAGCTGCAGTTATACCCTCGGTATATACGGGTCGTCATAATACTTGGAACTATAAGGTAAATACCATCATGTCTAGGCCTCAAGCAAGTCAGGGTTCCATACACTTGCGGTACTTGCAGACCCAATTACTAATTTATGAATTTTCAGATTGAATATCAATTTGTATGAATTATATCACACAATTACAACCTTTTTGTGTTTCTTGATAAATTTTTGACATATTTGTCTTCTCAGTTGATCTTTTAATCGCTCTGATACCAACTGTAAGATCCCTGTCCCCACCGCGCAATGGATTTGGGGTACTAGTAGAGCGGAAGTAGCACTTCATGCGCGGGGCAGGGTCCCACACTCGGGGCCTCGTCCCCACGGATATCCGGACAAGAGACTAATCTGCCGGTTTTTCCAAAACCGAACCCGGAAAAACTTCCCTTATCCGGAAAGCACGGGCGATTCCACCAAGATAAATTTTTACTCTAACGTAGTCAAGATCATTACTGATCATGCTGATCTGACTGCACCTATAAAGATCCTCGATCAGATCAAGGAAGAAACTTGCACTTGGATCATTGGGATCAACGCTTTTTTCCCCATCAAGAGGCACAGTTGTTGATTCCTATCCATAGAACAATTACTATCCGGGACTTACTTTTTCTATCATAATAACAAAAATTGAGTCTCGATTTACGGATCCATCTCAGTCCAGCCTAACCCTATCCAGTCCCATGGGTTAGCCAACCGCCCAACCACTGTAGTGATGGGATCCAATTAAGAATTTGTTTAGGTTTTGTCCTGGGTAGTACCTAGGAAAAGAGTTCCAAGGCCCCCTAGCCGGAAGATCATGCAAACTTAAAACTAGTCACACCACTTACACACCCAATATGAAATTGCCTTTTTCTTAGTATCAGCTAACTTTAAAACAATCCTTTAATGAAACCATTATGTCATTGATGACAATCCTCATAGTCTCTGGTTGAATCCTTATTTCCAGTCATTCATTCATCGGTATACTTATGGCATCATTGGCAACCAGAACGCTCACCACCTGTTCACTCAGGGGCCTTTTCCATAGTTCCTAGCTCATAGTAACCGGCAATATATTCATATAATAGAATGGAATCTCTGTGGAAGATCAGCAAGATCAACCCACAGATCCATATAAAAGAGCCATGGACTCATCCGTTGTGGACCAGCAAGGTCAATCAACCAGATCCATGCCCGGTTTCAGAAAACAACTCTTATTCCTTGTTCCAATATCTTCCACGACGCACGTGTGGGTATCTTCGACGACCCAAAGCCCGAGCACCGTATGGTCAGCACCCTCTAGGATCCTTCGTCGCGCAGGTGACCTAGCGCTTCACTCATAGGCCGCTTCCTTGGTCCCTCATCCACCGTACCAGAAGCTCACCATTTAAATCGAACCGACCTCGATCGACCTTGCTACGTGAGACGTCCTCCATTGACTCTCCGTCAGCAGTTGCAACTTTAACAGTTAGGTCTTCATGACCTAAGACGGTCAAAATGCTTCCCCAGCATTCCTGACATAAAACAGTCATTTACAAACAGTCACAAAATACAGTTTCTAAATCGAACTCTCGTCTTTCCACATTATCCCTCCTTAGTCCACATTACTTATTCCACATTCCATTCAATGTGTACTCATTCTCATCCATTTCCTCATATCGACGACACATTAATTCACATACACATTCACATTCACATCCATACATCCACATCTACATGCATACATCTATTTTTACATCCTCATTTATACATCCACATCCCATATCCACATTCATACATACACATCCATATCCACATCCATACATTTACATCCACATCCACATCCATACATCCACATCCACATTCACATCCATACATCCACATCTACATGCTTACCTCCATTTTCACATCCACGTCCCATATCCACATTCATACATACACATCCATACATCCACATCCATATGCATAATTCCACTATCACGTCCTCATTCATACATTCACATCCACATACATACATACATCCACATCCACATTTTCATTCACATCTATACATCCACATCTACATCCACATACATACATACATCCACATCCACATTCCACATTCACATCTATACATCCACATCTACATCCACATTCACATACATCCACATCCACATTCCCATTCACATCTATACATCCACATCTACATCCACATACATACATACATCCACATCCACATTCCACATTCACATCTATGCATCCACATCTACATCCACATCCACATTCCCATTCACATCTATACATCCACATCTACATCCACATTTACATCTATGCATATACATCTTCATGCATACATCCATTTTCACATTCATACATCCACACTCCCATCCCCACATCCACACATCCACATACATACATCCATTTCCACATTCCCATTCATATAACCCCATATGCCTTCACATCTAATCTTTTACATCACATCCATTCTCACCCTATCACAATCCATATACATCTTATCCTATCACATACACTTCTAACCTCATCCCATACACATCTTATCACATCTTAATTCATCTTATCACCTCCTAACTTATTTCATAAGCATCTTATCACCTCTTAGCACCTCTTATCACCTCCTAACTTATTTCATAAGCATCTTATCACCTCTTATCTTATCACCTCTTATACACCTCTTAATTCATCTTATCACCTCCTAACTTATTTCATAAGCATCTTATCACATCTTATACACCTCTTATCACATCCTATCACATCATATCTATTTATAGAATACAAGAGAATTCTTATATTCGATATAAGATTTCTTTACACATTTATTTATGCATAAATTCTATTTAAGGAGATTAATACTTTCGAAGTAAAAATCAATCTTTTATGCATCTTCCT
Source organism: Cibotium barometz (assembly GCF_041138505.1). Lineage (NCBI taxonomy): Eukaryota > Viridiplantae > Streptophyta > Polypodiopsida > Cyatheales > Cibotiaceae > Cibotium > Cibotium barometz. The sequence continues at coordinate 11,319,306 of NC_141050.1, read as the reverse complement.
ATGCATAAATTCATTTTAAATGAAAATGACACTTTTGAATTAAATTTCAATCTTTTATGCATTTTCCTATGCATAAATTCAATTTAGATGAGAATGACACTTTTGAATGTAAAATCAATCTTTTATGCATCTTCTTATGCATAAATTCAATTTGGTAGGAATTACACTTTTAGAATAAAAGAATTTCTCTTATGCTTCTAAGTTATGCATAAAATCCATTTATGATGAAAAATCACACTTTTAGTATAAAAAGAATATCTTTTATGCATACCTCTATGCATGAAATCCAATATGATAAAAGTAACACTTTTACAATAAAATAATCAACTCTTATGCATACTTCTATGCACGAAATTCAAATATGATAAAAGTAACACTTTTATAATAAAATAATCAACTCTTATGCATACTTCTATGCATGAAATTCAATTGTGATAAAAGTAACACTTTTATAATAAAATAATCAACTTTTATGCATACCTCTATGCATGAAATCGAAATATGATAAAAGTAACACTTTTATAATAAAATAATCATCTTTTATGCATACATCTATGCATGAAATTCAATTATGCTAAAAGTAACACTTTTATAATAAAATAATCATCTTTTATGTATACCTCTATGCATGAAATTTAATTATGCTAAAAGTAACACTTTTATAATAAACTAATCATCTTTTATGCATACTTCTATGCATGAAATTCAAATATGATAAAAGTAACACTTTTACATTGAAATAATAATCTTTTATGCATACCTCTATGCATGAAATCTAATTATGATAAAAGTAACACTTTTATGTTAAAATAATAATCTTTTATGCATACCTCTATGCATGAAAATCAATTATGCATAATATAAAAATCAATTTCTCTATGATTACAATGAATATCTTCAATTAATCTAGGATGATAATTCCTAGAATATGGCAGGAAGTCCTCTTTTCATGCTTTGAATGAAAATTGAAATTATTTTATGCGTAATTTTTATAAAAATTTTGCCATAGCTCCGTTGCTATGACTGATAAATCTCAATTTTTCTAAGGGATAAAGCTTATCATTAAGAAATAATTAGAATGATCCCTAATTGGATCAATAATCCATAATGGATTGAATCATCAATATTCATGAATTACATAAACTAAAAGCATAGAAAAAAGCCATTAATTTGGCCTCAAGTATAGATTAATCTTGGATTAAGGAAAAGCTTTATGAAAAAGCTTCATTTTGTCATGATTATGACCATTTCTTGAGTGAGAGAGAGAAATTACATAACAACCATTTGAATTAAGCATAAATAAAAATTTATGTAACTCTTAACTATCATTAATCAATTAACTTCAATAGCATTCATCAAATTATGTAACTCTTCACTACCATTCATCAATTAACTTCAATAGCATTCAAAAACCATTCCAATTAAGCTTCTCAAGCTTGAGAGGGGTTGAGAAGAGAGAAGCATTGAGAAATTATAAAAAAGATCAAAATTCACCATTTACCTTACAAATTGCTTGATTCTTTGTTCACGGTAGAGGCCCCCAACCAATCCATTGGTTAATTATGTTGATGGAGCCACCAATGGGGATTGAAGAAAGAGGGAAGCTCCAATTTCTTCAATTTGGAGAGAATTTTAGAGAATAGTAGAAATTAGCATTATTTCAGCATAACTCTAGTATAGTAAAATTCTTCTATTTTTTTCAAAGGACTCATGTTCTATTTATAGGAGAGGGAAGCTCTAACCAAAGCTAACTGATTTCTAGAATTTTCTAAATTCAATTTGGTTGAATTTTGACTAGATTTAGACCTAGTTTGGTTACTTTTTGATTCGTTTTGGTTCCCTTTTGATTTGGTTTGGTTCAAGAGAGAGGAGAGATAAAAATATCACATTATTTTTTAGTTTAAAACTCATTCAAGCATGTGAAATATGCACCTCCTTTAAAGAACTCCCCTTCCTTACATATGTGTCAAAATGGAATCATTATACCCAAAATATCTCATATTTTTAATATTGCTCATAGTTTTTTACTAATAAACCTTGTACATTTTCAACTCTTCATCTTATGTAAGCATTTACTCATTTTTGGATACTCAATTTATCTCTTTTTTTTGATATTACTCATAGTTTTTTACTAATAAACCTTGTACATTTTCAACTCTTCATCTTATGTGAGCATTTACTCATTTTTGGATACTCAATTTATCTCATTTTTTTGATATTACTCATAGTTTTTTACTAATAAACCTTGTACATATTCAACTCTTCATCTTATGTGAGCATTTACTCATTTTTGGGTATCTTCTTTTACAAATAGGATTTATCTCCTCCCTACACATGGATTGATGCTATTGGCCCATAGGAACCTTAATTGGACCATAATCCAAAAATTTCTCAAAATCTAGACCCTTAGGCTAAGGTCCTTCATATCCATTTTCAATTAATTCAAATTGCACATTGGAAAGTTCTTTTTGAATTTCTGTTTCAGGGGAACTTATTTTAATAAGATGAGTTATTTTTCTATCCAAAAATATTCATAATCTGAATATTCTCTCTCTAGAATATTTTCTCTCTCTATGCCAAAACAGGCAGAGACAAGATCTCTTATATTTCAGAAAAGGAAATTGATTACAGGGGAATATGCTGGACATCTTGAGAGGCTGGGGAGGAATCTTACATTCACTCCCACTTGAAAAACGCGAGATGTCCTCATCTCGCAAACTTGGGATAATTTCGCAAGATGCACGAATATGAGACTTAGAGAAAAATTAATTAAGATTAACCACAAAAAAAAAGTCTCAAAGAGAGTAAGATTCGAGATAAGAATAAGATTTAAACTTTATTCATTCTTGAAACATATACAGTAAAGATAGAAGAACTGTTTACACTTCCATAAGCCTGTCCATCATATGATCACAAAAGCAGCACTCACAAGCTGCACACGTATAAGGTAACTCATCTATGGGAATAATTCTGTTGGTTATTGCTGCACCTATCTCAGTGGTATGAGGTGATCTAACAAAAGGACCTCTGAGAGGCAAGCCAAAAACGGGGTAAAGGCATATCTTCTGATGAGGAAGAAAACACGCCAGTAAGAAGACTCGCTCAGAAAACCCAAGATGCCTTGATCTCATGACGCAGTAGTATCGGGGACCCAAACCCAAAGCTTCAATAACCATGGCCAAGTGGACATTATTACGAAAGTGCTGCTGACCCCATGGTGTTACCCTAGTTATATCTTGATAGGTCCGCCATTTGGTCTGAGCTACAGAAGTTCCTAGGTGAGGAAAAAGTGAGCGCTCATACTGTTCTATAAAATCTTTCTTCACAGACTCTCTTGCATCTTGAAGGTGAGAAATTATCATGGAGAAAACTAATTCTTGTTGCCAAGCCATGAAGGAGATTAAGAAGAAGGGAGATCGATGGAAGTAAGATTACTGTGAGCGACAAGTAAAAGTTACGACTTATATAAAGGAAGGAACTAGCGTAACTTAGAAGCCAACAGTATCTTGCCACTGAATTTTTACCATCTTTCCATGATTTGGGTTTGGCACATATTTCTATGAAATACATTAAGAACTTTGAGATGAGGAGGTAAAAGAAGCTTGTAGGCTAAGTCACCTACTTTCATTGAATTCAGATATAAGGCTCACAATATCTGGGGGATAACTTCTTATACTCCCCAAGAGATAAAGAACTTCTTTTGGGCCGTACTCGAATGAAAACCAAAACCTTGGTATCCAAAACACCGATTTTCACTTTTGAACTCATTGTTCTGAATCCTTAAAACATGCGTGACTCTTGAGAAGTATTCTAGGGAGAGGGCCTTCCTTTTTTAAATAGAATCTTTCTTTTATTTTAGAGAGGGAATAATTATAAGATCAAAAAGGGAGATTCTTACTCCTGTATACCTCGAAGGCTGGGGAGGAATCTTACATAAGGAGGCCATAAATTCGACATGAAAGTCTGAAATTTCGAGGCGTCGAATGATATAGAATGACACCACGCACCATTTTCAGCTTTAACAGGATCATAGTCAATGAGAGATTCTGCCCTACAGCATTGTACGGCGGTTGCAAGGGGTGTGGACATATTGCCCTGCAAACCACTTATGCTGTATTCTCTCCGCCGTTGGGGTAGGAAAATATAAATCCGCAAAATGGCGTGCGAGTTTTGCTTGGCTTGATTGAGTTGAAGCAGAAGAGATGAGATGTTCGAAGGCGAACGCAGTCATATCTTGAGACCGGCTGAGGTCGGGAATACCAGATAAGTAGGGAACTTCCATCTATAAAAAAAATTCTTTGATTAAAAATTCTTCATTAAAGAGGCTTACGGAATGAAAATACATTATGAAAAATGCTTTTTTTTAATTTTTATTATCAATTTATGATAAGAATTTGCTTATCCGTATTAGTTTTAAACTTGCTCTGATACCAGCTATGAGATCCCTATCCCCATCATGCGACGGATTCGGGGTAGCGGAAGTAGCACTTCATGTGCGAGGCAAGGTCCCACACACTCGCGGGGCCTCGTCCACACGGATATCCGGACAAAAGACTAATCCGTTGGATTTTCCAAACCGAACCCGGAAAAACTTCCCTTATCCGGAAAGCACGGGCGATTCCTCCAGGATAACTTTTTACTCTAACGTAGTTAAGACCATTAGTGATTAAACTGATCCGACTGCACCTATAAAGATACTCGATCAGATCAAGGAAGAGACTTGCACTTGGATCATTGGGATCAACGCTTTTTTTCCCATCAAGAGGCACAGTCGTTGATTCCTATCCATAGAACAATTACTATCCGAGATTTACTTTATCTATCGTAGTAACAAAAATTGAGTCTCAATTTACGGATCCATCAGTCCAGCCTAACCCCATCCGATCCCATGGGTTAGCCAACCACCCACCAACCACTGTAGTGATGGGATCCAATTTGGAATTTGGTTAGGTTTTGTCCCGGGTACCAAGGAAAAGAGTTCCAAGGCCCCCTAGCCGGAAGTTCATGCAAACATAAAACTAGTCACACCACTTACACACCCAATATAAAATTACCTTTTTCTTAGTATTAGCTAACTTTAAAACAATCCTTTAATGAAACCATTATGTCACTGATGACAATCCTCAAAGTCTCTAGTTGAATCCTTATTTTCATTCATTCATCGGTATACTTATGGCATCATTGGCAACCAGAATGCTCACCACCTGTTCACTCAGGGGCCTTTTCCATAGTTTCTAGCTCATAGTAACCGACAATATATTCATATAATAGAATGGAATCTCTATGGAAGATCAGCAAGATCAACCCACAGATCCATATAAAAGAGCCATGGACTCATCCGTTGAGGACCAGCAAGGTCAATCAACCAGATCCATGCCCGGTTTCAGAAAACAACTCTTACTCTTGTTCCAATATCTTCCACGACGCACGTGTGGGTATCTTCGGCGACCCAGAGCCCGAGCACCGTATGGTCAGCACCCTCTAGGATCCTTCGCAGCAGAGCAGGTGACCTAGCGCTTCACTCATAGGCTGCTACCTTGGTCCCTCATCCACCATACCAGAAGCTCACCATTTAAATCGAACCGAGGCTGGTCAAGACCTCGATTGACCTTGCTACGCGAGACGTCCTCCATTGACTCTCCGTCAGCAATTGCAACTTTATCAGTTCGGTCTTCATGACCTTAATCCTCAAGACAGTAAAAATTCTTCCCCAACATTCTTGACATAAAACAGTCATTTACAAACAGTCACAAAATACAGTTTCTATAACGAACTCTCGTCTTTCCATATTATCCACTCTCGGACCACATTACTTATTCCACATTCCATTCAATGTGTCAATGTGTACTCGTTCTCATCCTTTCACTCATATAGACTACACATTATCTCACATACACCTTCATATTCATTATTCTACATACATATCCATGTTCATACGTCCACATCATACATCCAATTTCACATTCATACATACGCATCTACATGCATACATCCACATCCACATTTATACATCCATACTTCCATTTCCACATCCACGCATCCACATTCACATTCATACATCCACATTCACATGCATACATCCATTTTCACATACATAGATACACATCCGTATCTACATTCATACATCCACATTCACATTCATACAATCTACATGTATACATCCACATCACATTCATACAACCATATTACATCCATTCTCGTCCTAACACATCCCATATACATCTTAACACATCCTAACTCATCTTAACACATTCTATCACATCTCATACACCTCTTATCATATCTTATCACATCTCATACACATCGCATGTCTTAATTTCTTTGAAGGTTCATATCAGCATGTTTTAGCATCGATGAGGAGGATAATTAGATTGCCACACACACAAAACTTTTAAAGGCTTATCTAGAGCCTTAGCACAAAGGCTTAATAGATTTGTAGGAGTACCCACTCCAATTAATACTCTTGGTAATGACCCCATTTCCCCTCCTTTATTCTGCAGGAGGGTAGCACTACCACATCCCCCCATTTATTGCTTTGAGCTCAAGCTCTATGAGTATGCTAAATAATCCAATCATAAGCTTGTGTTGTCTTCCATGAGTAAAAAATAACGAGTGTGTGTCAAAGTGACTATCATGAGTCTCAAAAAACAAGTAGTGAGAGTCTACCTAAACATATTTCCATTGTGAATCTCAAAAAACAAGGATTGAGAGTCTACCTAAACATATTTTCATTGTGAGTCGCCGAGTAACACCTTTGTGAGTTGAGAAAAAATTGAGCTTCACGAGTCTGCAAACAACCTTTAGGTTGTTATGGTTCTGACTCAGCTTCTATCTCATGAGCCTAATGAGCCTTTGTGAGTCTACAAAAGCTTCTGTTAGCCTAATGGATCTTTGTAAGTCTATAGAAGCTTCCATGAGTTAATGTTGTCCAATGGTCGTGAGCCTCCAAAATTTACAAACCCAGTGTGAAAATTCCCTAAAAAGACTAGAGTTATGAGACAAGGGCAATATAAAGTCGAGGAAGGGGAAAGTCGTATGGTCGAAGCATGCTAGTCAAAATCTAGCTAATTTAAATTAGGGGTTGTAGGCCCATCTTTGCCTCATGTACAATATGCAATACCCACCTATTAACTTTTTTAGTATAATAAAATGATACCACTACTTCTTGACAATAAGCCACCATCCCTAATCTCATTAATGATATAAACTTATGTCATGACGGATAAAGGGAGAGTGCCTATCTATCAAGAAGATCTTGAATTTTCACACCACTTTTATCTGAGAGTTCAATCAAGCACATGTGAGCAAGTAGATTATGTTGTCAAAATCAAAATAAATGTTTAGTGACTAAAACTAAGATATAATGTAGTCTTGGCAGTAGAAAAAAAAAGATCATGATAAAAAAAGAAAAGATTCTTATATGTATTATACATAGAAAAAATGTAGACAAATTAAGAAATTCAAATAAACATTAATGGAAATTATTGAACACATAAATTATTAATGAAAACTTCCAACCACTTCTATATATAATCTTTGAAAGCTCTACACATTAGCCACCCACCATTTAGCCAAAGAGTGCTAGGAATGGCTAAATGGATCCCTTGACTACTAGGGATGGATAAAGATTTCATTCATGTAAAGCTACCATGAGAAATGAAAGCTAGAGCTCAATCTACCATCCATGTGACACCTCAATTGGTGCCCTCATATTATACGGCACCTCTGTCAATACCCTCATAAAGCTCAAAACCTAAAACTCACAAATGTAACCCGTGAATAAAACAATCAATTGAAGTCATATCAGTCATTCTAACGAGATCATGAGAAATAGGCATAACACAAGAAAAGTACAAAAAAAAAAATAAAACATGAGCATAAACACATGGGAGTCCACCTATACATGAAATCCATCCATTACCTAGTATCAAAATAATATATATGTCCATTGGCATAGTTCACATGGACATCCTTGTGAGGAAACTAAAAATATCATGTCCCCAATAAACACATAGATGGAAAATTATGAACATTCTCTCTTTCTTTGGTTGCAATTGTCCTCATATAAATACACAACTATCCTCAATTGTATGTTTCTACGAGTGGATAAATGTGGAAGACGGGATCTTGTGTTTCAAAAGATAGCCTCAAAATCCAATCAAGTAAGCATATGTGAAATAGGTCTAGGTATCCCCCATACCATGAAGGTACATTCCACATATAAACACTGTTGAGACATAATAAAAGATAAACATTTATCTAGTGTATCCACATAATATCAATCTAAGTATCACATACCACTAGATTAAGTCTATATAAAGGAATCATTAAGAACATAAGTTTGAAACGGAAGGGCAAGTTCCCCTCTGAAACTTACATCCCGACAAAAATTTTCCTTACCTTTGAACTATTGAAAACTATAAATTTAAACTTGTTGCTTGAAAATTCTTCAATTAAAATCAAAGCTAAAAATAAACATAATCAAATTTTACAAAAACAAAGGAGTCTTGTCAAATCATAAGCAGTAAATATCATGTTGAACTCTTGTAATTACTTATCTTATCAATGACTATAAATATTTTTGTAAGGTTTTAGATGGTTTCCGACTCAAATTAAATTTTCTTTGGATGTCCTGAGATGAATATTAATACTTGAATTCAATAATTATAATTTCTTGAGCTGAGTATTTATAATTCTTGAATCTCGAATCTTTTCCTATACCTAAAGTCTAGATTCTTTGATTTTGAAAGTGAACTTCAAAAAATATTCAACGCTTGCAAAAACTAGTTGTTATGTATATCTTTTTCTCAAAATCTATTAAACTAGTCTTGACAAATTGTTATTAAGCTTTAAGATCTATGATCTTGACCGTATCAAGTTGTGGTACCTGAAAAACTGTTAAACTTTAATGACTATAATACCTAGTAAATGAATTTGAAAGAGTCTTGGACTTAGAAAATTTATTTTTGAGTCAACTTGCTAAAATCTTGGTCAACTTCAAATATCCAGCCTTGTCTCAAATTAATAAATAGCCTAAATGAAAGGTTTTAGTATATATCTTTTCTTTGTCTCAAAAAATTTGGTATTATGAGTATTAGAATAGTATTAAAAATTATGAGTAAATCTATATTCTTAAGTAAGTATCTGTACTTTACCATTCTTATTGAAATTTGACTACTCTTGAAATTGAATATACTTCTTGACTTGAAATAGCTTTCGAACTTAAGCTTACAATAAAAGAATCTAGAACTTTTTGATGAATTCAAGCTCTTATGGAATCTATACTTGAGACAAAGCTTACACAAAAATGTTCCCTATCACCATCACTTGGTCATCACACTTTGGTGTATAAACTATCATTTTCCCATATTTCACACTGTCCCCTAACAATACTGTCAAATTATTTTGTTCTTGATCAATGAAATAGAGATTTCACTTAAATTTTACCTAAAGCTTGTATAGTCCCCAAGAACTTCAGTAATTTTTATCTGAATCTTATTCTTGGTATACTATCACTCAGTAGCTCAATTTTGATTTAGTGAGCTTGCACTAGAATCTTGATGTTGATGTAATGAATAAAACTTGCTTAGTTTTTTCTTGATCTACTTCTCTTGTGTGCTTTAACTTTGAGTTTTTGTCTCTGTCTACTAATATGTAGAATCTTCCTAGAATCTCTAACTGACTACTAATAATTATTGACCACCTAGGTTTACTAGAAAATAATTATAAAAACTATTTAAGAATAAAAAGTATGATACATATAGTAAATTTTGATAAAAGGTAGATTTTAACGATTTAGATTCCAATGATTGTGACATGAATGTCTAAATCATTGAAATCTAACTTTTATCCATGTCACAATCATTGGAATCTACCTTTTAGTGGAAAAAAAATAGCTTAAGTATATCAACTCTGAATTTGTCGGTGGTAGTAGATTTAGAATTTACTTTTCAAGGGCCATATGTTACATGTGGAAATTTTGACGTATGATACATAAGATTTACCATGCCTCCTTTTTTATTAAAAAGTAATGACATAGCTCTTCTAAGAAGACCCTTTTTGAGTCCAAATTTTCATAATGTATACTCAAATTTGGTCCTTTTATAGTTACACTATTTCTTAAGTATAGAGAGTAAATGAGATGTGTATAATGTGTGTATAAGTTTGTACCAAGAAAAACTCCGACTAGCTTGAAAAACATTGATTGATATGTGAACCTCGCCAAGTGTGACATAAGAGAGAAGGATCTTGAAATCTATCAAAGGCCCCTATGATTCGAGAAACTGGGTTTACAAGAACATCACCAAAGGAGACCATCGCTCCATTGTCTAGATGAATGAAGCAAGGCACACAATTTTTTTGTCAACTAGATGACTCCTAAAAGCAAAGAGATGTGTCTTATCTTGAGTCTATCCTCAAATATCATGTATTAATGTCACTTGAACACTTAGATTACACAAATTTATCTTTATGAGGTGACACTTTCTTATAAGAAGTAACCTTTGATAATTATTTTTACTAGTGTTGATGATGTGAAAGCTATCTCTACACCTTTACATCTTAATGCATCTGCTAGAGTAATCGGTCAAGAAATACATATCTTAATATGTTAATTTAGTTGTAAAGACAAGGTAATGGTTTGAACTCTCAAAACTTCATTGTTGATAACAAAATAAGCTATATGAACCCTTGCTTATATTTGGATCATCTAGTGAAAAACTTTTGAAAATATTGTTTATTTTTATATAAAGTGACTAGATATTCCACTTAAAGCCTTATGATATGTTTAAAAATGCATGAAGTAGTCTCTTATTCTATAGTAATAAATATGGTTCAAAATTTGTAAACTTTCATGTAAAACAAAGTGCCTATAAGGATAGGTGTATATGTGATTGACTGAGGATTGACTCTCACAAAATGGACCAGCAAAGCATAACATTGTATGGAACATAGGTGCAAGATTTGGTCCTAGTCTATGATTATTTGATTATTTATAAAAATCCTCAAAGTTGTTTTTTTAGACAACTAAATACCTTAGAATTTTCATTAAGATCTATTTTGGGAGTTCTAATTGATTTTTGAGCGCCTAAGACGGATTCTATTACACCAAATTTATGCTTGTGAAGCAATGCATATCCAAAAATTCTGCAAAGCAAAGAGAAATTGACTAATTAAACCCTTTGATCCAAATATAGTCAAAACAACTCTGCATTATTACTATAATTTGGCCTATATGAAATGGAAAAGCCTAGAGGTAACTAATGTGATCCTTCAAAAAATCAATTTTCCTTCACTATGTTTTTGATGATATGAAAAAAGAATACCTTTAAATTTCAATATCCATGTGTTCTAAATAATAATTTGGTCAATAAACAAGACATAAATATGTCCGTGGACACTTTTCTATCCTATTACCAAGCTAGTGTTAATCACAGCAAGCCTTTCTCTTTGTAACATTTGATGGCATCATCCAACATGTCTTCTAGGGTTTGTTTGTATTGGAAGCCAAGGTTCTTGAGCTTGGAGGAGTCAAAGTAGTGCACCACAGGCTCTCCAAGGTAGGTTAGGCTGATCAAAAAGTAGGGGAAGAAGATAAATAGAATTAGAAGCAAGATTGAAAATAATGGAAAAACGATATGCAAAAAATGGAAAGAAGCTTGTACTCCATGGGGATTTTGAACTCTAGGTGGTGGTGGGAAAAAATGAACACGTTTTTTGGTGAGTAGTTTCCAACAACGAGCAAATCTTCCTTTTTGGGGAGTGCTTTTTTTTTCTCTCTCTCTCTCTCTACTCTCTTCAAAGTATGTATCTCTCTCCCTCACTCACATTCACACTCACACTCTCCTCTCCATACCCAATCCCTACACTCCCTCTCTCTCTATTGTCCCACTCTATCTCTCTCTCACTCCCTAATTTACACTCTTTGTCTCACCCTCTTTCCAACATCTCTTTATACACCACCTCTCTCTCCCCCTAACTTATTCTTCCACACCCTTAGAAAAAAATCTTAGTATAACATCCTTGCAGCAAAAAAGTGGACAAATGGACAAATAAATTAGTGAAGAAAGTGTAGCATTCTATTCCATCTATTAATCACATATAATGTTTAAAGTGTTGCAATCCCATCCATATTAATAAAAATTCATGTCATTACATACAAAAGAAGGTCTTCATGCCCTAAGTGGACAAGGACATTAGCCATTGAAGTTTTGGAATCCCTTTGCATCCATATTGTTTATAAGCCAAGTTCAAAAAACCAAAAAAAAGGTCAGCCTAATACAAATGTTTGTACTAGTTTACACCTCTAGGCTAACTCTCGGCATGTCCTCTATCTATTCAGAGCCTCAACGACGTCCCTTTCAATCAACATTGATTGATGAATACACATATTCTCATTTTGGCTAAGGCCGAGAACCCTCAAGTACACAAAGTATAGGTGCTTGCATGCAAGATATGGCTTCCTCTTTTTAATCCTTCCCATGAAATCTAGACAAGTGGATGTCCTTTGATATGTATATCATAAACACCAACTTGTATGCCTTCCCCAAAAGTTTGTACAGTGAAAACCTTATGTTGTTTAGACTCAATCTCCATTTCTTGTGTTACCCTTGCTTTCGTTTCGAGATCTCTTTTGATTCTTATTGTTTCTTGCTTTGAGATGTTAGTCATGTATCTCATGCATCGCCCCTCTCGAGATGTGACATTTGCTGCTCTTGTTTCCTCCTTTCAAATCTCCTAGATCACTCCTTGTATTGTAGAGGAGGATATCTTTCCTTCGACTTTCTTCATTTGCATTATTGAAACCTGCAAGATGCAATGCATCGACCTCATCTTTTGAGAATTTTGTGCCCTCTACTGCAGGCCAACAAATGAAGGGACTTTGTGTGGAGGATGATCAATGTTCTTAACAATGGACCATGTGTGCATTACATCTGTGTTGCAAAACCACATCATCGGACTAGTCTTCCCAGCTACATGAGACATTATTGAAAAAAACGAGGGAGCAGGTGCCCCCTTTGCACATCCCACAATAGTTTTCCCACATTTTCCCATCCTTCCTAAATGCCCAGACATTTGACCCTGCTATTTTCTGGAGTCCTCCTAATTGCCTAGAAGGTTTGATGTGTTGGTGCTTCCACCACACTAGTATATGTGGATTCACTGCCCACACTTGTCTCTTCATCTAAGAAATGAATCTTTCTAGGTCTTTTAATTGGTTTTCTATCTCGAATATGCACATTGAACTCTGGCCTATGGCTTGCATCATCCTCCACATCAATTACTACAGAAGATTGCCTCTTACGCTTTGTTGACTCTCGATCACCACTTAAAGGAGTTGGTGTCTTGTACATGGGAGTACCTGCAGTGCTTCTTTTTATAGTCCATATGACCTGTGCTAGACTGGGTGTGGTAGAATTTACCCTTTCACTCAAGACTAGGCCCTGCTACAATGTGTTTGCCAAGGTTGTAAGAATTTTATCTTGCACTGCACTTTGCAAGAGGGCATTGGCCATGTCTGTAACACAAGCATCATATAATGATATTCTTTTCTTGAGACCCTCCTCGGCTAGCCAACTTCCATGCTTGGATTCTGATAATTTTGAGCGTGGTGTGCATGCTTGATCACTACTCTTCTCTACCTACAATAATTACTCAAATAAACCAATGCAAATAATTTCTCCGTTAAGTTATGTTTACGAAAACCCAAACTTAACAACAAATAGGGGTAGTAGTCATACATAAATCATTATATTACCCCAATAGGAAATACAAATTTCCCACCAACTAAACCATATGTCCATAGCAGGTCTTGATCACTCACATTGCCACTTCGCCACCATTGTCGGTGACACAAGCTTGCGCTTGTGCTACCATTTTTGTCATTGCTGTTCTCCATTGCTCACACATGTTCTTGTGTACACCTTGGACTGCTTTCATGACATACTTTTTTGTGGTATGAAGGCTAAAGCTTTGTGCCCCAGTGGAACAAGCATGACCGTTCTCAACCCTTCATCTCTAGCCCTTCATTGTATACTTCTCTTATGGTATTCCAATTTGCTTGGGCCTCATCTTCCATGAACCCAAAAAAATTTGGCCTTCTAAAATCCATGTGTCACCATGACATTATGCAGGCATTATCAAAATAAGACTTGGGAGGTCTTATCCTCCTCTTTCATTTCACATGTAGCTACTGTAAGAAGCTCCTACAAGCTACCACACAAAAACAACAAAAAAAGTGATGACATGATGTACATTTAAAGCTATTATAGTGTTTTCATAAATGAATTACTTGCTACCACAGATCATACACATGGAATGTCATTGTCACCCAATCTAAAATGCGATGTGTGTGGTTAAATTGTATCCAAGCTCTCCTTAGATCACCATTTCCAAAACGTCTCATTCTATTTACAAGATCAACACCTGATCATCCAGGTCCCTTTGTTGACATCTTGAAGACAAAACATCGATCAAATTCACTCCCTTGACCGGGAAATCTACTTCAAATGAAAGAAATCATAGAGGTACAATCCCTCTTTAATCACAATAAATCATCATAGCCAAAAGACCCTATTGGAGGACCCTTACGTGCTTACAATACTGACCTATGAAACCTGCAATATACAATTGGTTAAATAAGCTAAAACCACCCCTTCAAGTAATTCTCAATGGATACTCACTTATTATTTTCAACTAGAGGTCCAAGCTCCTCCAACACATCGCTGAACTCCTTTTCTCCAAGCTGCTCTGCATGGCCCCCTTTCCTTACCAATGATGTTAGAACCAATTCTTTGGCTACACACATTTGCACCCTTCTTGGACCGGAATTCCTATCAACACTAACCACATTTTCCACCATTTCTCTTGTATTGTCTAATAATTTCTTCGATGTTCCTGCCTGCACAGTGTGTGAATGATTGCCCACATGTATCATTAACCGAGTGAGGGTCTCATCACTAGCCATGATATAATACACAAAACAACCACATGATCCCTTGCATCATGTAGCTGGCTTCTTACAATAATGGCAAATGATCTTCCCATTATGTATGGCTGGGAGGCCCACTATGCAAGTCCTCTTCATGCAGCCTCTGAAACAACTATCATTGCTAATGCCAGTGTTTAAATACCAGGGACAAGTTGTATTTGGGCACTCCATTATGCCCTACAATGGTTAATCCTGCACACTCCTTGAAAGGAAAGATTTGAAGTGGTTAGCTTTGTCCAAATATGACCATCTAACTTGTGGTCCATCCCTGCCATTGTTGAACCAGATCCCTTTATGTTTGGAAACTCGAATATCACATCTCCATCATAAAACCTTGGAGGCTCTTCAACTTGTACAACTCGTCGTTGAATTCGCTGCATAAGCTTTGTCAAAGTGTTGTCCTTCTTCATTGTTGTAAGCAAGAAATCCACAGTGCTCTTACTATTGTGACGAGAAAGTGATCATGTTTGAGGAACCTCTGTCTGTAAAAAGGGAACTGTATCAACAAACTGTGAGGGACTTTCAAGATCCATAGACACCCGTGTATGACATTCTGAAGTGAATGTCACCTCATACACAAGAGAGAAAGTGTCTTGATGTGGAATAAGGCTCACATGCTTTTCCTCATCTTCTCTATGAATGATGGCATCTAAGGACTTAAACTCCTTGGGATAAGATTTTTTAATCAAAAAGTCCTTGCTATTAATACCTTAAGATTTTTTAATCAAAAAGTCCTTGCTAACAATACCTTTTCCATTGCACAATGGAACACACATGTCAACATTAGTAAGCTGAGGGAATAGTAGCTTAGCCTCCATGAAGAGAGAGAGAGAGAGAGAGAGAGAGAGAGATAGAGAGAGAGAGAGGATGGGAGGGCAAGGGAGAGATAATCCAAGAAACTTAAATATTTAAATTAAAAAAATTAGGGTTAGGGTTACATTTAAGGTTATGATTAGAGACTAAAATGTGCTTAAATATATATTTAATAAATTAGTTATTAGGTGGCACAAAAAGTAAGAATAATATGCATAAATAATTAGTGGATGTGTCCATGGGTACAAAATTTAACTACTTTGTAGGTTATAATCAACCAAGAATAACCTTGATTAGAAAAATCACTCAATGTAAGACTCTCTGTAACCAATTGTTCTTATCTTGTTCTTTATTTTTATATACAAAAAAATTTTATATAATTTTTCTTTTTTTTTTAAAAATGAAAACAATAGCTCATTATTCTAGATATAGCTCCACTTAGCTTTCTCGTATAGGAGGAATATGTACCTTAAGTAGAGAAACATAGGCTCTGCGACCCATTTGTTAAACCTACACAAAATTGTCTATTAACAAAATTAACATATGGGAGGTCAGTTCTTGGGAGGAAGAATCTTCCAAAGGCAAGTGAACCTAAAATATTATCATATGGGAGCTGAGGAAGAATCTTCCAAAGGTACATGAACCTAAAATATTGTTTGACCTAAAATATCACCATATGCAAGGTCAATTCTTTGGAAGGAAGAATCTCCCAAAGGCACCTAAAATATTAGCTATGTTAGATTGGACCTAAAATATTACCATATGAGGTCAGTCCTTGGGAGGAAGAATCATTGAACAATAGCTCATTTCTTCAAGCTTGAATCTCCCAAAGGCAAGTGAATATTATCATATGGGAGCTCAGGAAGAATCTTCCAAAGGTAGTGAACCTAAAATATTTTTTGACCTAAAATATCACCATATGCAAGGTCAATTGTTTGGAAGGAAGAATCTCCCAAAGGCAAGTGAACCTAAAATATTAGCTATATTAGATTGGACCTAGAATATTATCATATGAGGTCAGTCTCCTTGGGAGGAAGAATCATTGAACAATAGCTCATTTCTTCAAGTTTGAATCTCCCAAAGGCAAGTGAATTGAATCTCCCAAAGGAAAGTGAATTGAATCTCCCAAAGGCAAGTGAATTGAATCATTAGTTGAGAGAAGGCATCTTTGTGTGTATGGGTCTAGTAATCTATTTTACTAATTTCAAGTTTTGTGTGATTTTTGACCTTCCTTGTTGAATGCGCTAACATTTTTTTAATCCATGAGTTGCTAACATTTGTTCAATGCATGAGATGCTAACATTTGTTTAATGCTCTTATCTCATAGAGTGGCAGCACTGTGAGAGAGGGATATTTCCTCAAGAGTGTACTAACACATACCTTCTTGTGAGTGCGTTCAAGATATGTGTATAAGCTCTTCTTTTCATGTATGTGTGGTAGCATTGAGAAAAGGAGCAACATAACTTTGTGAGAAGTTCTTTTTCACCCGCTTGAGTGACAGAAGCATTAGCCTTAATATTTAACTCTAAGTGAGTAAGAGAGAGGGGAGAGACTTTCTTCAACTAAGTGAAAGAAAAGAGAGAGAGAGCTAAACTGCATCTTCATAGCAAAGAGAAGATTGGTCAGCAGAAGCAGAAGCAAGAGCTCAGTGGGGTTCTCTCTATCAAAGAGAAGACTGACCAGGAGCAGCAAAAGCAAGATTTCAATGGGGTTCTCTCTATCAAAGAGAAGAGTGGTCAAGAGCAGCAGAAGCAAGGAGCCTCACGAAGTCAAAGTCTTAGTTTTTCATCTATGGTCGGTGACACAGAATCGCCTTGTTTCTTTTTACCACTTGCCTAAACAACTCTCTGAAGCATCGACATCTCCTTGCAAAAGAGATGTGAGTAATCCTGGCCTTGCCATAACCAAAAACATAACTACAATCTCTGTATGAAGGTGGTGTGAAACTTCTACAAAGAATACCAAAACTTTACAAAAAGTGGCCTTAACTGCAGCGTCTCAATGTCAGGTGTCGAAAATTTTGGACACGGAATCACCTGCCTCTATAGCTATCCATCCAACAGCCTTGGAAAACACCACGGACCTAGGGGCACTAGAAAGCCACCGGCTAGAACACTTCTCTCACGGTTCACCACACCACCCACACCAGAAAGAGAGCCAAAATAGGAGCACCATAGTCAAAGTAAACACCCAGCAACAGATACATTTCCACCATGTGCATGACGAGGTAATGGAAGGCTGGCACAAAGTGCGCTGTGAGAGTGTAAACCCGTGGACTACACCACCAAACACGTCAATCACGCCTTCTCCTACAAATCAACACACACAGGATACCAACACACACCCATCGCCAGATACATTACCTATATCATTCATCCGTGAAGTTCCCAACCAACACTTCATACAAGCTTCTTTTGAAACAAAATCCTTTACTCACACAACCTTACAAACACTCTGGCTTGGATTTACTACCAAGGGAATTCAACCACGGCCTCACTGCCTCTGGAATTACAACCACCACCTCACTGCCTCTGGAATTACAACCTTGCGTCTGACAACCAAGCCCTTTCAACTACAAACATCAACACTTTGACCAAGGATACATCACATCCTCAATCGGCACATGATCCACTGCAACTGTCCACAGTCGGCTTTTTCTCTGGTTCCCTGCTCTCTGTGCCTGCAGTGGCCGCCCACGTTATCTCTCCTCCTCTCAGTGTGCTACCAGCCCCACCAGCCAAGAGCAACACCAAAAGCACACGCTTCTCTTCACTCTGTCGCCACCAGCCACCTCTTGCTCTCTCTATTCTACTCTCTCTTTTTGCATCCCAAAAGCGGCCACCTTCACACGTCGGCCCCTCTCTCTGTCTGCCTGCCCACAGCCCTCTTAGGTGACCACCAAAAACCTTACCCAAGGCTCCCTCTCACCTCGTCTCGCTACTGCAGCCAACCCACCTGCTCGCTCAGCTCCACTCCTGGCATTTGTCGCTTCAGCCACCAGCTGCAGCAACACCTTCTACGCGGCTCCCCTAGCCGTCGCCATCCCCGTTGTCACCGGCCACATTGCGAAAACCCAGCCTCACCTTTTCCAATGCAACCTTCCCTCTACTGTCGTCGCCAGCCACCACCACTGCCTCCTTCGCTACCAACTTCTCCCTCACGTTTCGAAGCTGCCATCCAACGCAACCCTTCGTCTCACTGCATCCCTCCCAGAGGCAGTCCCTGCAGCGGTCCACCAACTGACCCCTTCTTCTCTTTTGTGGCGATCCTGCCACCACCGGTGATGAAAACAAGGCCAGGCCCCCTAAAACAAAACTCTCTCCTCCTTTTTTTGCCAGCCATCTGCAATCCACGTCTTCTGGAAGAACCTGCCAGCCACCTCTTAATAAGGCATCTTTCCTTCCGTTAAACATTCTTGCGCCACCACCTTTGCTGCCATGCACACACGTAGCCACCTTCTCCTTCCATTTCACACCATATTCAAGGCAACCTTGGCTCCTTCAATAATTAATTACCCCCCATGCTTCCATGTCACACCTTCGAGTACAACCGGTGCCCATTTTTTTTTTGGAACACACACACATTCAGAGCGACCAAACGGTCGATACCACCTCCAGCACAGACCACGCTGCGAACAAACCTGTACAAGCCTACTACCAAGCCATCCACCCTGTACATCTGCCAAGGCATTCCAGGGCAAAGCTTTATACATGCCATGCATCCCATATGTACACAAGCCCAAAACACCTTTCAAAATTTTGCCTGACATACTTTGCCAACCCCCCTGTTTGCTAGAGCATTTATGCTTAGCAGCAAAAGATAAAGTCCAATAGCTATTCACCAGGATCAAAAGGAAACAGCTGTAACTCACCATCCCATTTCCCAACATTTGTGAAAAACAATGGCTTTATCACTACATACCAAACGTCAACCATATGTGCTAGAAAATCATTTGAGAACACTTCACCCACAACAAACCTCCTTGTCTTCAAAACCTGTGGCATTGCAACATCTAGCATCCAATTCATCAATACCAGTGAAGGCCAGGTTCCAACATTTTGACCTTTATGCACACAAAAATCTAGATCCTTTCCAACAGCAGTGTCCACAAGCACTTCCATCTCCTGTAAAATAGGCATCTCTTCACAACCATACAACTCAACTGGTTTAGAATCTTTGTCATCCATGGACTTTGTCTTTAGCATTTCAGCAACATGCAAAGAATCCTTAGTTACATTTTCAACCATATTTGCATCCATGTCTATCTCTGGCTCCTGTTCATCAAGGCTAGCAACTGCCCACATATCATCCTCAAGCACAATACTCACATCACAACGTTCTTCATCACAGCCCAATCTACATGCATATCTTCTTGAGTGTTGCCAACCCCCCTAGTATCATCGTCCAAAGACTCCCCAGCACATAATGCATCAAATGGAAAAACATCCACATCATTCATTGCAAGTACCATACCACCATCAAGCTGTCCAAGAAAATCCATAATAATAGGATCTTCCTCCATGCTCTCCACATCTGCATTGCAAACCATCTTCACTTCATCACAAGTCTCTACCCCATCCTCCTCCCTTGTAGAATCTAGCAAAAAATCATCCTCAAAGCATTCTATATCAAACTCCTCTTCCTTCTTATCATCAGCCAATCCCAAAGCATCATCCTCTTTGCTTCCATGTGCATGCATGTCATCCAGATCCAAATGCAAATGATCTTCAATAGAACATTCCAAATCACTGTCATGTACAGTCATGACGTCCAAATCCAAAGAAGAATCCACTGGCAACTCCTCATCTGCAAAAGTCTCAATCCTTGACCTAGATTCCTCATCCTGCTTTTCATTCACCTTCACATGCTTTGGAAAAAAATCAGAAGGCACATAAAACATCCCCCTTTGCACCTGTATAGGCCTTTGAGGCTCCTGTCTAATCAAACTTTGCATAGGACTCTTATCCACCTCAACCAAATTTACATGCATATCCCTTGTAGACACAACACCTTCATGCGAATAAATACCCATCTCCATTTGCTTCAAAATCTTGCCTTCCTTTTCCCTAGCAACCCTAACTGCATCATCAAATGACTTGGGATTCTTCAACTCAACCCTGACCTTCAAATGGGGTAACAAACCATCAATAAACAAGCTTTTCTTCAGAAACATAGGAGGAACTTCTTGCTTCAATGTCGTACACCACTTACTCCACAAACATGTAAATACCTTCACAAAATCATCTAGTGATTGCCCATGGACCTGCTTCAAGATGCTCAACTCCTGCCAAAGCACACTAGGATCCTCCGCTTGATGAAAATGCTCCAAAAGGCCTTCTGTCACCATGTAGCTCATATGCCGCATCCTGTGCTTCAAAATCTTTAAGCGAGCTTCGGGCATCTTCCTTCAAGAAAATCTTTATTAGCCTCAAAACTTGCTCTTCATCTGTAACATGATTGCTAATGCATGCCAACTCCATTTGCTCCAAAAAGTCAAACACATCTTCACCCTTCCTGCCATGAAATTCTGGATAAGACCACATCATGAAAATCTGCAACAATCCCAGAGCTCTCCTCAGTGGGGGCACCAGAAAGCTGTCGAAAATTCAGGACACGGAATCACCTGCCTCTATAGCTATCCATCCAATAGCCTTGGAAAAAACCACGGACCTGGGGGCACCAGAAAGCCACTGTGGCTGGAACACTTCTCTCACGGTTCACCACACCACCCACACTAGAAAGATAGCCAAAACAGGGGCACCATAGTCAAAGTAAACACCCAGCAACACATACATTTCCACCGTGTGCATGACGAGGTAATCGAAGGCTGGCACAAAGTGCGCTGTGAGAGTGTAAACCCGTGGACTACACCACCAAACATGTCAATCACGCCTTCTCCTACAAATCAACACACACAGGATACCAACACACACCCATCGCCAGATACATCACCTGTATCATTCATCCCTGAAGTTCCCAACCAACACTTCATACAAGCTTCTTCCGACACAGAAGCCTTTACCATTAGGACCTTAATGGAGTCTTCTTGGGCCCTTTTATTTGGCAGTTTAAGGGAGTCAAACCTTTTCTCTTAAGAAGAAACGTTTTCTAATTTGAAGCTTCAAAACGGCTACTTTATTTGAATTTGAATTTTGGGGGGAAAATAGAATTTAAAATCTAGCAGATAAAACCATATCATGTAACATATCTATGGAAAGCTCTTGATACGTAGATCACGGATCTGTAATCTCTGCTCAAATCGGAGCTTGTATGTAGAAGTTATGGAGGTCCGAAAATTGTAAAATTGTCCCCCCTTTTTGGGGGGAAAAGTGCACCCTTTGACCACTCTTACACCTCTCTTAATCACCCATGGTTTTTGCTTACATGGCGGGCTCCTATTTGTCAAAAAGTTAAACGTTTCCATAACCTCATGGCAAATTAAAGGGCCCAAAAAGACTCCATTGAGTTCCTAATGTCACACAACCTTACAAACACTCTAGCTTGGATTTACTGCCAACAAGGGAATTCAACCACAGCCTCACTGCCTCTGGAATTACAACCTTGCGTCTGACAACCAAGCCTTTTCAACCAGAAACATCAACACTTTGACCAAGGATACATCACATCCTCAATCGGCACATGATCCACTGCAACTGTCCACAGTCGGCTTTTTCTCTGGTTCCCTGCTCTCTCTACTGCCTGCAGTTGCCGCCCACATTCTCTCTCCTCCTCTCAGTGTGCTACCAGTCCCAGCAGCCCCACCAGCCAAGAGCAACACCAAAAGCACACACTTCTCTTCACTCTGTCGCCACCAGCCACCTCTTGCTCTCTCTGTTCTACTCCCTCTTTTTGCATCCCAAAGGCGGCCACCTTCACACGTCGGCCTCTCTCTCTGTCTACCTGCCCACAGCCCTCTCATATGCGACCACCAAAAACCTTACCCAAGGCTCCCTCTCACCTCGTCTTGCCAGCAGCAGCTGCAGCCAACCCACCTGCTAGCCTGGCTCCACTCTCTCTGTCTACCTGCCCACAGCCCTCTCATATGCGACCACCAAAAACCTTACCCAAGGCTCCCTCTCACCTCGTCTTGCCAGCAGCAGCTGCAGCCAACCCACCTGCTAGCGTGGCTCCACTCTTGGCATTTGTCGCTTCAGCCCCACCAGCTGTGCAGCAACACCTTCTAGGCGGCTCCCCCAGCCGTCGCCGTCCCAGTTGTCGCTAGCCACCACTGCAAAAATCCAACCTCACCTTTTCCAATGCAACCTTCCCTCTACTATTGCCAGCCACCACTGCCTCCTTCGCTACCAGATTCTCCCTCACATTTGGAAGCTGCCATTCAACGCACCCTTCATCTCACTGCATCCCTCCAGAGGTGGCTCTAGTCCCTGCAGAGTAGGTGGTCCACCAACTGACCCCTTCTTCTCTTTTGTGGCGATCCTGCCACCACCGGTGGGACGAAAACAAGGCCAGGCCCCCTGAAACAAAACTCTCTCCTCCTTTTTTTGCCAGTCGTCTGCAATCGATGTCTTCTAGAAGAACCTGCCAGCCACCTCTTAATAAGGCATCTTTCCTTCCGTTAAACATTCTTGCGCCACCACCTTTGCTACCATGCACACACGTAGCCACCTTCTCCTTCCCATTTCACACCATATTCAAGGCAACCTTGGCCCCTTAGATAATTAATTGCCCCCCATGCTTCCACAAACCTTCGAATACAACTGGTGCCCATTTTATTTTTGGAACGCACACACATTCAAAGCGACCGAACGGCCGATACCACCTCCAGCAGACCACGCTCCGGACAAACTTGTACAAGCCTAATACCAAGCCATCCACCCTGTACATCTACCAAGGCATTCTAGGGCAAAGCTTTATACATGCCATGCATCCCATATGTACACAAACAAGCCCAAAACACCTTTCAAAATTTCGCCTGACATCAGGCTACTAGTAATATCAAGGCAATTCTGCCAGAGGTGAGCTGCGCTAAAAAATTATAATAATTGATTAGCACATGACTAAGAAATTGCAGTAAACCAGGTGGCCATTTTTTCTCCCTCGTTCAGTGCACCTTAGCCACATTTTCTTGGTACATTCGCAAAAGCATGAAACTCATTGGTGTTTGCCACGTTAGATTGTCGACTACTATTGGCAATCTGACGTGGCATGTACATGTGGCATTCATGCACGGGTATTTCTAATCTTGGCAGTGCTTGCAAACTCCAGGTATTTCTAATCATGGCGGCGCATGTGATGCAATATGGCGGCGCATGCAAACTTCGTGAATTTCCATGTCCTTCGTAGCAGTGATTAGTTCTCCTTCATAGTGCTTTCCAGGTCCATGATTAGTTCTCCTTCATAGCACTCGACTTCACCATTAAAGACCCAACCAAGCCATACATCAATCTTTCAACTTTATTTCAAGGAAGTGCCCTCAACTCTTTTGAAAATTTAAAATTTTGAAGTAGACATGTCCGTTTTGAACATTTAAATTGATTTGTTTTTAAAATTGTTATTTTCATGCTCTCTATGAATTTATAGTAAATAGAAATAATATTTAATTAGAAAAAACACATCCCTTGATTTATGGTGACTGTGATTTAATTATAGCTAGCCTTAGGTTATAGATTAGTCTAGATATATTTTTTCATATAACCTTGACATATTACAAACCCATAGCCTATAAACATCCTTCTTTTTGTTGTACTCTGTACTCAAAAAGCCTATCCTATATTTTTCCAAAATAAATCATTTTAGGACATAGGAAGTTAGATGTGCAATGTGCAACATAGTAAGTGCATTGAATTGTGTATCAAGAAGTGCATATGGTCTTTTCTTATAGTATATTTTTTATTCAGTCAAAGAGAGACCTTCCACATAAAAATGTGTAGATTTATATGATAAGGTTCTTAGATTTGACCATAAAGAATGATTGAAGGAACTATGTGATTTTAGAGAGAGAATATTTTTTAGGAATCAATTGAAGTCAAAATAGAAAAGAAAGTATCTTGAAGTAGACCCTCTCACATCTTACTGCACGTGGTTTAGATTTGCTATTTTTTTGCAAGTTTTGCATTAGAAATAATTATTAATTTTTATTAATCCCTCTTAGGGTTTTTATTAAATTTTTATAATCCTAATTACTTTTAGAGTAGGGTTTTTAATCATTAATTATTTTTTATTAAACTTAATTATTCTTTATAGATATAGAGCAAACCTCCTTCATTCCATTGTAGCCTCCATTCCAAACCGTCCCCCTTGCTAGGTTATCCCTCTCTCTCGCTCGCTCTCTCTCTCTCTCTCTCTCTCTCTCTCTCTCTCTCTCTCTCTCTCTCTCTCTCTCTCTCTCTCTCTCCCCTTTCCTTTGTATTTATTTTTGTGATCACCAAGATGTTTTGTCTTTTAAGAGCCTAACAAGTGTTGTTGTGTGTGAGGGTAGAAGATGGCTCCTAAAACATGTTCTAAGAAGGCTCATACACAACATGATATGGTAGATGTATCTCAACCAAAAGGATCCAAAAGAACCAAAGTGCCTCATGTGAGTGAGGAAGCCTCTGCAGTAGTCACACCCACAATGGATAGTCATGTTGGTGGCTCAATGACCCCCCAAAGCTCTAGGAAAAGTCTATTTCGTGAAGACCCACCAACACAAGATGTGCCTTCTTTGCCAAATGAGTTTGGTCGGTTGGTGACTACAGAACTATTGTAAGATTGGTTGTCCAAGAATTTTGTGGACAAGGAAGAAAGGCTTCCAAAGGTACCATTTGTGTAGGCTTTTGGTGAACCCAGCCTTAAGGACTACGGATGATCATCTAAGAGAGCTCAAGGAGAGTTTTGATCAGCATGGGTATGTGCCTACATAGGGTGAATTTATTGTGTCAGCAGATGGTGTAATTAATAGTGCATTGAAGCCAAATGAAAGATCCCTGCCCCCTCCACGCAATGAATTCGGGGGTGCTAGCAGAGCAAAAGTAGCACTTCTTGCGCAGGGCAGAGCCTCTCACCACTCAGGGCCTCGCCCAACGGATATCCGCACAAGAGACTAATCCTTCGGTTCTTCCAAAACCAAACTCGAAAAAACTTCCCCCGCCCAGAAAGCATGGGCGATTCCTCCAGGATATTTTTATTCTAACGTAGTCAAGAGTCTTAACTAACAGAAATGATCCGACCGAACCTGTAAGTTACATGGTCAGATCAAGGAAAAGACTTGCACTTGGATCATAGAGACCAACGCTTTTTTCCTTTTCAAGAGGCGCAGCCGTTGATTCTTTTCCATAGAACAAGAACTATATGGGATTTACTTCATCTATCGTACCATAATAGAATTGAGTCTCATTTTAGGGATCCATCAGTCCAGCCTAACCCCATCTAGTCCCATGGGTTAGCCAACCACTGTAGTGATAAGATCCATGTACAAAATTGGTTATGTTTTGTCACGGGTACCAAGAGGAAAAGAGTTCCTAGGCCCCCTAGCCGGCACGACATGCAAACTTCAAGATAGTCACACCACTTACACACCCAATATGAAATTGCCTTTTTTCACAAATTCAGGTGTCTTTAAAACAATCTTTTAATGAAACCATAGTATCACTGATCATCATAATCATCCAAAATATCCGGTTGAATTCTAATTTCCAATCCTCTAGGTGGTGTTCTCTTCTCCATCTTCTATAGCATCTATGAATAATGAAAGTTACCATCCATATCTCCAAAAGATCCACCAGATGAGGATTGGAGAGATTGGCATCACGTGCTACTGTGTCCCATAGTGCCTTCACTCCTAAGGATGGCCATAATTCCTGTAACATGCGAAAGCTTCGGGGGAGATCGGTAACTTCAATGCTCAAAAATCAACACACTTGTCGGCGAAATTAATGCATAAATCTGAATATAGATGTGTAGAAAAATAGAGAGAGAGAGAGGGAGAAGAGGTCACAGTATTGGGTCCCAAATACCCTTTGTAGAACCCCAACATGAATGGTGTATTTGTTTTTATTATAATGATGTAAAATATTGAAATAAAAGACTGAATGAACCTTTCTTGGCGGCTGAGAGGAATATATGCCCTTGACCTACAATCCTTCACCCCTTCTATGTTAGCTTGATCTAGGATGTCTTGGCCCTTGCTTTAGCTTCTTCACTTGGCAAATGATGAGATAACACAAATGATTTGTGGCCTTGGTATTTATACTCCTCATAACAAGCAGTCAGCCAGTTTACTGCAGTGTCCCTAAAGTGCTCCACGACTTATAAAATACATCATCTTTCAAATAAATGCTACGCATGGCTTTCATATTGGGTTGGGCACTAGGCGCTTGGCACTGTGTGCATGACATAAGGGATGTTCGGTAGCCTCTATGGGCTGCCCCACACATGCCCTACAGTCCCCTAGGGCTGGATAACCAGTTGGTTACCCTTGCAAGAGCCCTGGGACTGCCCTAAAGCCCTCCTATAGCCCATCCATGGATGGTGGGTATAGCCAGGGCCTTCCTGGCCCTTATGGTGATTGTCTTGTGAACACACGCTTTCCAATCAAATCTCAGAAAACATTCATCTCATCATGCGGTTGAATGTAGTTGGGGCGTTCATCAAGCCAAATGGCATGACCACAAATTCATAGTGGGCACGTTCCGGTTTACGGAGGAAGGCTGGTCTTGGGGATGTCCCCCTCCACAATCCTCACCTAGTGGTATCCACTCTTTAAATCAAGTTTTGAGAACACCTTTGCTCCATTCAGCCTCTCGAGAATATAATCTATTCGAGGCATCAAAAATCTACTCTTGATAGTCAGCTTATTGAGTGCACGATAATCGCACACAACCGAGAAGAACTATCTTTCTTCTTGACAAACAAGATCGGTGCTGCAAATGGCAACACGCTGGGGAGGATGAAGCCAGATTGCAACAGTTCTTGGAGTTGGTGGTCCAACTCCGATTCCGTTACCTTGGAAAGGCAATATAGAAACTTTCTCAGGGGTTCCGAACCTGGGAGGAGGTCAATCTTGTGGTCCTCCAGTCTGGACGGGGGAACTTGGGGAGGGAGATTGTCCTGAAGAAAAATCTTATGGGACTTTTCATGGAGAGGCAAGTACTTCTCGGAAGTACTGGCCACCGTCTGGGCTGTCTGGATGTATATCATTGCACAATGTGCACCTTTCCCGAGACTGCTCGCTTAGCGTGCAACAAGTGGCTTATGAGAGGAAAGTTAGGAATTCTTGTCTCACACTTAATGGTCACTGGGCGTTTGACACATTCTGATTAATCTGGAATGTGTGCTTGTCCCACTTGACATCAGGGAGAAACTTGTGAAACCAGTGAATGTCCAAAATTATGTCTACTCTCCTATAAGAGGGGCAACCATAAAATCACGGACAAATTCTATGCCTTGAATAACTAATTTAGCACCTAGAGCTTCATAATTGACGCTTGTTGTCATGCCTATGTTAAAACCCTCAACTTGTTTGTCCCACCGAAGTCAAGACAAAACGGGCACGTCGAGCGTGACCATGTCCTTTGTGCCTGCAACTGTCAAACAAGACAACGACTCTCTGGCCACCTATGTAGCCAAAGGACTTGAGCAGTTCATTGCACTCATACTCCTGGTCATGGGCACCCTTGTGCTTATCTTTGAGCTCCCGGCTAATAATTTCTCCAACTAAAGCATTGGGATTTGAAGAACTAGGGGCCACTGGGATCTGTGTGGGAGCTGGGCTCACCACCACCACGGAAGCTGTGGAGGCTAGGCGGTGGTAATTGGAGTGGTAGTCTTCTTAGGACACTCCCGCAAAGTGTGGGCTTTTGTATGACAAAAGAAACACCTACGCTCCTTAGCACTCAACTTGCCACCTGTCTTGCTGCCTGCCTCCGCTTTCTGGTCTGGAGTAAGCTTGGATGCATTGTTCGAGTTCTTGGAGCCAGAGGCTCCTGTGCTCTATCTTGGGGAAGACCCTGTTTGGTTCTGGCCTTTCCCCTTGAGGGGCGGTAGCCTTGGGAGTAGCCGGATGGGAAGTCTTGGAATTGCCACCATTATGCTTCATTTTTGCACTCTGCACAAGCGAGAGTGCGTCTTCGAAGTTGGCTAGCCTAAACGTACACACCTCCCACTGGATTTGCATGTCAAGGCCAATGCATACAAAAACTACACTTTCTTGTCCAAATCAGATAAGCCTAATTGCAAACATAAAGTCAAAATTCTATTGGCAAACTGAAGGATTGGTTGTGCGTTCTAACGCGCTCCCTAAACTCGTCTTCTAGTCGCTCAAGATAGTGGGGTGGTAGAAACCCCTACTGCTTAAGGTCGCAGACAAACTCCTCCCACACATAAGCTGCCATACCTAAACTCGTGTGGACATGAGCCCACTGAGTCCACCAAGGAATGGCCTCAGCTTCCAAGTACCAACTACCTAAGATCACTCTGTCAGTATCTTATGAGATAACACAAATGATTTGTGGCCTTGGTATTTGTACTCCTCAGGACAAGCAGTCGGCCAGTTTACTGTAGTCGGCTATCCCCAAAGTGCTCCACCACTGATAAAATACAACATAATTCCTAATAAATGCTGCGCATGGCTTTCGTACTAGGTTGGGCACAAGGCACATGGTGAACATGCTGTTGGGCACTGTGCGTATGACATAAGAGATGCTAGAAAGCCTGTATGGGTTGCCCCACACATGCCCTATAGTCCCCTGGGGATGGATAACCACTTGGTTACCCTTGCAAGATTCTTATCCTAAAGCCCTCCTATGGCCCACCCATGGCTGGTGGGTATAACCAGGGCCTTCCTAGCCCTTATGGAGATTGTCTTGTACTTTTTCCATTCCCACTTGAGTTCTTGGTGTAGCCCTATGGGATGGCCCCTTTTTCTAAATGCAAGCCCTAACTTTCTACATAGTGTTCTGGCATTCGGTATCATACTAGATACACAGAGTCACTGACATCATTCCTCCACCAGAGGGAGACTCCCAGTGTGGACTGGCAGTGTTTCATGTACAAGACAATGGACACCTGACCTTGGACTCATGTGCACGACAATGCACACTTGACCTCAAATGACTGGAATGGAACTTTGGTTGACTCGCTCACATGGGACTAGTTTACCATCCCAGGTCCTACACTTTCTGTACAAATATGTCTACCTGGCATCCAAGTGCAGGATGCACTTGCTTACTTAGGCATGGTGCATAAGCCAAGAGAATTCTTTGAGCATTGTTCTTTGGGAGGATTGGTTTTCTTTAGAGGATCATAATAAGGAATAAAATAAGTTTCCATCCAAGCATCCTTATGGATTGCATCATATCATCTTCTTCTGGGCATGCTTCATTATTATGTAGCTTTTGTTATGCTTCCTTATCCACTGGTCTTTGACAATGAGAGAGGTAAGAGCAATGAGGATAAGTCAATTGGTGTACCTGCTTTGCTGATTCTATCAAGCTCCACCCTTGTGGCCATTCATGTGGTTGTGCCATAATAGATAAGTTTTCCATTGGACTTTTTCTTCTTTTGGGACTTAAGGGTAATTGACATGGTTGTTATGTAAGTGTCCTTGGGATCCACATCATTTTAGAAGATGTTGTGTAGTAATGCAGTGAAGCTTTAAAATTACCAATGATGGACATAGTGGTAAATCTTTCGAGTCAAGATAACAGTATGCAGCTTTTGCTTCTAAGATTCCATATCCATGCTAAGCTATTTTGCAGTTTGTTCTCTGGGTGCTCCCACAGCTTCCTTCAATGCATGAGGCACAATGAGTTTGTGCATCAAGACCGTATTAGGTAAAGTGGGAAAAATCCCATTCCCACATTGAAAAATTTAATGCATTTAAACTAGAATCTACCTTTTTCAACCTATAAAAAATTTAAAAATGGATTGCTTTATCAAGTGATGCTAGATCGGACCTAGCTTGATCTTAGAAATAGAAAGGAGTTGAGAAAGGGATATGATATTTAAATGGCCAGTTATAGGCAATTGTTTCAATTTATCAAGTTTAATTATATTACTCCATCTACGACTCCATTATAATAAAACATTGTAAATGAAAATGAATTTATTTTTTTGTGTTAAAATATGTTCAATGCCTTGCAAAAGGCACACAATTGAACAACATGCTCCCAAAGATGGCCAGATTACAAAGACCCTTTATATTTTATTACAATAGAGACCATTTACAAAGACCATTTACATTCAATTACAAAAGGGAGTAACAAAATGTGCTAGTGTCATGGGGGTGTATTGGTTGCATGAGGTATTGAGCTTCTTTTTAAGCATGTTCATTTTGTGTACTCACAAGATCACACACTTAGACTATTCTCTCAATTATTATCTTGATTATCATCTTGATTATTGAACACATTGTAGTAGCTATCATCAAGTATCAATGTATTCTTGTTGTTGTACAAAACATGGAGACCCCAAAAGAAATGAACTTTTTTTAACAAAACTCGTGTAGTTATTTGTCTCTGAAGAAATGGACAATGTAGCGAGATATTTGCCTTGTTGCTCATATTGAGGTGTCTAGCATGGCTAGCAGTCCAACGTAAATCACTTTCTCTCTTCACTTTAGATCTAGCACTTGTCCATTATAGAGCTAAAAAGGATTTCTTGATCCATGACTTATCCAGTCTAGATCCAGTTCCACCACTTGGACATTATAGAGCTAGACTTCAATGGATGCAAGCTCCACCAAACAGTAGATCTAGACTCAAAATTCTAGTTGTATTGTATGACTTCCATAGGTTTAGGTCTACCACACATGGATACTAGCTCCACCATGTGGTAAGGCCAAATTTCCATGAAGAGACCATGGCTGCTACCTCCACCACATGGTGGAGCTAGAGATCAATAAGATACCACATGATGGAGCTAGCTAGTTCCATGAAATTATACAGCTAGACTTCAATGGATGGTAGCTCCACCACATGGTAGATCTAGACATAGAATTCTAGCTCTACCATCCCATATGGTGGAGCTTGATTTTAAGGGATTCTAGCTCTACCACATGGTAGAGCTAGAATTCTGAGCTAGCTCTACCACGCAGAGCAAGAACGCATTGAAAGAACCAAGATCTACCATTTGTTCAATCTAGACTCCCAAGTAAAAACATTGATACAAGAGATTGTATATTGAGAGTCCCCTTAGAGTAGGATGCACTCTCCAATTTTAAGACTGCATTGTAATGAACAATTGTAATGAACAAAGACTAAATAAACAAGAATTTATAATTTGACATGGTGAAAGTATCCTTATATACACAACTACTACAAATTAACATTATTAAAGATAGAAGAGTCTCCTTGCAATAGGATGCCCTTTGTCAAAATGATAGTTAAAAGTCTTCAACTAATCTACTAAAAAAATAATAATTTGCAAAGTTTGACCAAAAGATAAAAATATAAAAGGAGTCCCCTTAGAGTAGGATGCACTCCATTTATGACTCAATTATAATAAGACATTGTAAATGAACATGAATTTATTGCTTGTGCTAGAATTTGTTCAATGCTTTCCAAAGGCAAACATTTGAACAGTATGCTCCATAAGAGGCCTGATTACAATATCATATTTCAATATATGGACTTTTATTACATTAAAAAAAGGCCAAATTACTTGCACCCTCTACATTTGATTATAATAGGGACAACCAAAATGAGCTTCATGGTGGTGTATTACTTTCATGATGCCTCTTCTTGTTGCTTTGCTTGATTTTCACTCTCTGCTTGCCTCTCTGCCTCGGCTTCAGCCTCATGTCGTTGCTTTCTTTGAATTTCAAGTTGTTCTTGCCTCTCTGCCTCAACATCAACCTCCTGCTGCTGTCGCTTCCACACCTCTGCCTTTTTCCTATTCTCTACTTCCAATTTCTCTTCTTCAAGTCATTTCTTCATCACATCATCTGAGAATTGGTTAGGTTTTTCTTCAAAGGCATTATCCCATGTATACCCTTGCCAATCTTCATTCTGTAGCCATAAAAACAACCAATTTCTTAAATCTTCTATCAAAAAACTATACCTTTCCTTGGAAGGTTGATGGTACAATTCTGGGACTATTGACCAGGTTCCTTGCTCATTCTTAAACACCTTATAGTAGCTATCATCAATTATCAATGTATTTTTCTTGTTGTACAAAGGATGGAGACCCCAGAAGGTCTCAAGTTTTTTAAAGAAAACTTGTCTATTCTGCACAACCCATGTGGCTTTTGAACAATGCTCTTGTGAGAGAACACCTGTAAACTTGGGCTTTTGTTGTGGAAATACTGTGTCAATTATTCCAGAGAGCTTAGTTCTCCTACATGCGCTCCAAATAAAAACATAAAAGAATTGAATACACCAATCTAAGGACTCATGTGCATCCTTGTGACATAGGACATAACGTTATTGGTTAATTGGGTATTTTACCAACTCGTTGCTATAAGGAGGATCCTTCTCATCATATTGGGTTTCGACAACATGGCACAACAAACCATTGAGGTTTAGAATAATAGCCCTCCTATCATCCTCTTTGCATAGGGGTACGCATATTGGGTCTAAAAAATACCATGTCAGTATGATAACCCCCTTAGAAGGATGCACAAAGCGCAACCTTGCATGAATTTCCCGTAGACAGTCAAGACGGCGCTGAACCAACTGTCTTCGTACACCCTGGATTTTCTTGGACATGTGACGTACTAATGCTCTCTGTGACGAACAAGTCGCCTCTGCCAATTAGAATCAATCACATGACCTAGAAAAATATGAGCATGCTTAATGATAAAGGTGGGCATGTGAGGGGAAGGCATGTTACAACTACTCTTATGCAAAGATAGATTTTAAACAATTACAAAACAAATGTGACCATGCACGCTAACATTAAACTATGTACTATTCCAAAAAAACAACGAGAAGACATAAGGATGCTTGCAGAGCAGCAGGAAGCATAGATGGACGTATTCGAACATTGCCATCGGAGCAAAGAACACGAGCTGGCCAATCGATTGGTGGGAGAATTCATGGCAGCAACATCAGGCCATTCAGATGAGTACAAGTCTCATGTCATTAGAAGCTTTACCTTGCACCCTAAAATTCATAGAGTGACAACTTTAGTTGCATTACAAAATGACCCAAGATGCAAAGACTCTTTCCATTTGATTCTAAAAATATGCAACAAAATGTGCTAGCAGGTATCAGAATGTGGTGAAATTAAAATGCATTGATCTAGCTCAACCACGTAGTAGTAGAGCTAGAATGCACTGTTCTAGCTCTACCATGTGGTAGGGCTAGAATATTTTTTAATCTAGTTCTACCATGTGATAGAGCTATATCAAAGTATTCTAGCTCGATCCCATGGCAAAATTAGAAATATTTGAAGTCCAGCTCTAGCACGTGGTAGAGCTATATCAAAATATTTTAGCTAGACTCCATGGTAGAACTAGAATGGTTTGAAGTCCAACTCAACCATGTGGTGATGTGGAAGAGCTAGAATGCATTGATCTAGCTCTACCATATTGTAGAGCTAGAACGCTTTCAAGCCTAGCTCTACCATGACGTGGAGCTAGAATGCTTTGAAGTCCAGCTCTACCATGTGGTGGAGCTAGAAGGCACATTGATCTAGCTCTACCATAGTCCAAATATGTAGGAATTAAAATCATAAGACAAAGATCAAGCTTCCATACATTTTCAAATTAGGAGGCCCTTTATAGTAGAGTGCACTCCAACATTTATAAAATTATCTGAAGAGTAATACATTTGCCACTACTTTAAAAACAGGATAAAATTTCTTGTCAATTCATGATTACAAAAAGATAAAACTCCTCCAAAAAAAATATAATCCTTTGACTTAAATTATATATATTAACCTATATATTTGTAACATACCCATCTTCACTAATAAAGAAAAGTCCATGTAAGTATGAGTTTTTATGGTATAAATATCAATGATTTTATTATTTGAGTCATTTCTATTTGGAATCTTCAAATTCTGAGCCCAAATTTGGCATCTGCGCGCGATTTTACCCTAATATAGGATTTTACAGCATCCAAAACGAACACCGGATCAAGCCTATACGCTAATTTCAATCATTTTAGTTAAAAAACGGTGACCTTTAAACCTTAATAAATGCACGACCGCACGTCCGATTGACGAACGGTCTGAACCCCTGCGACCAGGAGAACCTTCGGACAAAAAAAAAATTTCGCCCCCCGGGGCGGTCCGGCACGCAAATCGAGGCGGACGTCCCAAATTTGGGTATCCCGCCTCAAAATTTGGTCCGTACAGACTTACTAGGGCGCCCGTACAATGGCCACCCAAGAACCAAAGGACGGCCGCCCACTGTATGGTCCACGCGTACCTTTAGGACACCCAGACCAGATAAGGTACATGCGACACTCCTTTCCCAGACAACCGGTACCATACCTTTCCCATAGACCCATGTAGGCCACTGATCCATGGCCTTTGAAGGTACACCGTCCTTTCCTTTGTGCAGCGCCCGTACCCTCACCCCTCAGCTATATAAACCCCCGGGGTGCTCCTCAGTCGGCACGCACTTCTGTGTAGCGTATACCGCCGTCCGTACCGCCGTCCGTCCCTGTGTAGCGTACTTGCTGCAAGTACAGCCGCCCTTGCAGCCACCCCTCTCACACCTCCTCATTTGGCTCTTTTCAGATAAGCCAATTTTCCTCCATCCCCCTCTTGCCAAGAGCCAGTGTCCTTAACTCTTCTCCTCCCCCCGTGTGAATAGACTTACAGAGAGGCTTGCAGCCACCCCTCCTAGCCCTCTCCATGTTTTTGCCTTTGGCCTTAAGGACATCTCACAATCCCCCCCCCCCATTTTGCGTAGACTTTAGTAAGGGATTTTTGACTCAAGCGAGGGTTCGTGCACCATTTTCTTTTGCTCATACGGTAAGCAAACGAGCTCGGAATTTAGATCCGACTGAAGCTTTTCGATCGCAGCAGCGAGCTCTACAAGGCGACGCCTAAGATGGCCTCATCTCGGAGACGGCAAAATATTGCCTCAAGAGGGGCACGTAACAACGAGATGGAGGGAGATGCGCCCAATGCGGCTCCAGTCCTCCCTTTTCAAGCCCCTCAAGGAAACGGTGGCCAGGTTAGCTTGGTTAATTTTCAAAAGAAGAGATTTTTTCTTAAATTAGTATTAATGAATGGTGTTTTTTTCTTTTAAAATGAGGACGTAAAAATTATATGAAATTACGAAATTATGTGATGTTGTTTTCGATAAATTGCGTTGAAATTGCTATCTTCATGAATTGTGAATGCTATACTTAGAAAATTGCATTGAAGTTGTTATCTTTGGAATTCAAGATTTTTTTTGACTTCAACGCTAACTCCGTTCTGTGCTTGTGTAGCTGGGCGGCGTCATTAGCAAAGCCCGGGAATGGCCCAAGGTATCCCTCATACCTTTGGGAGAATAAGGATCGCTGATTGAGGCGAGATATTATGAGGCTGCCTAGTTCTGAGGGCCCAGGCTAGTGCGGTAAATAAGCCCACCCTAGTGTGCAGACATCCCTCTGAGGGGCAGGAGGATCGAGCGATGGAGCCTGAGAGGGCGACAGGCCGGCTTGAGTCCTCGCCAGCGACCGACGATGAGGTGTATGGTCCCGTAGGGTTTTGCCCAGCATGTAGAGGCTGGAAGGCCGAATTCTAGATCATCGGCACAATAAGAATAAGAGAGCCGGATTGGCTTGTATGGAAATGGATTCATGTATAAACTTTTTATATAATTGCATCTTGTCTTTGGTATGATTGTATTGTGTAAGAAGGCTGTTATAACGAACCTTGTGAAGAAGGGCCCTAATTAAGGAATATGTTTATATATGTCAAACAGTGTGGTAGTATTAATTAGAAAACAAATTGATGCGTGAGTAGGGTGGAAAGTGGGAGGATGGAATGCCCTGACGGCACCATCCTACGGACGGGTGGACCCGATTAGTCGGGTAGCTTTCCAACAGATTAAGTGAAAGCCCTACATTAGATAGTTAGGTTCTTGGGCAACTCTATTCTAGAAGACTAGGTCAGCGGCTGTGCCTTGCATAAGATGAGGAAAAAAGCGTTGTCTCTAGAAATCAAGTCTAGTAGTTGCCTAATTTTTGATCAATTGCCCTATGGGTGATTTGATGTTTAGAAAATCACGCTCCCCCTGCGGGATAGAGCTAGGTCATACCTATGAATCGTATCCTTGAGTCTCTACAGGGTCAAGGTATCAATGAGTAGGAAATTTTTCCCAAGATAAGGCTTAGCGGACTATCTTAAGTGTTTCTCCCATTTTTAAAGGGAGGAACCTTACAATTGGTATCAGAGCCAGTTTGGCTCCTAGGAATTGCAGTTTAAGGACTGTTTTGTAATAAATGTTTTACCTAACGAAATGCTAATTAGTAAAGATATCCTACTTAAACAAATAAGTTAACTTGATGTTTGAATGATTGTAGGAAGAGGAAGATGCCTACTCCAAATTTCTAGCTTTCCAATGCATCTTCGAGACTGCTAGTCACTCCTCGAATTTCGAGTTTCGCGACACCATGGTGCAGATATTAGAGAAGATATCCCTCCCTCATTTCTCTCGTATTCAGAGAGGATGGGGCAGAGATTTCTGGAGTCGTGGGCCGAGATACTTCTTCATCCGAGCAGATCAGATTGGGAGCCTCACCACCGACCTTAAGCGGATTCGTTGGATTGAGAAGCTGAAGATGATCTGCTTATTTTGGTTTGTCGGTACCCCCAGGGCCGACACCTCGGTGACTATAGATGGGGTTCGCATACCTCAAGATCGTTGGGTGTATGACAAAGTGATGCAGGTCTTACCTGCTGATAGAGTAGCGGTGTTGGGATCTACCCCAATCCAGAGTTTACCGCCCTTACCATCAGTTTTTAGAGTCTTAGAAACTATAGCGGAACCCCCATATTTCACATATGTGGACCGCTCTACCCTTATGTCACAGTGAAGCCTAGGAATTTCCCTTGATGTCAAATAAGACTAATTATATTAGTCTCAGATCTTTGTAATAAAACTTGTCCTTGTAAATATTTGAAAATAAAATAATTTCAATGTTTTACTCTCCAAAAATTAAGCGTTGTGCAAATATGAATTTTGTAATCTTAAAAATTGTTTTTTACAATGATGGCCAGGACGACCACCCTCCACTTCCCAATGCGCTTTATACTGATACCCAGGAGAAGAAGCTCCTGCTCAAGCAAATGCAACCTCCCTCCTTTAAAGGAGAAGGTTCAAAAGTTGAGAAGGATGCTGAAGTCTGGATTGAGGCGATGGACGATTATTTCTCTGCTGCCGGTACTGGAGTAGCAAATCAATCTATGCTCGCACGGTTTCGCCTCACTGGAGATGCTAAACTCTGGTGGAAACAGTGGTGCCGTGACAAGGAAGTCACCGAGCATTCTCAAACGTGGGAAGACATTAAGCAGGCAGTGAAGGAAAGATATCTTCCTCCATCCCATGAATCCATAAAGATGAATGAGTTCTTTAGTCTTAGACAGTGCAGCTTAACTCTTGAGGACTACTATTCCAAATTCATTACCCTTCGGAAGTATGCCCCAGCTATGACTACTTCCCGGCCAAGCACATTACAGGATGCTCTCATACGAGCTAAGCCCCTCGTGAAAGAAATGAAGGCTAACAAAGCGAAGAATCAAAAGAGATCTTACCTTGAGGCAAACCTTAGAGATCAACCCTACAAGAAACCTCAACAGAATTTTCCCTACTACAACAGAGGGCGACAAGGCAACTCTTTTGCCCCTCGCTCGTATGCTGCTTCTTCTAGAGAAGGCCCTCTGTGTTTTGAGTGCAATGAGCCGGGACAACTGTCCCAAGATGGCAACATCATTCCCCCAAGGTAACAGAGGAAATCAAGGCCGTGGAACCCCTACCCATCAAGGTGCAAGAGGCAGTGGTCGTGGCAGAGGCCGCGGAGGAACAGTTGCTAGAACTGCCTGTGTTATAAGTGAAGAACCGACCTTGGAAACGGCTGAAGAAGAGCGCACCACCGTCCATGCGGTGGTAGAACACCAAGGTCCGAATAAAAAATTTGGTGTAATCCAAGCCCCCGCCACTCATCACGGCGGTAAGCCATTTCAGCTTTTGATTGATTGTGGTAGTACCCATTCATTCCTTTCTCCTAGGTGCTTGCAAAAATTAAACTTGAGTCAAAAAACAGCTAGAAAAATGATTGTAGAGTTAGCCAGTGGGAAAGAAGTAGTATCTCGCCACTCTATAGGAAACCTTGATTTTGAGCTGGGTAATGAGCAAACTCATGGTCACTTTAGAGTCTTGCCACTAGGAATTTATGATGGAATCCTTGGGATGGATTGGTTAATTGCAAACAAAGCTAGCATTCATTGTAGCCAAGGGAGTATCACTTTTGAAAATGAGCATGGCCAAGTAATATCTATTCAGGGAATCACAGGAAAACCTAAGTCTAGGGTAGTCAAGGCAAAACATCTTCTCAAGGGGACACGTAAGGGTCAGCAAGTTTTCTTAGTCAAACTCAACAAAGTCATTGAACCTAGTATGGAGACAGAACCCTCTTGGCTCCAAGAATTCTCTGACATCTTCCCTGACGAGCTTACAGGGTTACCGCCTCCTCGAGAAGTCGACCATGAAATCGAGGTGATCCCTGGAGCTCAACCCGTCTCAAAAACTCCCTATAAAATGTCCCTTCCTGAAGCCATTGAACTTAAGGAGCAACTTTCCCAACTCATTGAACAAGGATTTGTACGCCCCAGTAGCTCTCCGTGGGGAGCACCTGTTCCTTTCCAAAAAAAGAAGGACGGGACTCTCCGCCTCTGCATAGATTATCGAGGGCTCAATCAAGTCACTGTCAAGAATAAGTAACCTATCCCTCGCATCGATGAACTTCTTGACAGGCTTCATGGGGCCAAAGTCTTCTCAAAAATAGATTTGAGGTCTGGTTACTATCAGATCAAAGTCAAGGAAGCATATATACCCAAAACAGCCTTCAATACCCGTTATGGCCACTACGAGTTTACTGTAATGTCATTCCAGTTAACCAATGCTCCTGCAACCTTCAACTGCCTAATGCAAGATATATTCCGCCCGTACTTGGATGAGTTTGTGCTTGTTTTCTTTGATGACATCCTAATCTACTCCAAATCAATGGAAGAGCATGAGGAGCATGTGCGTAGAGTTCTGCAATTGCTGCGCAGACACAAACTCTATGCCAAGAAGAGCAAATGTACCTTCTTTACTCATCAAATTGAGTATCTTGGATTCATCGTCTCCAAGGATGGCATCTCAGTAGACCCCGCCAAGGTCAAGGATATTCTAGAATGGCCACCCCCTAAATCAGTTTGTGAAGTTCATGGATTCTTGGGAATCACGGGTTGGTATAGGATTTTTATCAAAGATTATGCCTTGGTAGCTGCATCCTTGACAGATCTTCTTAAGAAGGATTGCAAAATAGTGTGGCTGCCAATCCATCAAAACAGCTTTGATCAGCTGAAAGTCATTATTACTTCTGCCCCAGTCTTAAAGCTTCCTGATTTCTCCAAGGAATTTGAAGTGGTTACCGATGCCAGTAGTCTAGCACTTGGTGGTGTCTTAGGCCAAGAAGGAAGACCAGTCGCTTATACTTCCCGCAAGCTGAAGCAATATGAAGCAAACTATGCCACCCATGATTTGGAACTCTTAGCAGTTGTTCATTGCCTCAAATTATGGAGACATTATCTCTTGGGAGGCAGATTCCAGCTTGTAACTGACCACAAAAGTCTAAAGTGGATCTTCACCCAGCCTAACCTCAACATGCGGCAAAGGAGATGGATTGAAATTCTACAAGAATATGATTTCGACATCAAATTCCATCCTGGGAAAGATAATGTGGTAGCTGATGCACTTAGCCGCAAATCTTTCTTGAATGTAATTTCAATGCCAAATAATCCCATACTGGTCAAGGTGGAAGAAGTCTCATCTCATGACCCAGATTATCAGAGGATGATAAAGTTAGTAGAAGAAGGGGGACATTCAGAGAAAGAGAAAAATCTAATCAAGGGATACTCCACTCATGAAGGAAGCCTCTACTTCAATCACAGGCTATGTATCCCTAAGGATCCTGCTTTAAAGAAACTAATCCTCCATGAAGCTCATGATAGCCCTGCTGCAGGACACCCAGGATATGCAAAAACATTAAATGCGGTAAGAAGGAGTTTTCATTGGGCAGGTTTGAAAAATGATGTGCTTCGGTACTTGAAACAATGTCTCTCATGCCAAAGGATCAAAGCTGAAAGGGTCAAGATGCCTGGAAAGCTTCAACCCTTAGATATTCCCCAAATGAAGTGGGAGTGCATTAGTATGGATTTTGTCACAAGTCTCCCCACTGTTCAAGGAGGATATGACTCCATTCTAGTAGTAGTGGACTTACTTACCAAAGTAGCTCACCTTATACCAGTAAAGAAGACCTTCAAAGCTTCGAATATTCATCAAGGAAGTCCTCAAACTTCATGGTCTCCCAAAAAGGATAGTAAGTGATCGGGATTCTGACTTCACCTCAAAATTTTGGCAGTCTCTATTTCAAGCTCTGGGGACTCAACTTTGCTTTAGCACAGCTTATCATCCAGAGACCGATGGCCAAACTGAAAGAGTCAATCAAGTAATTGAAGACATTCTCAGAGCATACTGTGGACGGGAACCCAGAAGATGGATTCAATACCTTCCTCTGGTACCTACAATGCGTCTTATCATCAAAGCATAGGAATGCCACCATTCAAGGCACTCTATGGGCAAGAATGCCTGTCTCCTCTAAATTTCTCTGATCCAACCATAAGAGTTGAGGCATCCAGGAAAATGCTCGAAGAAATGGAGGAACAAACCAAGGCTATCCAAAAGGATATTAAAGCTGCCCAAGATCGACAAAAACATTATGCTGACAACAAGAGGTCTGAAAGGATCTTCAAGGAAGGAGACAAAGTTCTTCTACGAGTGCGACCCAAACGAAGTTCTCTATCACTTGGGAAATATAAGAAGCTCAGCCCTAGGTATTGTGGTCCTTATACAGTTATCAAGTGTCTAGGTAAAGGTGCCTATAAACTCCAACTCCCAGCCCATATCAAAGTCCATAATGTATTTCATGTAAGTTTGTTAAAGCCATATGTCCCCAGTCTCGATCATATTCTTGATGATGAACAAGTTGTAATCCCTACTCAAGGAGTCCTTGAGAATTACAGTCCAGTAGCATCATAGATTCTAGGGAAAGGCAACTCCGAAATAGAACTCTTGTAGAACATCTAGTTCAGTGGAAAGATTACCCTGAAGAGGATGCAACTTGGGAAGATGAAGCTACACTCTTAAAGGATTATCCCCAATTCATGACGAGATGAGGACATCTCGATTTCTTTAGGGGGGAAGGATGTAACATACCCATCTTCACTAATAAAGAAATGTCCATGTAAGTATGAGTTTTTATGGTATAAATATCAATGATTTTATTATTTGAGTCATTTCTATTTGGAATCTTCAAATTCTGAGCCCAAATTTGGCATCTGCGCGCGATTTTACCCTAATATAGGATTTTACAGCATCCAAAATGGACACCGGATCAAGCCTATACGCTAATTTCAATCATTTTAGTTAAAAAACGGCGACCTTTAAACCTTAATAAATGCACGACCGCACGTCCGATTGACGAACGGTCTGAACCCTTGCGACCATGAGAACCTCCCGGACAAAAAAAAATTTCGCCCCCCGGGGCGGTCCGGCACGCAAATCGAGACGGGCGTCCCAACTTTGGGTACCCCGCCCCAAAATTTGGTCCGTACACACTTACTAGGGCGCCCGTACAATGGCCGTCCAAGAACCAAAGGATGGCCGCCCACTGTATGGTCCACGTGTACCCTTAGGTGGACACCCAGACCAGATAAGGTACATGCGTACCACTCCTTTCCCAGACAACTGGTACCGTACCTTTCCCGTAGACCCATGCAGGCCACTGATCCATAGC
This sequence comes from Cibotium barometz, assembly GCF_041138505.1. Lineage (NCBI taxonomy): Eukaryota > Viridiplantae > Streptophyta > Polypodiopsida > Cyatheales > Cibotiaceae > Cibotium > Cibotium barometz. The sequence goes on along the minus strand of NC_141050.1, from coordinate 11,276,562 downwards.
CTTTGAAGGTACACCATCCTTTCGTCCTTGCTTTGCGCAGCGCCCGTACCCTCACCCCTCAGCTATATAAACCCCCGGGGTGCTCCTCAGTCGGCACGCACTTCTGTGTAGCGTATGCCCTGTTGTACCGCCGTCCGTACCGCTGTCCGTCCCTGTGTAGCGTACTTGCTGCAAGTACAGCCGCCCTTGCAGCCACCCCTCTCACACCCCCTCATTTGGCTCTTTTCAGATAAGCCAATTTTCCTCCATCCCCCTCTTGCCAAGAGCCAGTGTCCTTAACTCTTCTCCCCCCCCCCCCCCCCCCCCCCCCCGCGTGTGAATAGACTTACAGAGAGGCTTGCAGCCACCCCTCCCAGCCCTCTCCACGTTTTTGCCTTTGGCCTTAAGGACATCTCACAATTTCCCCCCCCCCCATTTTGCGTAGACTTTAGTAAGGGATTTTTGACTCAAGCGAGGGTTCATGCGCCATTTTCTTTTGCTCATACGATGAGCAAACGAGCTCGGAATTCAGATCCGACTGAAGCGTTTCAATCGCAGCAGCGAGCTCTACAAGGTGACGCCTAAGATGGCCTCATCTCAGAGACGGCAAAATATTACCTCACGAGGGACACGTAACAACGAGATGGAGGGAGTAGCGCCCAATGCGCCAGTCCTCCCTTTTCAAGCCCCTCAAGGAAACGGTGGCTAGGTTAGCTTGGTTAATTTTCAAAAGAAGAGATTTTTTCTTAAATTAGTATTAATGAATGGTGTTTTTTTCTTTTAAAATGAGGACGTAAAAATTATATGAAATTACGAAATTATGTGATGTTGTTTTCGATAAATTGCGTTGAAATTACTATCTTCATGAATTGTGAATGCTATACTTAGAAAATTGCATTGAAGTTGTTATCTTTGGAATTCAAGATTTTTTTTGGCTTCAACGCTAACTCCGTTCCGTGCTTGTGTAGCCGGGCGGCGTCATTAGCAAAGCCCGAGAATGGCCCAAGGTATCCCTCATACCTTTGGGAGAATCACGATCGCCGATTGAGGCGAGAGATTATGAGGCTGCCTAGTTCTGAGGGCCCAGGCTAATGCGGTAAATAAGCCCACCCTAGTGTGCACACATCCCTTTGAGGGGCGGGAGGATCGAGCGATGGAGCCTGAGAGGGCGACAGGCCGGCTTGAGTCCTCGCCAGCGGCCGACGATGAGGTGTATGGTCCCGTAGGGTTTTGCCCAGCATGTAGAGGCTGGAAGACTGAATTCTAGATCATCGGCAGAATAAGAATAAGAGAGCCGGATTGGCTTGTATGGAAATGGATTCATGTATAAACTTTTTATATAATTACATCTTGTCTTTGGTATGATTGTATTGTGTAAGAAGGCTGTTATAACGAACCTAGTAAAGAAGGGCCCTAATTAAGGAATATGTTTGTATATGTCAAACAGTGTGGTAGTATTAATTAGAAAACAAATTGATGCGTGAGTAGGGTGGAAAGTGGGAGGATGGAATGCCCTGACGGCACCATCCTACGGACGGGTGGACCCGATTAGTCGGGTAGCTTTCCAACAGATTAAGTGAAAGCCCTACGTTAGATAGTTAGGTTCTTGGGCAACTCTATTCTAGAAGACTAGGTCAGCGGCTGTGCCTTGCATAAGATGAGGAAAAAAGCGTTGTCTCTAGAAATCAAGTCTAGTAGTTGCCTAATTTTTGATCAATTGCCCTATGGGTGATTTGATGTTTAGAAAATCACGCTCCCCCTGCGGGATAGAGCTAGGTCATACCTATGAATCGTATCCTTGAGTCTCTACAGGGTCAAGGTGTCGATGAGTAGGAAATTTTTTCCAAGATAAGGCTTAGCGGACTATCTTAAGTGTTTCTCCCATTTTTAAAGGGAGGAACCTTACAATATTAACCTATAGCTATAACTATATAACTATATAGTAACTTAAATTATATATTTATAACTATATAGCTTATAGTAACTTATAGTTAATAAAAGCTTATTTTAATGCTACTATATTATAGCTACTATATTATAGCTTATTTAATAAATATAACTATAAGCTTATAAGTTTGATTATAGCTTTTGTTATAGGTTAAAGTATATGTATAAATTCAAGGGGATTTTGGTACAAAGATAGGGCAAGGAAATGTATCCATACTAGTGGAGGAATGTTTGAAAGATGTGGTCCTACCTTTTCCTACACTGGATACTTCATCTCTCCAAGATTCATTATGGAGTGCCGTTTGATGGCCAAAGATTATTTTGCAATCTACTATCATGAATGGCAACTTAATTTGATCAAACGAAAGCTATAGCGGTGATGAAGAAGGGGATCATTTTGATCCTCCAATTACAGACGCAATTCCTATAACAAGCCCAGAATTTGAAACATTGATTCCTACCATAGATTGTTAGATATCAAGGACTAGGGAAGATCAATTCACACACAAACCATGATTATATAAACACTTCTATTGCATTGAATGAGAGACTACAAGTTTATATAGATTTTTAGGACTAATAGAGTCTGACCTTTTTTCTAGATCCTTGGTTCTCATCATGTGAAGTAGGTCTCTTCTTGGAGTAATTGGTTTTATTGATCTATATTAGCTCCACCACATGGTAGAGCTATACCTCAAATAATTCTAGCTCTATGATGTGGTCTAGGTAGAATACAGCTCTACCACGTGGTAGAGCAAGATCAAATGCAATTCTAGCTCCTTGGTTCTTGTCATGTGAAGTAGGTCTCTTCTTAGAGTAATTGGTTTTGTTGATCTGCATGGTACACAGTTAGATCCATGCATTCTAGCTCCACCACATGGTTGAGCTAGACCTTAAATGCAATTCTAGCTCCACCACATGGTAGAGCTAGACCTCAAAGTACTTGATCTAGCTCTACCACGTGGTAGAGTTGTATTCTACCTAGACCACATCGTAGAACTTTAAGGTCTAGCTCTACTATGTGGTGGAGTTGGAATGCATCAATCTAGCTGTACCATAAACCACGTTGTAGACCCCTAGAATGCCTCGATAGGTCTAGCTCTACCATGTGGTGGAGCTAGAATATATTGAACTAGCTCTACTATATGGTGGAGCTAGCATGCATTGATCTAGCTCTACTCTCTGTTAGAGCTATATCAAAGTATTCTATCTAGACCCCATGGTAGCATTAGAATGTTTTGAAGTCTAGCTCTACCATGTGGTGGAGGTAGAATGCATCAATGTAACTATATCATATGGTGGAGCTAGAATGCATTGATCTAGCTCTACCATGGTATCGCTAGACACCATGGTATCGCTAGAATGCTTTGAAGTCTAACTCCACCACATAGTAGAGATAGTCTTCAATGGGTTCTATCTCTACCATATGATAGAGCTAGTTCTAGCTCGGAGTCTGATGTAGGTTCCAATCTAAAAAAACTTACTTGCTAGATTTGATTACTAGTTTAACAAGTCCAACATGATTATGTGCAAGATGGATTTCCAATCTGGAGGGAGGGTCTACATGATGTTGAACAATGATTCTGTTGGTATTGGCTGCGTGTGTAGAATTGATCCAAATTCCACTTGTATAGTGGAACAAAGATTGGTCAAGGAAATGTGTCATTACTTGTGGAGGAATGCTTGAAGGATGTGGAACTACCATTCCCTAAAATGGATACCATTTATCTAAAAATGCATTATGGCGTAATGTTCGTTGGCCAAAAATGCTTTTAAGGCCTTTCACAAGGGAGCTGGAATTTGGAGAGTGGAGTGAAAGATGCAGTGATGCAGATCAAGAAGAGCCTGTGGAACCTCCAATTGTAGATGCAATACCGATAACATCTCCAGAACTTGACATGCAAGTCCGACAATCTTGGAAGAATGAGATGGTTCTTCTAAAGGATGAGAGCATGATGCAGACTATCAATCAAGGGACTATCTTATATGTGTTTCCATTTGAATGTGTCAACTTTCAACAACTTGGTGATGATTGTGTGGGTGTGGCTATTGAAAGTGCAAATGAATTTCAAACTATGCCGCAAGTGGATAGTATCATCCTAGTTAAATGGCCTATTAAACGACAATGCTGGATGGGATTTTGCAACACTATGTTCCGCTTAATGGCATGCATGCTGAACATGCTGATGTATGTAATGAGGATAATGATGGAGATGTAACTAATGAGGTTAATGTTGCCCAAACCTTTGCAAAAAGACGCTACACTTTCATAAAACCAAAGCAGAGACCACAACCAGCTTCTGCCTTTTATATGTCACGTGAATTAGTTCAAAGGATTTCATCCATTGATTGTTGTGCGAAAAAATGTTGTCAGCTAATCGATCGTGATGTACTAATGAGGATACGACAAAACTTTTGGGGACAATCTCAGGAGTCTCGTACAAATGATGTTTATGATGTGCTTTCTACAGCTTGGCATCGTGATTTAGCTCAAAAAATTAAATATGAATTTAGGTTCAATGGGGTGATTGTTTGTTGCAGAGCATGGTATGATACCAAAGACATCCTTTTATCGTTTACAGGGAAAATTTTGAGTCCGGTGTGTGTCAATATCTGCATGGAAACACAGGGGTATTGAGGAGAGGCCTACAACATATTAGTGAGGCAAGAGCACTACTTGATGAATTTGTGAACATGAACTCCGGGCCTGCGCCACACAAAAGTAGAACAATGCTAGATGGCTCAAGGGAAACCAGGTTGTCGATTCCATCAATATTCAAGCAAGTTGACGTTTTAAATGAAATCAACGCAACACTTGAGCAGACGTTGGGACATGAGAAGAGGCTATGAAAGTCATTGTTTAGTAGAATTTGGAATAAAGAGTACCCACAAGTGTCCCTAACAAAGGCAAGTGAGTTCTCCAAGTGCACCTTGTGTAGTGGTCTCAAGGCAAAGCTAGAAGCCAAACCTAGTCTAGAAGAAAGAGCAAGGCTCCTCAGTGAAAGACATATTCACATGCAACAACAACAAAGTTGCAGGAGCTTATACTATGCATGGCACATATTTTCAGAAACCCAACCACAAAAGTATGTATGCATCATCAATGACAAGATGGATCAAAAGAAAACATCCATGACAAGATGCATCAAAAGAAAACAGCCATTCCCAGACTACGGGTCCTTCCCAAGGGTGTGGATTCGGGATATAATTTACCAATTGCATTGATTGGTATGATCACTCATCGACATGCAGAAGGTCATTATGGATACTTTATTTTGAATGGTTTATGGCCATCTGATCCCAATCTAACAATTGGCTCAATTGCAACTTGTTTACATAACTTAGAGAGGATGGATAAGCATCCTCTTGGTGATCTAGTAACAAATGGGCTTCCAAGGAGCAATGTTTCACTTCTACATGCTTTAAATTCAAGGATAGCTTTAGACAACCACAATATGAGTGATGGTAAAGATCCCATTGTTGAACCATGTATAAATCAGGGAGACACAATGAATTGGGTTTCCTCGTTTCGCAAGTTGCCAGAAAACTTGTTGCTACAACTAGATAATTATGCTGGAGAAAATAAAAATCGGTACTTATTTGCCTATTTGTCATTGCTTGTTGCAGGGGGTGCTTTCAAAACTGTACAGTTGGGATTTCTAATGGTCGGACATACACATGAGGATATAGATGCCATGTTTAGCAGGTTTTCAGAGAAATTAAGAGTGGGGCAAACCTTTACTTTACCACATTTGATGGATACTTTAAGAACCAGCTCAACTTCTTCTCCAGCTCCCTTCTTGCTTACAGAGGTCCTTGACTTCAAGGCATATTGTGATGGCTACATTTGTGATGGGCAAGAAGCACTTATAGGTCACTCCAAACCACTTCTATTCAGGTTCTTCATGGAAGGAGACACACCGGTAATGCAATTTAAGGTACATGTAGCTATTCGTAATTGGAGTGGAAGTATCCGTCTTTGGAAGACAGACAGTGAAGGTAAACCAAGGTTACCAAAAGGAGATCCACCTCTACTACCAATGGCCGAGCATATAAAGATGCATGCAGAAGTAATATCAGGATTGAAGCGTTACATAAAATTTTGGCAGAATCTAAGTAATGGTTCATTTGTGCAAAGATATTATAGGCCCGTGATAGATTATTGGAGTAATGTAATCAAAGAGCTTGGAAAACCAATCCAATCAGAGGCAAGAAAGTACACAGATTTTTGGCCAAAATCTAAAGGGTCCCATCAATTAGATGATATGAAATTGCAGGCACAAATATTCTTAGGTATTGAAGAACATAATGATCATTATTGTGGGCCTGCACGGGATAAACCAAGGGAGACATTTAACCCTATGCTACATGTTCAGCAAGGACACTTTGTCATGCTACACCCAGATGACACAAACATCTATCTAGTTTGGCTTGCTATGGCTGAATCGGATATAATTGATGATGAGCCTACATCACCAAATTACAAGAAACTCTTGATTCAATATTGGGGACCTTGTGTAAGGAAGAAAAGTTTGACAGATGCTCAAGCTTATGCTGATTGTTGGAAGGGATATTGGCAAATTAATGAGGCAGAACAACAAGTATGGGAAAATGCTGATGCAATTCTTTGGTCGTGGAAACCAAGGAATCCACCACCATACAAAAGAATCAAGATACCAGAAAAGGAAGCCCGTAAAGCAAAAGCATGCTTAGGCTTGGCTTGTGAGCATGAAGCTCATATCGATGGTTCCTTCAATGAGGAGTAGCATTTGTAGATTCAATATTGACAATGTGGATTTTTAGATTATAACTCTAATATCCAAAAGAGATGTACTTTGGTATCTTCTTTATTTCTTATTTTCACTTATTGAATGAAATTTTTCTTTGTGCCTCCTAAATTTTTTTGATATAATAATGTTTCTATCTTATTTGTTTAATTGTTTCATAAATTTTGTGCAGTGTATAACACTCAATTGGTGCAGGTCCTTGCAAAGAAACAAATACCACTTTCTTATTAATGGTGTTTATCAACAGCACCTTCCTACATGATTATCAAACTCCTTTCAAATATGTTTATGCACAAATACTAATACCACTTTTTTGGTTTGAACGGTGATTTTCAACACTGCCTTCCTCCATTCTATATTAAGAAATTCCACAAGAAGTTTTCCCACATTAGGTGGGAAATTCCCATAATACATGAAACCTCTCAATTTCAAAATTCCCATAATGTGGGATTTTTCCCATAATACCTAATACGGTCTTCATCGCATCATTTGGGAATACATCTAACTTCCTAAGTATTAAAGCAGCCCATGCCAAAAAATTGAGAGCTATTGGATGTAGATCAAGATTTGGCACCAAGTCTTGTGGATTTTACAAGAGTATATCATCATGTAATACTCCCATCACTAAGGTTGTGTGAGCATACCAAGTTAGCACACATGGGTCAGTCATGCAAGTTGGCGGAATGTTACTATATTTTAGAGATCAATCTTTTGTTGTATCAGTGAGAGTTGTAGAGCTGAGATCATCATCATCCATGAGATAATTGGTGAATGGGGGCTAGAGATCAATTAAGGAAGAGGAGTGGCATGATCTCTAATTGTATTTATGGCTAGATCTCCCACCTCCCTATTTTGAATTTGTTAATTCAATTCTACAAGTCACCCCTGCTTAAGTTCCCTATTTTATTGTTCCAATGAGCTACATGTTTCATTCAATTTGTCCCTCTCCTCTATCAAGTGGGTTATAGAGTCTTGTATTTCTTATTGTTCTTTGAGGTATATATGTTCCAACTCCTTATACTTTGCTTTTTCTTGTTGGAGCATTGTTTTAGTTTCTTTCATCACCTTTTTTATTTCTGCTAAGTACTGCTTATCTTTGTCCTCTAATATCTTTTGAGTTCTTATTAGTTCATCTTTCAAGTACTTCTTTTGAATTCGCATGCAAAGAAGCAAACCATATTGATCTACGAGCTATTTTTAACTGATTCCTCCTTCTATTTGTCATCTTGTGTCATGGTATCGAGCTTTTACTTAAGATAAGTGGACATTCTCTCCATTTCAGCTACTTTATGAGCTTCTCATTGTAGAGTGGTTGTTTTACTATTAGCCTCCTAGAGCTTCTAAATCAATCAATCATTTTCTTGGAAATAATATTTCCCATGGATCCTCAAATGTGATGTTCAGGCTCATAAAAGCTGTGCCCCATCAAGATATGACAATGCCACACTTTCCTCCACCGATAGTGAGTCATCTAGCTCAGGAGTGGATGTGGATTCATCACCAAAAATATTTTTCCTTTGTTGGGAAAGAGATACCTTATGAGGTAGGAGTGAATCCAATTTGTGAGACTTAAGGATAGGCATGCCCAGCTGAAGTTCCTGCTTGGTAGAGCTAAATTTGGTCCACCTTCTTTTTTGGATGTAGGATTCCATGGTGGATTCTGTGGTGGGAGATGAATTGGCGAAAGAGGTGAGTGGTGTGGAATGAGTGGTAGCAGATGTGGGTATTGGTGTGGAAAATGTGGGTGGGGAGGATCAAAGACACAGAGTCTCTAGTACTAAGTCTAGATCCACATTTTATTTGATAGGCTACATCAAGGAGAGATATTTATGTGATTAATAGGTGTTGAGGATGCAGGGTTTGTGAATGACGTGCCTATGGTTTTTCGTGTAAGATTCAATCTCCTTGGTTATGATTTGTTTCCAATCATCAATTTTTCCATTTAAAATGACCCAAAAGAACTTTTTAGGGATCCTAGTTTTCCTTTCAAATCCTCGTACTTGGATGAGGAAGGAGATAGCTCTGCAATTGATGCAGAGTCTATCATTAGCAATGGCATCATATAGTACTCCATTATTGTTGAGAGTGGCCACACCATCAGTTTTGCAGGATGGAAGATGCTATCAAATCCATTTAAGCTCATGGGTTACGTATTAGATCTACCATTGGAGCTAAAAATGTCTAGGAGATTAATGCTTTGGTGAGGTGGATATAATAAGTGTGATTTTGCCATTGAACCACAAAGACACCAGTGGCTTGAGACACATAATGAAGAAATTACATAATGAGCTCGCCCATGGAAGTAATTTACCAAAATGTGCGCCATGCTCCATAGATTTGACTTAGCTCCTTCAATTTGGTTACACAAAGGGTTCTTTGAGAACCAAGTAGCACTCTCTAGAGCCATATTCCAAATTATACACAATTCCATCTTGTATTGTTTTGTCGAAGAGCAACCGACAATCATCAGGTTCATCTCAACGCACCAAGATGGTCTTTTTATTATGAAGATCTACAAATTCCTCTTGAGAATTCCTTCCTCGTGGGCATGTGAAACTTGTAGCCATCTGTAAAAGTTTAATAATTAGTGTGTGACTCACAAAATTTAACCTAAAACATGTTTTGTATTTGATGGGTTCTTTGATGTTTTGTGTAGGTGTAGGTTGTAGAGATACCTTTGTTTGGATTTGGGACACTTATCAATTTTAGCGATAGAGTGACTGTGTTGATCATGTTAAGATTCATGATATCCACTACACATAGCTTTGAAGATTAAGATTTATCTAATGACCTACTAATGACACATAATATAATCTAGGGTGAATGGTACCTAAATACACTCGTGATGATGAGTATGTGCAATACTCAAGCACAATTAGGTTACAAGATTAAGACTTGTACTCAACAAGAGGCTTAAGATGTGTGCAAGTACTATGTTTGCATTGATTTTGAAATGGCCCCCTTTTATATGAGGAGATACACCATTGGGCTTGTACATTTATGTGGGATAATTCCCTTTTCTCATATGGCAGCATGTTAGACTTTGTTCTTGTTTGGCTTACTGAACTCACTCTCTATATCTTCCTTGTGCTATTTGGCACCATATTTCTCAACACCCTCCTTGGTGCCAAATCTTTGGGCTACTCAAGGTGGTTGGATGGTGCAATGCTCTAGCGTTGGCTTGTCATGTTGGGAACAATTTCTTTAGTCTCATGTCTCCTTCGGAGCCAACTAGGTTGTTGTGAGTCTTCCTTTTCTCTGAGCGAACCTTTTCGAGCGAGATGAAAAAACTAAGCGACACGTGCCAAAGCACATGATATAGAGCAAGACAAATTCAATGACAATATCTAGTCTCACTAACACCAATATCATATATACTCCTTATACACACACACACACACACTCTCTCTCTCTCTCTCTCTCTCTCTCTCTCTCTCTCTCTCTTTCCCCACACACAAAACTACTAAGGTTAAGAGACAAGATAGTTATTGTTCTAAAGCAATTACAACAAAAATATTTTCTCGATTTTTTAGATTTTTAGATTGGTTGCCTAGGACAGACAACCCATGGAAAGACTTGCTCATCAATCGCTCGTTGACCCAAGACATGTAATCTATTGACTTGTTTTAATATATCAACATGTTTCTAAATGGTTCATTCTTAAAAGATGTTTTCATATGTAAATATGTTTCTAAATGGTTCATTCTAAAATTAGACACATGGCACCACTAGACTAGGTCTTTGATATATGCATACCATGAAAGGAGGTTTCAGTGACGGTTAATCCAAAGCAATAAGAGAGAAAAATTTCTTGCAAATATCATTTTTAGCAAACACCATATGATCATTAACAAATTGTTCCAGTCTATCTCACTGATAGAGAGAATGCCACAACATCAATGCTTCTCTCCATGGACCTCACATGGATTCACACTCATCGTCCACAAAAAGACAACGTCTTCATTGTGGCTCTAAGGAGCCAATATCAAAGCATGGATCTTCAGCCATTCTCCTTGCTCTTTTGCTTCCGTGTACACAGGCAGTACACTTCTAACAACACAAGAACAAAGCACGAAATCAACACTTTTCATGGCTATCACTACTCATCACATATGTTCAGCAGCATGTACTAAAAACTAGATTCAAGCAACAAACTACTATCCTAATGATCAAACTGAGCTCACGTAAGTCCATCAATACAACAAATAATAGTTAGAACTACTATAAATTGTATCAACATACCAAAACTTTAAGTGACTTCTACATGAAAGAGATCAAATACTGACTAGTCATACGGGTTTTCACCCGCTCTCTTGTCCACCTCTTCACCAAGCATTGAAGAATTGGCCTCCATACTTGGCCCTTGCATGGCCTATGCCAATAATACTTGCACATAAGAGCTAATGATGTCATTGTCCATGTCAAGGGAGCCGCACACATGACCAGTCCTGATGCATGCCTTGAGAATGGGTGCAGTACCACAACCCAACTCAAGGCAAACACCCTCCTTGGGACACAGGAGCTCTAAGAAGCATGCCATAAAAGCATGGCTCCTCTCCATGCCTTCTCTCCAATCTCTACCGTCAGGCCTCTTGGCCCTCACCATAACCGGCATATAATGACACATGACACTATCCATCGGATGCATGCGAAGAAACTGAAATAGTGGCATGCTCTCTGCCGCCACGTAGACACGGGGGTCTGTTCCATGACGCCGTATCATGAACAGCATCGAAAGCTTTGCCTAAGAAAACATAAGGTGTATCAGATAGATAAATGCATTGCAAACATTTAGAAATACACCATACCATGAGGCAAACTTAAAAAAATATACCTCAACCTGGGAACCACCAACATTGAATACACATATAATGATGATCACCCCAAGGAAGGCCAAAGGAGATTCTAATAGCCTTATTTCACTCAAGCAAGGACATCCAATATGTCTTTGTGGCCAAACAAACATTACAAAGGGCAAGCATGTTTAACTTCTCCAATGTGACATAGCTGTCAGAATCCCACTTTAGAGAGAATAGTTTCTCTTGCCACTCACCTCCTAGCTTGGGATCAATGATATTAAGAATCTACAATCAATCATTTAAGTTTAGAGCCATCAATTAGAAGAGCTTTGCTCAATTTATTCGAAAATGAAAAAGACACTCAATTAAAAATGTAAAAATAGCAGAAGTCTTTACCTTTGATATCCTCTCTCTATAACGTGAAGCGAGCTCATTGACATAGGTCTCTTCTACCTTCTTCAACTCACTTTGAGACAAAGTAAGCTTTACTTGATCCATTTTCTTTGCAAGAGCCTTACTTATTTGAACCTTTTTAAGACAAACAAGAACCATTCAAATTTTAAGATGATTGAAAGCAATGAAAACATAGGAATGCGTATTGTATACTTACATTATAAACAAGTTTGCCAAGTAACGCCTTGTGAAAGGGTACCAAGGCTCGACACCTTTTATATTCTTTTTCTTGATTTGTGCAATCAACTTCCGATCTCTGTCTGGCAAGTCTCTCAAATAGTCATCTGCACTTGCCTCACAGATATTTACACAATTGACAATTTCGTCCCTCAAGGTTGTTGTAACTAATGCATGTGTGTTTAGACTACTCAACCAAAGAGACTTACTGAGTCATGGAAGAAGAAAGACTTCATTATTAGCAACATTCAAACAAAATACAAAAGTGGTAAAACACTTACACATTCATCCTTTGCAAGCTTGATAGAAGAGCAATTTTGATTACTTTTGTGGGATCAATCACTATGCAAAGGACTCGATAGTGTTTACCTCTATTTCTTTCATATGATTCCTTGATAGCGTACATCCATGCAACTATGCAGTGATTGCCCTCCCATACAAAAAACATTTTTCCAAACAAAACTTGTAATTCTTGTTTTTTTTGTAACTCCTCTTCAAATTGCATATTAACCTCTTGCCAAATGCCATCCCATTTCATCACAATATCCTCAAAAACAACTCTCTCCTCATGGGAACAAGTCCATATAGAGACAATAAATGCACCCTTCTCTATAACGTACCCCTCTCTTCCAAAAGCTGTTTTTAATCCACTCACATCATCTCTCAAACCTCTAACCCTGGCATAGGGTATCAATCTACAAAGAGGAATGGGAGGGCAGTCGTCGAAACAGCTAAATAACCTAGTTTTCCTTAAGGTATCCTCTCCCTTATCCATATATATATTGACCTCCTCTCCACTATCATCCAATGGTGCAATCTCAGGCTACACAATATAAGGTACAATTTGTAAACATGCTTCTACCTCTCCCAACCCATCATCGGGTTTACTCTTTACCTCTCCCAACCCATCATCGTGTTGAATCTCTACCTCCAGTCCAATGTCTGTTACATCGTGGATATTAGTCTCAGCCACTCTATTGATAGTGTCTGCATGGGAATCTTCAATATCCAAAGAGGTCGAAGTAATATTCCTCGAGCTACTTGATCCTTTTCTCCCTCTTTTAGCTTGAGATGAAGCCTTTGAGATTGGGCTGAAAGCACAAAGTTATAATAAAATAGTGTATGAAATAAAGGAGATGTAAATAACTTAGGACAATTTCAACCATTCATTTCTTATATCAAGACATACCTCAATGGTGGTTTCCTAAAGCCTTTGGTGCCATGACTACTTTTATATTTTCAATCTCTCTATGAAATTGTATCTAGAAGGCATATAGAAAAAATTAATAAAAAAGTTATGAAGAGCCATTAGGAAAAAAGATATGAATGTGTTTCATTTTTTTGTTTTGTGTGTCCATACACTTCACAATCCCTGATGTGCATACTCACACGTGGGAATGATGAAGCCTTGTTGGTCAAAGATGTGAGCAACTTATATGGCCTAGTGAAGCCATGTGGAGCTATACAAGCTGATGGAACATCACAGAGATTCATCGAGACCAACACCACCGTAATATACTACTGGTCTGCGCTTGTGTGAGCTCCAACCCCTCAACAGAACCGACCCCAACACCGAATATGCAATGCATTTAGACGAGCCGGCCACATTCCTACAGAGGTACCTTAAGATAATGGACATTTGGTCTTGAACACTGGCCATCATTGGAACAGGAAAGATGGCTGCCAACAAGTGGGTTATGCATGTGGATGGCAAGCTCATTAATACCAACAAAAGGTTCAGCAGAGACATGGGATTTGCACGCAATTTCAGAGTACACAAGGTGGTTGCATGGTTGAACAAACAAAGAGAGATGAATGTGACGAGAGCCGAGATTTACATCAGATCGTTGTCTCCGAGGCATTTTTTCTTTCTCTATGAGAGAGAGAAAGATTTCTCTCTCTCTTTGGCCCTAACAAGGCACGGTGCCATGCCCTATTTAGGGCCAAAGAGAGAGAGAGAGCCTTTCTCCCTCTGTGAGTTTTATTATAGAAAGATGAAGGACCCCATGGTACTAGCTAAATGGCTTCTACAGGTGATGGCAACATTCATTTTGATCCAAATCTTATTGGATTTGACAAGTCTACTCAAAATCGATGGAATGTGTGAGAGAGAAAAACTCTCTTTCTCTTTGGCCCTAAACAGGGCACGGCGTCGTGGCCTGTTTAGGGCCAAAGAGAGAGAGAGATCTTTCTCTCTCTCATAGAGAGTCTTTCTCTCTCTCTCTTTGGCCCTAAACAGGGCACGACACCATGCCCTATTTAGGGCCAAAGAGAGAGAGAGAGAGAGAAAGACTCTCTGTGAGAAGCCCTGCCTATACGGCGCCCCTATGCACACCATTACTTCGGTACACCAGGGCTGCCTGCTAGACACAGGTGCTGTTAAGGTAAAAACACAGAGAGAGAGAGAGAGAGAGAGAGAGAGAGAGAGAGAGAGAGAGAGAGAGAGAGAGAGAGGGAGAAAACCTGGATTTGAGACTGTAGGCAAAAGCTCCAAGGCTCCAAGCAGACGCTCGACGGCTCCAATGGTTGCAGCTAGTGATGGTGTCAACAATGGTGTCTTGCAAACACCCACACACACAAACACACACACACACTCTCTCTCTCTAGAGCTATCCTTGTAGGGCACGATGTAAAATAATAATACAAAAATCATCATAACTTGTAGGGCACGATGTAAAATAAGGAATAAGATATTGTGCTCATAAGGTTGGAAGATTTTTATTAATAGGCTCAATAATGAATTGCAAGTGTGGTAGAAAGAGGAGATTGTGGTACATTAATTTCATATGCACGACTCACCAAAAATTATCAAAACAAATACAAGGACATCATTACTGCATTTATGACTCTTGAAGGGGGTTTTATTATTCATGTTCAGAGAATTGAAGGGGGTTTTACGAATCACAATTTGATTAGAAAATTGACCCCTTTTAATCAAGTTTTTTTTAATATGAGAACTATATTATGCAACTGTTGAACATGTAGGCAATCTTTCACTCTTCTTGTTTGAGGTCATGGCTAGAGAGATCACTATTTTTGGCCCCCTAGAACATGTAGGCAATCTTTCACTCTTCTTGTTTGAGGTCATGGCTAGAGAGATCACTATTTTTGGCCCCCAAGAAGGTCAGAAGCTAGTTCTGTTTTTCTAACAAGAATATGTTGAGCTTACACTTACATTGCTTGTGGATCATTTTCATCTTCAAGGTAAGGCTTTTTCTTTGAAGCCTCTATCCTTAAATATAGAGCAATGTAAATTGGAGCCCTTATAGTTGTCAGATGGTGCAGATGGTTTTCTTCTAGATTCCGCGGCCAACCAGTTATACAGAGTTTGCATTGATGATGCAACTGGCAAAGGATAAAACTATTCTCCATGGGCTTGGTGATGAAGGTTGTGAACAGGAGTTGTATGAACACCATAATGTCAATAGAATGGACTCAGGTTCCGGGTCCAAGACTGAGCCTTCCTCAGTTTTTGATTTGATAAAGGCTATGCCATTAAATAGTAGCTTGCATGCTGCTATGCAAAGTGTTAAAGACTTCCAAAAGCTTCTTGAGCTTCCAAGGTGTTATGATGGTTATGTTGCATTCGAGCTTCCCCCATGTGCTTCAAAGTCCTCTATGATTGGTATGGAGCAAAAGAATGATAGTCATCATTGGATAGAATATGTTACGAGTACGTATGATTGCTTTGAAGGTTTTGTGCATTTTAGTAGGTGCTCTGGCCACGTTAGATGTATTAATTTGGATTGTTCCTACTACATGTGAGACTCGCATTTCAAAATGAAACTCAGTGGGGTAAGGAAGGATGAAGCGTAGTTGTCCAAAAGGATTTGTGACTTCGGAGCATGGAAACATTACTTGTAGGCATTGTGGAGAGATGCCTGAATGTGTTGCATCTTGCCCAGCAGTCATCTATTATTGTATACCAAATGATCACTTCGGCTTTACACGATGTGCTATACATCTAGGGCACCATACTCATCCATATGAAGAGGGCACTCAGAGGAGAGATATTCAAATGATTGAGAAGAAATTGCATTCCAAAGCAAAGGGAAATCCATTTCTTGCTGCATGACAATTGGAAACCACAGTGGCAAAAGATGTTATCTTGGAAATGCTTATGGGGGCTAAAAATAAAAAGCAGTCAGATATTGGTGATGATGAGTTTGCTAGCATGATTGAGTATATAACGCCGCTCTCAAGAAGGAAAAGAACTCTGAAATGTTTGGAACATGCTAAAAGGGCCCAAAGTATTACCTCAAAGGGTTTTGAGGCAATCTTGGATCTCAAAGATAGATGCAGATATCCTTTTATTCAAAGTGTGTTATTTCCAGGGCAGTTAGTATCATATTACCAGGGCAATTAGTATCAGATATCCTTTTATTCAAAGTGTGTTATTTCTAGGGCAGTTAGTATCAGATTACCAGAGCCACATGTTTTTAAGATGTCAACTCTTAGTCCT
The DNA here is from genome assembly GCF_041138505.1 of Cibotium barometz. Taxonomy (NCBI): domain Eukaryota; kingdom Viridiplantae; phylum Streptophyta; class Polypodiopsida; order Cyatheales; family Cibotiaceae; genus Cibotium; species Cibotium barometz. Next base: position 11,259,958 of record NC_141050.1, on the reverse strand, counting down.
AGGAGTGGATTAGACTTAGTCAATAGAATGCGGCCTGGTGGAAATCTGCAGGACATGTGGCTACATTTTGATCATGTGAACAGAGTTCAAGGCTGGCCAATGATGTCTACGCATGTATATGATCCATACATGCGGGAGCTATTGTCCATAGCAACATGTGAGTTCATGGTGGAGGATAGATATGCACAGGTTGAGTTTTGGAAAATGTTAAATGCTATGGTTCAAAGCAAGGGCTTTGAAAAACCAGAATTTAGAGGTTTCATGGCAGATGAGGCCAATGCTAATTGGATTGTTATTTGCACAGGTGTACTTTGGGGATGCTAATAAAGGCGTACTAGAGAGAGAAAGGAGTTGTGTCTTCCATTGGGAGCAAAGCATGGTGAGGCACACTCAAAAATGTATACATCCTTCTTCCCAAGAGGATCATAAACGCTTGTGTCGAAAGTGGAGAAATGCACCCTCAGAGATTTCTACAGAGAGCTGTAAAAAAGAGATAAGAAAGTTTTGGAATGTTGGTCATGCAGTAGCTAGTGAGATATCAACATTGGAAACTTGGCTTTCCTGGTGGGAGTCAAGAGCATTGCATTGGGGTGCATGGTTTGTCTCCCAAGATGAATCTGGTGTTTTTATTCCAACAACTAATCTTTCAAAGGCAAAACATGCAAGCATGAGAGCATGTGTTGGTTATAAAAAACAAATCACTTTGTTTGAGGCAACTGGTGCAGATATGTCAATGGCTGTTCTCCAAAGTGTAAAATACAATGCATATTTGAAAGGCACAAGGACTGGACTCGGGCTTGGGCTGCAAGACATGGCCAACACATTTTACAACCAAGGTGTGGGGTCCTCTTCAGGAAAAAGATTGGCTGACTTGACACAATCTTCTATGCAAGAAATGGGTGTAAATCCCACACATATGGACAACGACAATGGTGGCCAGAAGAGTATTCGTAAGAAAAGACCTATGCTTAGTCAACGTGGTGTGATCTTGGAAGAGGATAGCCATAGGCTAGAGTACATTACTGTCACTATGAATACTAAGCAAGATATAGTTAATGCAAAAAATATGGAGATGCCAAAAGAATCAAGGGTGGCAAAGACAGTGTGGGCAATTCATAGGACTGAACCTGGAAGCAAAGTTACATGTTTTGGAGTGTTGGATGGACATACAGAAAGATGTGAGAGATTTATAAACCAAGGAAAAAAATAGGCTTCTCAAGGGGTGCATGCACCATGCTTTTGGGGATGTCGCAAATACCCAAGTGGATTGGTGGAAGGATTTATTTGGTTTTTGCAATATATCTAACACCCACAGTTGGGTTGTGGATAAGCGTCAGGTGGTCGTGGTCCTGCACCAGGGTGTTTGGCCAATAGCTGAGGGAACAGGTCTTACGGCTGAGGAGGTTGTTGAACTTCAAAAAAATGGATTTGTTTTTCATAGGGAGGTGAAACACATTCAGGGAGGTCAAGCTAGCAAGTCTGATGGGAGGGTTCCAAGTGCAATCTGTCCAAAATATAGAGATGGAAAGCTTGTCAAATGAAGGCAAAATTAACAAAAGAATTTCAAGATTGCATAGAAAAAGGCCGACTATTGGATGCGCAAGTTGTTCAAGAGGTCATAATAACGTGGTGGAGAGTCTCATATATTCCATGTTAGTACTGAAGGCTCTCGAGCAAAGGGTGTGACATATTCAGTGACTATATCTGATTTTCCAAGATGCACTTGTGAAGGTTTTCAAAAAAGAGAGGCCAAACACTTGGTTTATGTTCCTTTGTTGCAAGCACATATACTACATTTTTTTGCAAGTACTTGGGTTGGACTAGAATGCACATGAGTTTATCGATCAAGCAACACTTAGCAAGGTGGAATTATTTCAAGCATTGGGTAGTAGACGAACAAACCTACCATTGTAAGTTGAAAGATTTAGTGGTGTTAAGAATATCTAAAGGTAATGGTTTTGGGTACAACTTTTTGTTTTCAGAAAAGTTGGTGTTGTTTTTTCTTGGAAACAAACATTTTGATTATTAGATTATTATGTAAACATCTATAAGTAAATATATGCCATTCCTCTCTGCCAGCTCAGTGTCCCTAACAAGTAGCAACAATTGTATTGCAATTGCATATGGAATTGATCATCCCTCCATAATCACATGCATTGTCTAAACCTTATAGAGAATGGAAGGGTCGTAATCTTGCTTTTGAGTTATAAACATGAAAATAATTTCTGTTTATAACATAAATTTCCATCAACATTGTATACACACATTCAAGTGCTATTGCTACGCTTACATTGCTTATATTAAAATAATCATATTTTCTATTATCCCTTAGATTTTCCTCTCTCTTGGGAGCTTAGAGCTCTCTCTCTCTACAACTCCTCTTGGAGTTGCTCTTCTCCTCTTGGTGGACCAATTGATTGGTTGGGAGCTTCACTGCCAACCAACAGAAAATCAAGTCAAACTTGGAGGTAAAATTAATTTTTATGGTTTTTTTCAATTTATCTCAATAACTTTCTTCTTCTCAACCCCTCTCTCAAGCTTGAGAAGCTTTCTAAATAATTGTTTTAATTCAAATCAAGCTTTCCCTTAAAGTCTTAATGTGCTTAATTAAGAGAAAGTTAATCTTTATACTTAATTGTAATGCTTTCTGTAAGAAAATCTCTCTCTCTCTAAAAGAATAGCCATCTTTATGGCTAAATCCCTTGAAAAAGGATGATTCTCAATGATAGTCTCTTAATTCAAAGCTAAACTCCAGGCTTGATAAGCTAGAGATTAAGAAAATGGTATTTTTATGATTTTGTGATTATTTAAGTAGTTAAAAACTACTTTGATTGATTCTAAATGAGAAATAGATTATCCTATCAATTTGGGAAAAGAGAATTAATGGAATTAGCTTAATCTAGTGGGATATTCATAATTAAGTTTATGATTATGGTTAAAATTATGATTTAAATTCATAGTTTGATTTTAAGCATAAAAGAGGAACTACTATCATATTTTCATTACAAGCTTCCTCTTCTTTGCTTTTTTATCCTATGAGGATCTTTGCATGATGGTTGCATAGTCACCCATCGTTTAATTTGAAGTTTATGCCATTCTACACACCCTAATCATGAAGGATGCATATGATGAAATGGCATTAGGAGTGCGCCTTGGGTTAGACTGTTGTCTTGACATTATTAGATGATGAATAGAGGAGAGGATGATACAAAAGACGACTAGAAAGAGGTACACTCATGGTAGATTATTAGGGAATTCAAATGCATTTACTCATTTTGGGAAGAAACCAAAATTTTAAATTTTTACTTTTTAAAGTACTGACATTCGGCACATGAAGACAGGCCCTTGAAGTTGAAACCCACTAAATTGATGTTAAAATAGCCGCACTGTATCACATTAAAGTGGTCATGAAAGATCCCTCCCCCCTCCGCACAAGGAATTCAGGGGTGCTAGTAGCGAGAGTAGCACTTCTTGCACGGTAGGATCCCTCACTTAGGGCCTCGCCCATGGATATCCAGACAAGAGACTAATCCCTCGGTTCTTCCAAAATTGAACCCGAAAAACTTCCCTCATCTAAAAAGCACGGGCGACTCCTCCCGGATATTTTTACTCTAATGTAGTCAAGAGCCTTAACTAACTGAATTGATCTGACCGAACCCATAATAAGTCCCATGGTCAGATCAAGGAAAAGACTTGCACTTGGATCATAGAGACCAACATTTTTTTCCTCATTGAGAGGCACAGCCGTTGTTGATTCTTTTCCATAGAATAATTTCTATCAGGGATATACTTCATCTATCGTACCATAACAGAATTGAGTCTCATTTTAGGTATCCATCAGTCATCCAACCTAACCCCATCCAGTCCCATGGGTTAGTAGCCAACCACCCAACCACTGTAGTGATGGAATCCAATTAGGAATTTGGTTAGGTTTTGTCCCGGGTACCAAGGAAAAGAGTTCCCAGGCCCCCTAGCTGGATATTCATGCAAACTTAAAACTAGTCACACCACTTACACACCCAATATGAAATTGCCTTTTTCACAGATGTCTTTAAAACAATCTTTTAATGAAACCATAGTATCACTGATCATAATCCTCCAAAATATCCGGTTGAATTTTCATTTTCAATCGTTCCTTCATCGATGTATTTATGGCATCATTGGTAACCAAAACGCTCACCACTTGTCCACTCAGGGGTCTTTTTAATAGTTCCTAGCTCATAGTACCCGACAATATATTCACTTATAAAAATAAAAATGGAATCTCTATTTAAGATCAGCAAGATCAACCAACCAACAGATCCATACAAAAGAGCCATGGACTCATCCGTTGAGGACCAACAAGGTCGATCAAGCAGATCCATGCCCGATTTCAGAAAACAACTCTTACTCCTTGTTCCAATATCTTCCCCGACGCACGTGTGGGTATCTTCGGTGACCCAGAGCCCGAGCACCATATGGTCAACACCCTCTATGTAAGATTCCTCCCCAGCCTCTCAAAAATGTCCAACATATTCCCCTGTAATCAATCCCTCTTCGGAAATATAAAGACCTTGTTTCTAACTGTTTTAACCTAGAGAGAGAAAATATTCTAGAGAGAGAATATTGAGATTTTTAATATTTTTGGATAGAAAATTACCTCATCTTATTAAAATAAGTTCCCTTGAAACAGAAATTCAAAAAGAATTTTCCAATGTGCAATTGGAATTAATTGGAAATAGGTATAAAGACCCTTAGCCTAAGGGTCTAGATTTTCAGAAATTTTTGGATTATGGTCCAATTAAGGTTCCTATGGACCAATAGCATCAATCCATGTGTAGGGAGGAGATAAATCCAATTTGTAAAAAGAAGATATCCAAAAAAGAGTAAATGCTCACATAAGATGAAGAGTTGAAAATGTACAAGGTTTATTAGTAAAAAACTATGAGCAATATTAAAAATATGAGATATTTTGGGTATAATGATTCCATTTTGACACATATGTCAGGAAGGGGAGTTCTTTAAAGGAGGTGCATATTTCACATAAGGTGAAGAGTTGAAAATGTACAAGGTTTATTAGTACAAAACTATGAGCAATATTAAAAATATGAGATATTTTGGGTATCCAAAAAGGAGTAAATGCTCACATAAGATGAAGAGTTGAAAATGTAAAAGGTTTATAAGTAAAAAACTATGAGCAATATTAAAAATATGAGATATTTTGGGTATAATGATTCCATTTTGACACATATGTAAGGAAGGGGAATTCTTTAAAGGAGGTGCATATTTCACATGCTTGAATGAGCTTTAAACTCATAAAAATTGAGATATTTCATCTCTCCTCTCTCCTCATTCAAGTCTAGTTTCAAAAAGTTAGCTTAATTGACCGAAAAATGGTCAAAAAGTGACCAAACTGGCTTGGAAAATTCTAGAATCAGTTTGTTTGGTTAGGAGCTCAATTTTTCCTATAAATAGAAGCCTCCTCCTTGTTGAAAAATATAGTGTCTTCTGCATTGTTACTCTACTCCACCTAAGCCAAGAACTGTGAATTCTTTAATAATTCACTAGTTTTTGACACTTCTCTCTTTCTTTAATCCCCATTGGTGGCTCCATCAACATACTAAACCAATTGATTGGTTTGGTGGCTCCATCAACATACTAAACCAATTGATTGGTTGGGGGCCTCTACCGTGAACAAAGAATCAAGCAAATTGTAAGGTAAATGGTGAATTTTGATTTTTTCTATAATTTCTCAATGTTTCTCTCTTCTCAACCCCTCTCAAGCTTGAGAAGCTTAATTGGTATGGTTTTTGAATGCTATTGAAGTTAATTGATTAATGATAGAAAAGAATTACATAAATTTCTATTTATGTTTAATTCTAATGGTTTTTTTTCTCTCTCTCACTTAAGAAATGATCATACTCATGACACACTCTCAATCCAAATGAACCTTTTCATAAAGCTTTTTCTTAATCTAAGATTAACCTATGCTTAAGAATAAATTAATGATTTTTTTTATCTATGCTTTTAGTTTATATATTCTATGATTATTTTTGATTCAATCCATTAAGGGTTAATGATCTAATTAGGGATCATTCTAATCATTCTCTTAAAGATAAGCCTTATCTTTTTAAATAATTGAGATTTATCAGTTATAGTAGCGGACCTATGGCAAAATTTTTATAAAAATTTACACATAAAATAATTTCATTCAAAGCATGAAAAGAGGATTTCCTACCATATTCTAGGAATTATCATCCTAGATTAATTGAAAGAAATTCATTAGAATCATGAGAAAATTAAATTTTTATATTATGCATAAAGGATGAATTTTTATATCAAGAGTGTTACTTTTATCATTTTTATTTTCATGCATAGAAGTATGCATAATGGATAAAATTTTATATCAAAAGTGTTACTTTTAGCATAATTAAATTTCATGCATAGAGGTATGCATAAAAGATAAATATTTTATTATAAAAGTGTTACTTTTAACATAATTGAATTTCATGCATAGAGGTATGCATAAAAGATGAATATTTTATTATAAAAGTGTTACTTTTAACATAATTGAATTTCATGCATAGAGGTATGCATAAAAGATAAATATTTTATTATAAAAGTGTTACTTTTAACATAATTGAATTTCATGCATAGAGGTATGCAGAAAAGATAAATATTTTATTATAAAAGTGTTACTTCTAACATAATTGAATTTCATGCATAGAGGTATGCGTAAAAGATAAGTATTTTATTATAAAAGTGTTACTTCTAACATAATTGAATTTCATGCATAGAGGTATGCGTAAAAGATAAGTATTTTATTATAAAAGTGTTACTTCTAACATAATTGAATTTCATGCATAGAGGTATGCATAAAAGATAAATATTTTATTATAAAAGTGTTACTTCTAACATAATTGAATTTCATACATAAAGGTATGCATAAAAGATGAATATTTTATTATAAAACTGTAAAGAAAAAATGATTATTTTATTATAAAAAGTTATTTTCATCATATTGAATTTCGTGCATAGAAATAAAATAAATAAATTATTATTTTATTGTAAAAATATTATAGAAAAAAATAATAATTATTTTATTATAAAAGTGCTACTTTTATCACAATTGAAATTCTTGCATAGAGGTATGCATAAAGGATGAGTTAGGATGTGATAAGATGAGTTAAGATGTGATAAGAGGTGTATGAGATGTGATAAGAGGTGTATGAGATGTGATAAGATGAGATAAGATGTATATGAGATGAGTTAGGTTGTGATAAGATGAGTTAAGATGTGATAAGAGGTGTATGAGATGTGATAAGATGAGATAAGATGTATATGAGATGAGTTAGGTTGTGATAAGATGAGTTAAGATGTGATAAGAGGTGTATGAGATGTGATAAGAGGTGTATGAGAAGTGATAAGATGAGATAAGATGTATATGAGATGAGTTAGGTTGTGATAAGATGATTTAAGATGTGATAAGATGTGTATGGGATGAGATAAGAAGTGTATGTGATGAGATAAGATGTATATGGGTTGTCATAAGGCGAGAATGGATGTGATGTAAAAGAATAGATGTGAAGGCGTATGGGGCTATATGAATGGGAATGAGGAAATGGATGTATGTATGTGGATGTATGGATGTATGCATGTAGATATGGATGTATGCATGTGGATGTGTATATATGGATGTATGCATGTAGATGTGGATGTATGCATGTGGATGTGTATGTATGGATGTATGTATGTGGATGTGGATATATGAATAAGGATGTGAAAATGGATGTATGCATGGATGTGTATGAAGAATAATGAAGGTGAATGTGTATAGGAAATAATGTGTCATTGATATGAATGAATGGATGAGACTGAGTACATATGAAGGGAATGTGGAATAAGTAATGTGGATTGAGGAGGGATAATGTGGAAAGACAGAAATTGGTATAGAAACTGTATTTTGTGACTGTTTGTAAATGACTGTTTTATGTCAAGAATGCTGGGGAAGCATTTTGACCGTCTTGTGGATTAAGGTCATGAAGACCTAACTGTTAAAGTTGCAACTGCTGACGGAGAGTCAATGGAGGACGTCTCGCGTAGCAAGGTCGGCCGAGGTCTTGACCAGCCTCGGTTCGATTAAAATGGTGAGCTTCCCGTACGGTGGATGAGGGACCAAGGAAGCGGCCTATGAGTGAAGCGCAGGTCACCTGGGAAGGATCCTAGAGGGTGCTGACCATACGGTGCTCGGGCTCTGGGTCGCCCAGGATACCCACGCGTGCATCGAGGAAGATATTGGAACAAGGAGTAAGAGTCGTTTTCTGAAACCGGGCATGGATCTGGTTGATTGACCTTGCTGGTCTTCAATGGATGAGTCCATGGCTCTTTATATGGATCTGTTGGTTGATCTTGCTGATCTTCAACGAGAGTCCATCTTGATAAGTGATTATATTGCCGAGTATTATGGGCTAGGAACTATTGAAAAGACCCCTGTGTGGATAGGTGGTGAGCGTTCTTTTGCCAATGATGCCATAGATACTCTGATGAAGGAATAATGGAAAATTGAATCAACCGGATACATTGGAAGATTGTGATCAGTGATACTATGGTTTCACAAAAAGATTGTTTTAATGTTAGCTGATGTTGAGAAAAAGGCAATTACATATTGGGTGTGTAAGTGGTGTGACTAGTTTTATATTTGCATGAACTTCGGGCTAGGGGGCCTTGGAACACTTTTGCTTGGTACTCGGGACAAAACCTAACCAAATTCCAAATTGGATCCCATCACTACAGTGGTTGGCTAACCCATGGGATCGGATGGGGTTAGGCTGGACTGATGGATCCGTAAATCGAGACTCAACTTTTGTTATTACGATAGATAAAGTAAATCTCGGAGAGTAATTGTTCTATGGATAGGAATCAACGGCTGTGCCTCTTGAATGGGGAAAAAAGCGTTGATCCCAATGATCCAAGTGCAAGTTTCTTCCTTGATCTGATCAAGTATCTTGAAGATGCAATTGGATCAGCTTGATCAAAAATGATCTTGACTACGTTAGAGTAAAAAGTTTTTTTTTTCTTGGTGGAATCGCCCGTGTTTTTCGGGTAAAGGAAGTTTTTCCGGGTTCGGTTTTGAAACAACCGTCGGATTAGTCTCTTGTGCGGATATCCATGGGCGAGGCCCCGAATGTGGGACCCCTGTCTCGCGCGAGAAGTGCTACTTCCGCTGCTAGTACCCCAAATCTGTTGCTCGGTGGGAACAGGGGGATCTCACAGTTGGTATCAGAGCCTTTGGCTAATAAAAATCAATTGAGAAACCAAATATGTCAAAAATTTATCAAGAAGCACAAAAAAAAGGTTGTAATTGTGTGATATAATTCATACAATTTGATATTCAAACTGAGATTCGCAATTTGGTAATTGGGTCTTCAGATGGAAATATCGCAATTATATAGAATCCTTGACTTGCTTGAGGCCTAGACATGATGGTATTTACCTTATAATTCCAAGGGCCGTGACTACCGTATATACCGAGAGTATAACTGTAGCTCTTTACTGACAGTATATACGAGTAAATCTAAGACTTGAAATTATAAGCGTTAATGCTATCCAGATGATGATTTCAAATGTGGTTGATATGATTTTTAATTCTGTTTGAGAATTGATGAATTGATTTGGATTCTGATTGAAAATTCTGATTGAAAAATGATGATTTCTGAAATTTAGTTGAAATATAATGAAACCACAATGAGGAGGAATGGGATGAGTCCCTGTGATGATATTCATAACTAGAATGATGATAATGAATTCAGCAAATCACTATGAGATTAGTGGGTTGTGCTATCAAATTGTTACTGTTAACACTTGATCGGTAGATCAAGTTAAGGGATGACAAATTGAGAACTTGGTTGACTGAAATTCCCGTGGAGGAATGTTCAGAAGGAAATTTTTCGGTCTAATGGACCATTATCATGTTAAAGATATGAATGATAAGATCTGAATGAATTGTTATTTAATTATGAGTTCTATATAAGGGATATTTATCCCAGTATTCTGTTGGGTTGACCAGAATATAAGGAACCCCAGAATAAAATTGGATCTTAAGAAAAAGAGTTGTCCTCTACCTTGCGAGATGAGGACATCTCGCACTTTTTTAAGTGGGGTAGAATGTAAGATTCCTCCCCAGCCTTCGAGGTATACAGGAGTAAGAACCTCCCTTTCTGATCTTATAATTTTCCCTCTCTAAAATAAAAGAAAGATTCTGTTTAAAAAAGGAAGACCCTCTCCCTAGAATACTTCTCAGGAGTCACGCCTGTTTTAAGGATTCAGAACAATGAGTTCAGAAGTAAAAATCGGTGTTTTGGATACCAAGGTTATGGTTTTCATTCGAGTACGACCCAAAAGAAGTTCTTTATCTCTTGGGGAGTATAAGAAGTTATCCCCCAGATATTGTGGGCCTTATTCAGTGAAAGTAGGTGACTTAGCCTACAAGCTTCTTTTACCTCCTCATCTCAAAGTTCTTAATGTATTTCATAGAAATATGTGCCAAACCCAAATCAAGGAAAGACGGTAAAATTTCAGTGGCAAGATACCGTTGGCTTCTAAGTTACACTAGCTCCTTCCTTTATATAAGTCGTAATTGTTACCTGTCGCTCACAGTAATCTTACTTCCATCGATCTCCCTTCTTCTTAATCTCCTTCATGGCTTGGCAACAGGAATTAGTTTTATCCATGATGATTTCTCACCTTCAAGATGTAAGAGAGTCTGTGAAGAAAGATTTTATAGAACAGTATGAGTGCTCACTTTTTCCTCACCTAGGAACTTCTATAGCTCAAACCAAATGTCGGACCTATCAAGACATAACTAGGGTAACACCCTGGGGTCAGCACCACTTTCGTAACAATGTCCGCTTGGCCATGGTTATTGAAGCTTTGGGTTTGGGTTCCCGATACTACTGCATCATGAGATCAAGGCATCTTGGGTTTTCTGAGTGGGTCTTCTTACTGGCATGTTTTCTTCCTCATGAGAAGATATGCCTTTACCCCGTTTTTGGCTTGTCTCTCAGAGGTCCTTTTGTTAGATCACCTCATACCACTGAGATAGGTGCGACAATAACCAACAGAATTATTCCCATAGATGAGTTACCTTATACTTGTGCAGCTTGTGAGTGCTGCTTTTGTGACCATATGATGGACGGGCTTATGGAAGTGTAAAGAGTTCTTCTATCTTTACTGTATATGTTCCGAGAATGAATAAAGTTTAAATCTTATTCTTATCTTGAATCTTGCTCTCTTTGAGATTTTTCTTGGTGGTTAATCTTGATTAAAATTTTCTCTCAGTCTCATATTCGTGCATCTCGTGAAATTACCCCCTATTTGCGAGATGAGGGCATCTCGCGTTTTTCAAGTGGGAGAGAATGTAAGATTCCTCCCCAGCCTCTCAAAAATGTCCAGCATATTCCCCTGTAATCAATCCCTCTTCAGAAATATAAAGACCTTGTTTCTAACTGTTTTAACCTAGAGAGAGAAAATATTCTAGAGAGAGAATATTCAGATTTTTAATATTTTTGGATAGAAAATTATCTCATCTTATTAAAATAAGTTCCCCTGAAACAGAAATTCAAAAAGAATTTTCTAATGTGCAATTAGAATTAATTGGAAATAGGTATAAAGAACCTTAGTGGAATGAAGGGATGTAATGCATGAAAAATATGAGTAATCACCATGTAAACATGATGCCTAAGTGTATTTAGTCTCTCACCAAGAGAATGGAAATAGCCTTCCACAAGCCAAGAGAGAAGCCATGAGCTCCAAGAAACATAAGTTTCCATTTCTAAAAATGATCATCAAAAATTACAACCATGGTCCAAGTCCCCTCTTTTATACATGGACTTGTCCCATTATTAACCCTATTGAATAAAGTTCCTACTTTATTACAAACCATCCCTTCCCAAAGATTTTGTCCTCAAAATCAATAACATGTACAATCTCAAAGTATGAGACTCTAATGTAATCAATGGGAAGTGGTTAAGAGTTCTCAAGTACATCCAAAGCACATATACAATGAAAATCCGGATGTATACAAGTCCACAAAGCTTCAAGCCCAAAGTGTATGAGTGGGACTGTTATGACAGCCCTTCTAGTCGATGAAGACCCTTGAAAATCCTTCATTTAGACTCCATATATTGGGCTGAAAATGATATGTACACTCAGCCATATGTAGCCCACATCATAATCTTTCATTAGGATACGCCATGAAGCTTGTTGGAGTAGAAAAATAGGCCCAATAGTAGACCTTCCCAAAGCTATCCAGAAATTATAGCATGTTTACTTCTCCTCATATTACCCAATTTGCTCAAGTAAACCATACCACTTGGTCACGAAAAGTCATCCACAAGTAAGCCATGTTGTTGGACATACTCCAATGATTGCCAAGTAGCCTCATCCATGGGTAATTGCTTCCATTTGACAAGGTATTCATCAATATTCCGATTCCTCAACTCTCTTGTCCTCTTACCAATAACCCTCTCCGGCTCATAAATGATCTCACCTTCTTCATTCATGGGTGGAAGCTCTTCCATCTCTTGAGGCAAAGATCCCATAAACCTCTTAGGGTTAGATACATGAAACACATTATGGATCCTTGTCGAAGAAGGCAAATCCAACTTGTAGGCCAAATCACCAACCCTCTTGATAATCAAGTATGGTCCATAATACCTATGAGCCAATTTTGAGTTGGTTACACCTTTGAGAGTGTTATGCCGACTCTTGGGAAGCTTCAATAGCACATAATCACCCTCTTCAAACTCCACATTCCTTCTATGAACATCCGCATTAGCCTTCATGACATCTTGAGCCTTCTTCATATTGTCCTTGCAAAGTTGAAGAAGTTGTCTCATTCTTTCCAACTCTTCTTTTGCCAATGGATTGACCACTTTGTCTTCATGGAAGGCTATCGATGGCACATGTACTTGATATCCATAGAGAGCCTCAAATGGTGACATGCCAATACTCAAATGCTTGCTTGAATTATGGCAAAATTCAGCAAGATAAAGCCACTCATCCCAAGATGTTTGCATGTCATGACAATAGTGCCTCAAGTACACCTCAAGCCATTTGTTTGTGCACTCCATTTGCCCATCCGTTTGAGGGTGATAAGCCGTAGATGGAGTGATTTGAGTACCCAAGCTCTCATATAATGACCTCCAAAAAGTCCCCATGAACTTGGTATCTCGATCACAAACTATGTTGAGTGGCAAGCCATGTATCTTGAATACATGTTCCAAAAATTGCTTGGCAATATGAGATGCTCCATAAGTGGTCTTTGAAGCAATGAAATGGGCTGATTTTGTAAGCCTATCAATCACCACAAATATTTGATCCCATCCATGCTTTGTCTTTGGTAGACCCGTGATGAAGTCCATAGAAATGTGAGTCCATTTACCATCCGGAATAGGTAATGGATGAAGTAAACCACTTGGGAGTTGATGGCTATCCTTATTCTTTTGACAAGAAGCACATTCCATCACAAACTTCTTCACATCTCCCCATATACCTTTCCAATAAAAACTCTTGCTCACTTTATCATAGGTTTTGAGTACACCAAGATGGCCCGAAAGTGGTGAAGAATGCATCTCATGAAGCACCTTTGGTATGTAGAATGAGGTAGGAACCAAATACACCTTATCCTTGTACCACAAGAGACCATTGTGAAGCTTGTAATGAGGAAACTCTCCACCATCACCTTGCTGTAATTTGGTATAAATATGGGCAGCACCTTCATTGATGAGGTATTCCTCTTGAATCCCCTTGATCCATTCACTATATACCTCCATGATTGAAGTTGTAGCACATGCCCACATTCTAGACAATGCATCCACCACTACATTGTCCTTCCCGGGTGTGTAGGATATCTCAAAATCATATCCTTGAAGTGTGGCCAGCCATCTCTTTTGCTTTGGAGAAAGATTTGGTTGGGAGAGGAAAATTTTCAGCACCCTATGATCACTTCTCACCTTGAAATGAGCACCATAAAGATAGTGATGCCACTTCTTGATGGCATGAAGTATGGCTAGCATCTCTTGCTCATAAACATGAAGCCCCATCTCCTTTTCGGTAAGCTTTTTGCTTTCAAATGCAATGACTCCATGCTCTTGATACAAAACTGCCCCAATTCCTCTACCACTTGCATCCGTCCTCACATAAAATGTCTTTGCAAAATCCGGACATACAAGTATAGGGACTGAAGTGAGCAACTCCTTGAGCTCATTGAAGCTCTTGTTGGCAATGGAATCCCAAAAGAAAGCCTCCCTCTTGAGCAAGTCGGTAAGAGGTGCCACAATGGATGCATAATGTTGCATCTATAGAAAGAAGATAATCCCAAAAATCCTCTTAATTGAGTTGTATTGCTTGGTGTTGGCCACTCTTTGACACATGCCACTTTCTTAGGATCAGCCCTTATGCCATTCTCACCCACCAAGTGTCCAAGATATTCCACTTCATTGACCATGAATGTGCATTTGCTCTCCTTTGCATAAAGCTTGTGCTTCCTCAACACTTCAAACACTTGCTTCACATGACATAGATGTTCCCCTTTGCTCTTGCTATAGATCAAGATGTCATCGAAGAACACTAGCACAAACTTGAAAAGAAGGGGAGCCAATATCCGATTCATCAATGCTTGAAAAGTGGCCGGAGCATTTGTAAGACCAAAGGGCATCACCATGAAGTGAAACAATCCCCTTTCCGTCCTAAATGCTGTCTTCTCTTCATCACCTTCCTTCATCCTTATTTGATGATATCTCGATCTCAAATCAATCTTGGTGAAGAACTTTGCCCCTTTGATCTCATCAAGAAGATCATCAATGCGAGGTATGGGATACCTATTCTTGATTGTGACCTTGTTCAAGTCACGATAATCAATGCACATGCGAAAGGATCCATCCTTCTTCTTCACCAAGAGAACGGGAGATGCAAATGGAGATTGTGAAGGTTGAATAAGACCCATAGCAAGCAAATCTTGCACTTGCTTAGCCACTTCCTCTCTTTCTACCTTAGACAAACGGTAAGGAGGCTTGTTGACAACCTTTGGAAGATATGTGGGATGGGTTATCATGTTGGGTAGAGGGCTTGAATCTTTGCATCTTCGAGTATGACTCCATAAATTGTGCAAAGTCTTTGTAATCCCTCTTGATGATATTCGACAATTCCATCCACTTCTCGTGAGCATCCCTTTGTCTTTGGGCAAAGGACATTTGATTCCAATCGAGTGCAATCTCCTCATCATTCACAAACACCTCATCCTCTTCCCTTGAATGCATTGCCCTAGAAGAGGTAGGACACTTTGATGCATTGAGGTAAGACAAACCCGAATGAAAAGAAGGAGGAAACATGTCCTTGACAAGAGGTCTCCATGCATCCGCCATGAATCCCCGAGTGGATGCTCCCAATGGATCCTCTTGTACGGCCTTCATGGAATCCTCATTCAAGATGCCCTTGCCTTTTCTTTGCTCATAGTCACCATAATTCCCATGATTTTCTTGTGCTTGAGACTTCCCAAACTTGTCCTCCATCACACCAATCCGTGAGGATAATGTTTCAAAATGAGAATCAAGCTTGGAGTCTAAGGTCTCCAACCGTTGTACAAGCATTTGCATGAGGGTGTCATGGTTGACCGCCGCTTGTGTCCCTTGAGAAATTTGATTATGTACATTGCCCCCATTGTCTTCATTGATGAATGCATCCCTTGCATCCATATTTCCTTCCATGTCCTCATCACCAATGATCATTTCTTGCACAACATCCCCACCCTTGCGTGGTCTTCCTTTCGGCATAGTGAAGAAAATGCAAGATGTTGGTAGAATGCCCAAATGATGTCGGAATTGGACAAAAGAAGGTTCTATGGGTAGGTAATGGTGTCTACTATCCTCCCAAATGAACACAGTAAGAATTAGGTGTGGGCAAGTACTCTCTGTTTTAGGGTTTGTGCGGGACAGCTGAAAGTAGTAATTTGGCTCTAAAATGCAAAATATATGTCGGAATTAGGATTTTGACGGCTCTATAGAAAGCTAACGGAAGATAGAACCTACCCCTAAAAGCATTTTGATTCAGTCAAAGTGGAAGTATATTCTGTTTGACTTTGACCAGAAAGTCAACATGACTACTTTGACCAAGATTGTGATATCCGATTAAGGGGTTCTATGGCTCATTTGAAAACTCTCAATGAGTAGAATAGAGTCGTGTAATCACTCGGACCTAATCCCAAAAACCCTAGGACTGAATTAGGGTTTTGTAAAATCCCAGAAATTCCCAAAATTCGGTCCCAAAGCTCAATCCGGCTATAAATGATTGGTGTTTCTCCCCTTGGTAGTTGTGAATAACTCTTCAAGTGTATCCATGGGGTAAATCTCCAATCAATAAGCTTGTTTGGCTCCCTTGTTAGAAAAATTCCGCCATAGTCTCCTTTGTAATTGGAACCAAATCTCAAATGAAAATGCAACTTCTCAAATCACCATGCAATACTCTTTGTATCCCACAATGTCATGAAAGATCATATGCACTCTTTGTCCATCAAAGCATTTGCAATATCCACACAATATGACGGAAAAAGGGGCCCCATTGCCCAAATGCATCCACAAAGTCGATGGTGACGATTGTTGAGGATGCGCGTTGAAGCTTGCCGATCTCCCGGCCAAGCTCTTCTCACCCCTTCACCGAGTTTTCCTCCAAGGTGAAGGTTGAGGCCATGTCTTCACACCGGTGTACCTAATCCCCCTTTGTACCGCTTTTCCAAGGCAATCACGGCACAAAGAGTTCAAGCCATTCTCCCCTTGGCCTCTCCAACCAATGCCAAGGTACCCTCACACATTGCTAGATTCTATAGAAACTTGAAGTGGTAGCAATGGTGAGTGTAGGTACAAAATGATGTGGATAATATCAAATGATAGACAAGTTTGTTGGCTTACAAGTATTGAGCATGACTCATGCCCTTTTACAATTAAGAACTCACCAATAAAGCATGGACTCATGCCTCAATCCATCATCCAAAAGCTCCAACACAAACCAACAATTCACAATGCCCTCACCATGGCATTTGCATAAGCATTTGTTAACCACAATCAAGGCATTTGCAATTGCATTCCAACAATCCCTTTCACATCATATTGACAAATGCATGCTTCCAAATGCTCTCTTATGCCCATGTGTAAAACATAGCATTGGCATGGCTATGTATAGCATCCATAGTGTCCATATGGCATCAAGATGAGCATGAGGGACTCCAAAAACATTGCATAAGCTTGCTATTCCATCAATGGCATGCCAATTGAGACATAATGAAGAAAATCCCCCAAAATGTGATCTATGAATTGGCCAAGCTCATGTGGAATCAATTCCTTTCACCATTGCCATCAATAATGCATGGAGAAGCAATATTGGCATGTGAATGGTCAAGCTTTAATGGTTAATTTCTGAAAATTAGGGAAGTTTGAATGTGTCCAACCCTAATCCATTCCCAAGCTCCACCAAATGCTTCAAATTTGCAAGAAATTGATCAAACCACTCACCAATGTCAACCGGAAAGCTTCAATGGTAGAAAATGTTGAAGAAGCCTCTTGTTGAAGAAAAACGTAGCCTCTCTTTGCTCTGAAATTTGCAGCCAAATAACACCTCCCATGTGCTTGAACAAAGCTTGAAAATGTACTCCAAACAATGGCTAAGAACCCTATTGAAAGGCTTCCAACTCATGAGGTAGTAGAGCTAGGCTTCACCTAGCTCTCCCTCCACAGTTTTCAGCGCAAATTTCAGGCGTGAGCATGCTGCAGCCCGCCGTTTTTTGCTTCTTTGCCTCCTTCATGAGATGATTAAACCACCAATGATGCCTATGAAGAGTGTACAAGCTTAGCAATGAAAGATATGGTTCATGGAAGGTAGACTAAGCTCAACTTTCAGCCATGGAGAAATGTTCACAAGCTCCCAAATCTTGAGAAAAAAATTTGCAAGAAGAGGCTCAAATGAAAGATCTTAGTGAGCTCTACAAAAACCCTAAGGTTTGGCATCAAAACGGGTAAAGGAAGAGCATCCCATGGCTATGGAAAGCTTGAGGAAGAAGAAGATGATTACTAAACGTGATTAGCAGAAAAGTTAATTGCAATTAGTCACTTGCCCTAAGTTTTGGCCCGACTGTCCCAAATTTTTGGTCCAGAGGCCCAAAATTTGGTCCAAAAATGGTAAAATTGGCCAAAATCACTCAAAATTCAAGCAATTTCCATGAAATGCTCACCATATCCATGAGATTAAGCAAGATTAGAGAAGATTTGTCAAGAATCACTTAAGGATTACAAGAAAATGAGAAAAAAATTAAAAGAAACTCAAATTTTCAAGCAAATTTTCCCAACAACCCATGCATGCCCATGATCAAAATCAAGAGCTCTGATACCAATTGGAATGAAGGGATGTAATGCATGAAAAATATGAGTAATCACCATGTAAACATGATGCCTAAGTGTGTTTAGTCTCTCACCAAGAGAATGGAAATAGCCTTCCACAAGCCAAGAGAGAAGCCATGAGCTCCAAGAAACATAAGTTTCCATTTCTAAAAATGATCATCAAAAATTACAACCATGGTCCAAGTCCCCTCTTTTATACATGGACTTGTCCCATTATTAACCCTATTGAATAAAGTTCCTACTTTATTACACTTAGCCTAAGGGTCTAGATTTTCAGAAATTTTTGGATTATGGTCCAATTAAGGTTCCTATGGGCCAATAGCATCAATCCATGTGTAGGGAGGAGATAAATCCAATTTGTAAAAAGAAGATACCCAAAAATGAGTAAAAGATCACATAAGATGAAGAGTTGAAAATGTACAAGGTTTATTAGTAAAAAACTATGAGCAATATTAAAAATATGAGATATTTTGGGTATAATGATTCCATTTTGACACATATGTAAGGAAGGGGAGTTCTTTAAAGGAGGTGCATATTTCACATAAGGTGAAGAGTTGAAAATGTATAAGGTTTATTAGTAAAAAACTATGAGCAATATTAACACTAGTTCTGTAATTGGACACTAAAGTGTCCTGAGGACACTAAAGTGTCCTGAAAGTTAGCATTTTTCTTGAATTTTTGTGGGCAATCTATTAAGAGCTTTGAAATGCTTAACATCCACAGATGTTCCTCAAGACCCCAAAAAAATTGAGATTTTTTAAATTGCACTTTTCTTAGCTTTTGCAAGGCAATATTTTAATTGTCTTAGACGCATGCTGATAAAACGCATGATTTTTGCTGTTTTCAAAATAGTAGTAATTTGTACATAACTTTTAGAAGGGACATAGTTTGATCATGAAACTTGGCTTGATGGAAAGCCCATGATGTAAACTAAATCTTGGAATCATCAAACGATAATTATTGGATAAATTTTTGACTCGCTAATATTGAAATGATGTTTTTTATACAGGTGGAGCATGAATTTTTCTCCTTCCATATGCAAGCTAATAATGTAAAACTTGAGGTGCACCCATGTTATATAGGGTAAATACTACTTTGTTTTGAATTTTCCAAAACTTTAGAGCCACTTTTTGGGCCTCTTCTCATACATGGCCTTTTGCGCAACCTATTTTTAATACGTAAAATGTCTAATTATGAGCCTAATTTTGATTTTCATCAAAGGGGAAAGCTGTGTAAGTGCATTATTTGTTGTAACTATAGGTGTAGTCTACTTGTGCAAGCATAGTTATGATTAGTTTTTGAAAAAAGATGATCAAATTTTGTATTTTTGTTTTTTACAATTTTTTTAGAACTAGGCGATAAGAACCTACTTAAGTGGAGGCTAAGTTAGTGTCATACACATCAAATTATGGCTTATTTATCTCATCTCAAGCATGAAAACCAATAATCAACATTCTCATTGATAGGGCTACAATTTTTTTTAGTGTCGTGATTGAGTTTTGATAATACGCGTTACTTTTGCTGATTTTATACAACATTTTTGGAAGAAATTCTAGGAAAGGAAAATGATTTTTTTGGTGAACTTATACCTCCTTGGACTGATGTATGCTATCAAAATATCTTGGAAAAAATGCTATTGATATCATTGGATTTTTTTTTTGAGAGAATGATGCTTGCATATTTGGAAAAATCCTGAAAAATCCTAAAAAATGTTCATTTTCAAGACATATGCTACTTTGTTGCTTATGTACTTCCAAATAAAAAGACATTTTATATGTTTAGCATTTTTTACATAAGCATAGGGTTATGTTCTACATGCCCAATGAAGCATTTTGGTTTTTAAAGCCTACATTAGGAGTTTGATTTTTTTTCGCAACCCCCAAAAAAGGACACTCAAGTGTCTTGTTTTAGTACCAAACTAGTGTTAAAAATATGAGATATTTTGGGTATCCAAAAAGGATTAAATGCTCACATAAGATGAAGAGTTGAAAATGTACAAGGTTTATTAGTAAAAAACTATGAGCAATATTAAAAATATGAGATATTTTGGGTATAATGATTCCATTTTGACACATATGTAAGGAAGGGGAATTCTTTAAAGGAGATGCATATTTCACATGCTTGAATGAGTTTAAAACTCATAAAAATTGAGATATTTCATCTCTCCTCTCTCCTCATTCAAGTCTAGTTCCAAAAAGTTAGCTTAACTGACCTAAAAATGGTCAAAAAGTGACCAAACTAGCTTGGAAAATTCTAGAATCAATTTGTTTGGTTAGGAGCTCAATTTTTCCTATAAATGGAAGCCTCCCCCTTGTTGAAAAATATAGTGTCTTATGCATTGTTACTCTACTCCACGTAAGCCAAGAACTGTGAATTCTTTAATAATTCACTAGTTTTTGACACTTCCCTCTTTCTTTAATCCCCATTGGTAGCTCCATCAACATACTAAACCAATTGATTGTTTGGGGGCCTCTACCGTGAACAAAGAATCAAGCAAATTGTAAGGTAAATGGTGAATTTTGATTTTTTCTATAATTTCTCAATGTTTCTCTCTTCTCAATCCCTCTCAAGCTTGAGAAGCTTAATTGGTATGGTTTTTGAATGCTATTGAAGTTAATTGATTAATGATAGAAAAGAATTACATAAATTTTTATTTATGTTTAATTCTAATGGTTTTTTTTCTCTCTCTCACTTAAGAAATGATCATACTCATGACCCACTCTCAATCCAAATGAAGCTTTTCATAAAGCTTTTTCTTAATCTAAGATTAATCTATGCTTAAGAACAAATTAATGGTTTTTTTTATCTATACTTTTAGTTTATGTATTTTATGATTATTTTTGATTCAATCCATTAAGGGTTAATGATCTAATTAGGGATCATTCTAATCGTTCTCTTAAAGATAAGCCTTATCTTTTTAAATAATTGAGATTTATCAGTTATAGTAGCGGAGCTATGGCAAAATTTTTATAAAAATTTACACATAAAATAATTTCATTCAAAGCATGAAAAGAGGATTTCCTACCATATTCTAGGAATTATCATCCTAGATTAATTGAAAGAAATTCATTAGAATCATGAGAAAATTAAATTTTTATATTATGCATAAAGGATGAATTTTTATATCAAAAGTGTTACTTTTATCATTTTTATTTTCATGCATAGAAGTATGCATAATGGATAAAATTTTATATCAAAAGTGTTACTTTTAGCATAATTAAATTTCATGCATAGAGATATGCATAAAAGATAAATATTTTATTATAAAAGTGGTACTTTTAACATAATTGAATTTCATGCATAGAGGTATGCATAAAAGATAAATATTTTATTATAAAAGTGTTACTTTTAACATAATTGAATTTCATGCATAGAGGTATGCATAAAAGATAAATATTTTATTATAAATGTGTTTTTTAACATAATTGAATTTCATGCATAGAGGTATGCATAAAAGATAAATATTTTATTATAAAAGTGTTACTTCTAACATAATTGAATTTCATGCATAGAGGTATGCATAAAAGATAAGTATTTTATTATAAAAGTGTTACTTTTAACATAATTGAATTTCATGCATAGAGATATGCATAAAAGGTAAATATTTTATTATAAAAGTGATACTTTTAACATAATTGAATTTCATGCATAGAGGTATGCATAAAAGATAAATATTTTATTATAAAAGTGTTACTTTTAACATAATTGAATTTCATGCATAGAGGTATGCATAAAAGATAAATATTTTATTATAAAAGTGTTACTTTTAACATATTTGAATTTCATACATAAAGGTATGCATAAAGATGAATATTTTATTATAAAACTATAAAGAAAAAAATGATTATTTTATTATAAAATGTTATTTTCATCATATTGAATTTCGTGCATAGAAATGAAAAAATTATTATTATTTTATTATAAAAATATTATAGAAAAAAATAATTATTTTATTGTAAAAGTGTTACTTTTATCACAATTGAAATTCTTTCATAGAGGTATGCATAAAGGATGAGTTAGGATGTGATAAGATGAGTTAAGATGTGATAAGAGGTGTATGAGATGTGATAAGATGAGATAAGATGTATATGAGATGAGTTAGGTTGTGATAAGATGAGTTAAGATGTGATAAGAGGTGTATGAGATGTGATAAGAGGTGTATGAGAAGTGATAAGATGAGATAAGATGTATATGAGATGAGTTAGGTTGTGATAAGATGATTTAAGATGTGATAAGATGTGTATGGGATGAGATAAGAAGTGTATGTGATGAGATAAGATGTATATGGGTTGTCATAAGGCGAGAATGGATGTGATGTAAAAGAATAGATGTGAAGGCGTATGGGGCTATATGAATGGGAATGAGGAAATGGATGTATGTATGTGGATGTATGCATGTATGCATGTAGATATGAATGTATGCATGTGGATGTGTATATATGGATGTATGCATGTAGATGTGGATGTATGCATGTGGATTTGTATGTATGGATGTATGTATGTGGATGTGGATGTGGATGTATGAATAAGGATGTGAAAATGGATGTATGCATGTGGATGTGGATGTGGATGTATGAATAAGGATGTGAAAATGGATGTATGCATGGATGTGTATGAAGAATAATGAAGGTGAATGTGTATAGGAAATAATGTGTCGTTAATATGAATGAATGGATGAGAATGAGTACATATGAAGGGAATGTGGAATAAGTAATGTGGATTGAGGAGGGATAATGTGGAAAGACAGAGTTTGATATAGAAACTGTATTTTGTGACTGTTTGTAAATGACTGTTTTATGTCAAGAATGCTAGGGAAGCATTTTGACCGTCTTGTGGATTAAGGTCATGAAGACCTAACTGTTAAAGTTGCAACTGTTGACGGAGAGTCAATGGAGGACGTCTCGCGTAGCAAGGTCGGTCGAGGTCTTGACCAGCCTCGGTTCGATTAAAATGGTGAGCTTCCGGTATGGTGGATGAGGGACCAAGGAAGCGGCCTATGAGTGAAGCGCTAGGTCACCTGCGAAGGATCCTAGAGGGTGCTGACCATACGGTGCTCGGGCTCTGGGTCGCCCAGGATACCCACGCGTGCATCGAGGAAGATATTGGAACAAGGAGTAAGAGTCATTTTCTGAAACCGGGCATGGATCTGGTTGATTGACCTTGCTGGTCTTCAATGGATGAGTCCATGGCTCTTTATATGGATCTGTTGGTTGATCTTGCTGATCTTCAACGAGAGTCCATCTTGATAAGTGATTATATTGCCGAGTATTATGGGCTAGGAACTATTGAAAAGACCCCTGTGTGGACAGGTGGTGAGCGTTCTAGTTGCCAATGATGCCATAGATACTCTGATGAAGGAATGATGGGAAATTGAATCAACCGGATACATTGGAAGATTGTGATCAGTGATACTATGGTTTCACAAAAAGATTGTTTTAATGTTAGCTGATGTTGAGAAAAAGGCAATTTCATATTGAGTGTGTAAGTGGTGTGACTAGTTTTATATTTGCATGAACTTCCGGCTAGGGGGCCTTGGAACTCTTTTCCTTGGTACTCGGGACAGAACCTAATCAAATTCCAAATTGGATCCCATCACTACAGTGGTTGGGCGGCTAAACCATGGGATCAGATGGGGTTAGGCTGGACAGATGGATCCGTAAATCGAGACTCAACTTTTGTTATTACAATAGATAAAGTAAATCCCGGAGAGTAATTGTTCTATGGATAGGAATCAACGGCTGTGCCTCTTGAATGGGGAAAAAAGCATTGATCCCAATGATCCAAGTGCAAGTTTCTTCCTTGATCTGATCAAGTATCTTGAAGATGCAATTGGATCAGCTTGATCAAAAATGATCTTGACTACGTTAGAGTAAAAAGTTTTTTTTTTCTTGGTGGAATCGCCCGTGTTTTTCGGGTAAAGGAAGTTTTTCCGGGTTCGGTTTTGAAACAACCATCGGATTAGTCTCTTGTCCGGATATCCGTGGGGCGAGGCCCCGAATGTGGGACCCCTGTCCCGTGCGAGAGGTGCTACTTCCGCTGCTAGTACCCCGAATCTGTTGCTCAGTGGGAACAGAGGGATCTCACACTCTAGGATCCTTCGCAGGTCACCTAGCGCTTCACTCATAGGCCACTTCCTTAGTCCCTCATCCACCGTACCGGAAGCTCACCGAGGCTTGTCAAGACCTCGACCAACCTTGCTATGCGATACCTCCTCCCCGTCAACTGTTGCAACTTTAATAGTTAGGTCTCCCCACCACCACGACCTCATTCACAAGATGGTCAAAATGCTTCCCCAGCATTATTGACATAAAATAGTCATTTAAAAACAAGTCATAAATACAGTTCCTAACAAATTCTCGTCTTTCCACATTGTTCCACATCAGTCCACATCCAATTCATATGTATTCTTATTCTCATCACATCATGTCATAGGAATTTCTCTTTTATCATTAAATATAATTACCATAATTTTCTCATTTCTTAATTATTTAATTACACATAAACTTAAAAATTAGTTTTCTACTGAATGTGACAAAAACCATTCTTTTAGCCTAGGATACTCAATCCTAGAATATGATAGGAAGTCCTATTTTCACGTTATGCATAAGAATGAATTATGCATCAATTTCTTAAAAATTTTACCATAGCTCCGCTGCTATTACTGGCAATTTTTAATTTTTATGAAAAGAACAAGACATAATAAAATAATTATTATAGTATAACTATCTTTTAGGATTAAATCCAATTTATGGATTTATCCCATAATATTACCATATTTTCCAGGCATATAAGTGTAAAAACCATTTTCTTAAATCTTTAGCTTCACAAGCCTAGAGTTTGATTTGTGAATAGATAATTTCTCCATGAGAAGCATTAATTGAATAGAGAATTGGTCATAGGAATGACCATTCTTTGGGGGAGAGAGAGAAAAATGTAAAAGCATTCTAATTTTAGCATAAATGTAAAATTGATGTGAGTAATCACTATAAAGAGCTTCATTTGTATTAAAGAACCATTCAATTGAATACTTCTCAAGCTTGAGAGGGGTTGAGAAGTGAAAAACATTTAGAAGTGTAAGAACAAGACCATAAAATCACACTTTACCTCTTGTTTTGCTTGATTCTTTAGTTATTGGAGAGGCCCCCAACCAATCAATTGGCTAGTATGTTGAGGAAGGCTCCAAAGAAGGTTGAAGAGAGAAAGAAACTCCATTCTCTCCAAATTGTAGAGGATTTTTAGAGGATAATAGAAAATATCATTATTTCAGTAGTAGTAAAGAAGAAAGGAGCAACACAATTGTATGCACTAAAATCACATAATTGGCACAAGATGTTACATGTATGTTCAATCTTTATATATAGTTTTCATGATTATTTAATTATGATAACCCAACATTGATTACTATGGTTTGTTGTATGTTGTTCATTATTCCCATAGATATTAGTAGGTGTGAAGATCAAAAAGTGTGTGAGGCCATATACAAGATGGGGGTAGTGTTGGTGAGGTATGCACTAGAAAAATTCAAACATGGTTTTCTTTTCTTATGCTAATTCGGAGGGTTTGTTGTGATAGTTATATTGAGTCATCTAAATCTTAGGTACATAAGTTCCAAGGAGATATATCCATCAACTATTGATGCCTCTCAAGTAATGGCAGTGGTGGAGACAACGTGTATGATTAAGAAGAACTTCTCAATCTATGCTCACTAATCAATTACATCTTGTGGTACACTTAATAGATGAATTTTTCATGTGTAGTGTTATATATGCATGATGGATATTTTTTCGTGAGTAGTTTATAAAGACCTTGGGCTATAAAAGTAAGTAGCTCATATAAGCTATTGCGCTTGAATCCTCTTCTAAAATGACATTACCACTAGAATCAAGCAAAGAGAAAGGCCATAAGGATGTGCATGGCAGAGGGGTTATTAGTGCAAGAAGCATGTATCCATATTTAAAAGTACCTTAATGAGTGGATCCCACAATGCCACGATTATGGAGCAATGCAGAGTAAATGGTGTTTCATGTACCACAAGGTAAAGTAAGAGCAAGGAGAATGAATGGAATAATGATAATAATGTGAACACGTTTTATATTCTCAATAGTGAAGTTAATAACAGGTGGGTGGCTTGGGGGTGCACTACTAAGAAACCCTATGTTTCTCGTGTGTTCAAGGGGTATTTAAAAAACCCCATTATCTATAAATTTTTCATGAATAAATGACCCCTTCTTGTTTATGGACTTATGGGTTTTTTTTCCAAAATTGATTTAAAAAAATCATTCTATAAATGTATTTTTGTAAATTTACCTTAAAATTTTGAACTAAAAAACCCCTTCATTTGAACTCATGTGGTATACTTACATATTTTTATGTGAACCCCCCGAGGTGGGTGGCAAGATATAAGGGGGTAACAACGATTAGAAATGATGAGAGAAGAGAATTTAGGAGATGCTTTCCATTTCCACCTAACATTGCATCACTTCGAAAAGATTATTTTATTGAATAGCTTGATGAAGAAATGAAAAAGAGGAGAGGTGGTGACTGAAAAGATGCAGGGGAGAAGAGAGCTTGAGCTCTTGCAAGCACAGACACACTCACAAAACCCTAAAAGACAACACACAAGGTGAGAGGTTGAAAATATTCTTCTTATTCACACAACACTCAACACACCATATACAAAGATAAGAGTACACACCATATGAAAAGGTACTCAACCAAATACATACTAGGGTTCTCTATAGTGTGAACCCAACTAAATGAGCTGGCATTATAACTATGAAAAGGTACTCAACCAAATACATACTAGGGTTCTCTATAGTGTGAACCCAACTAAATGAGATGGCTATCACAGAGCCTGTCATCCCACTAGCTGCATATCACCCATGATCTCACCAACCATGGCAGTGGTGTCAGTGTGGGGCGTATGCGTGAGGCGGGTCATCAGTGTCCACCGCCTCACTAGATGAGCTCGATATCTCAACACTCCCCCTCGATCTCATGTACACCAAGCGAAGCCCTGAATCTACGGAGCTTCTCTGTACACCCAATGCTCTAGTGAAGATGTCAGCGACCTGATCCTGTGTGCTGACATAAACAAGGTTAACGTCTCCTCCCAAAACCTTCTCTTTGACAAAATGGTAGTGGACCTCTATATGCTTTGTGCGAGCATGAAAAACAGGGTTCCTGGCCAACTGTATACTACTAATGTTATCACAGAAAATGACAACTTGTCTATCCATTGATAGACCCAAATCTGCAAGTAGCTTTCTCAACCAAGCTACCTCACATGCTGCCATAGCAGCACCTCTATACTCCGCCTTTGTAGTACTGGATAGAGCAACCGTAGGCTACTTCTTGCTACTCCAAGTCACAGAAACACTCCCCAAAGAAAACATGAAGCCACTAGTAGTTCTTCTATCTGAGATACTACCAGCCCGATTAGCATCTGTGTACCCATGTACACATATCTCTGTCCCAGTTTCATAAAATAGTCGACAATGTAGAGTAGACCTCACATACCTCAGTATGCATCTCAATGCATCCAAATATGGCTTTTGAGGAACCTGCATAAAGTGACTCACTAACCCAACAGCATAGCTCAAATGGCCTGGTGATTGTCATGTATATCAAGCTTCCTACTATGCGCCTATACATAGTAGGATCCTCCAAAATCTCTCATGAATCTGTAATCAACTTGCCATTTTGATCCAATGGCACTGAGATAGGCCTACAGCTTGTCATACCATACTTGGACAACATGTCCAAGAAGCCATACTATCTCTGTAGTAATCCAATACCATGTGGTGACCTAATCACCTCAATGCCCAAGAAATATCTGAGTGTTGAGATATCGAGCTCGTCTAGTGAGGCGGTGGACACTGATGACCGGCCTGGGGGATAGGCCCCACACTAACACCACTGGCATGGTTGGTAAGATCTTGGGTGATATGCTGCCAGTAGGATGACAGGCTTTGTGACAGCCATTCTAGAGACTGGCATAGTTATAGCACCAGCTCATTTAGTTGGGTTCACACTATAGAGAACCCTTGTATGTATTTGGTTGAGTACCTTTCATATTGTGTGTATTCTTATCTTGTATATGGTGTGTTGAGTGTTGAGTGAAGAAGAAGAAGATTTTCAGCCTCTCACCTTGTGTGTTCTCTATTAGGGTTTTGTGAGTGTGTGTGTGTGCTTGCAAGAGCTCTAGCTCTCCTCCCCCCCTGCATCTTTTCATGGTATCAGAGCCTGGTTCGTGCTAAGGGCTGAGCTGTAAGCAAGAGAACCACAGGAAGCGGTACGAGGGTAAGAGCTTCAACTACTCTTCCCTATTTGTGTTGGTGAGACTACACCCTTGTCGGGAGCTCGGCATAATTTTCTGGGCCGAAAATGCGTTTCGGGCGCGTCTGGACCTCCTTTTTCAGAAAGTAGGAGATTTTGAGCGCTGCGGGTAAGTCATCGATTCTCTGTAGATATCTGTTTTAATAACTGCAGAAAGACAGATTGACTGTGCAGACACTGTGGGTGCTGCAAAGAGGTCAACAGTTGCCATTGGGTGTATGTATGCACATTGAGGTCACTGATTGTGACATTTGAGAGTAGCAATTTGTGCAGGACAAACCAGAGTGCTGTTTCTGGTAAAATTGTGTGTCTGGAAAGATGTCAAATGATGGCATAACACAGATTGTGGCTGAGAAGCTTGATAAGAATAACTTCCATGCTTGGAGGTTCAGGTTGACGAATTTCCTGATGGGAAAGGGCTATTGGGGACTACATAGAAGGTGAGCATGAAGAGGCACCAGAGATACCGGACATAAATCCGACTGCTGTAAATGTGAAAGAGTTTAAAGACTGGAACCAAGGAGCCACGAAAGTTATGTATTGGCTCTCCATTAGTATACAGGACACCATGATTGGGCACATTCAGGATGCCAAGTCCCCCAAGGAGGCGTGGGACACCTTGGTAAAACTCTATGAAACAAATACCAAGGCACGTAAGAGACAGTTGAAGAATGAACTTCATACTATAGAGAAAAAGAGCATGTCTGTGAATGACTATGCATTGAAGATAAAGGGTATTGTGGAATCCCTTGCATCTATTGGTGTGTCAGTAGATGATGATGATAAGGTGGAAGTCTGTCTACGTGGTCTCGGGCCACAATACAAGGCGTTCAAGACGTCTATTCAGACTCGGGAAAACATTCCCAAATTTACAGATTTGGTGTCTATGCTGATTATAGAAGAGAAGAGCTTGGGTGAAGACCAACAGTCTTCACAAAACAAAAACAGTTCAGAACAACAGGCCCTCTACACAAGTTCAGGTACAGGACGAGGTAGAGGAGGCCGTGGACACGGTCAAGGAGGTGGCTGAATAGGTAATCAAAATTATGGCCAGCAGTAGCAGCAACAACAGTCCCAGAATACACAACAACAACATCAACAACACACAGGTGGAAGAGGCAAATTCAGAGGCAGAGGGAGTCAAAGAGGACATGGAAATTGGCAAAGGCAATATAATGATGCACATGAATGCTTTTATTGTGTAAGCCTGGACATGTGCAGGCTGAATGTTATAAGAAGCATGCTGACATGCAAAATGGGAAAGTGCAGCAGAACAACTATGCATCCTCAAGTAGAAACAATGAGGATAATGAAAGGTTGTTTGTTATGCAGCATGTTGTGAATGCCATGTCTGAAAATGTTGAAGCAACACAAAAAGATGATGTATGGTATGTGGATTCAGGTGCTTCAAACCACATGACAAGTCATGGGGAGTGGTTCAAGGAGATGAAAAACCTTGAAAGACCAGGTTTTGTGGAAACAGGGGATGACACTGCTCATCCCAATTGCCCATGTTGGAGATATGCCATTGTCTATGCAGGATGGCAAAGTGAAGTACCTTGCAGATGTACTTCAGGTTCCGAACATAACAAAGAATCTAGTTTCAGTTGGCCAGATGATTGAGCAGGGTTTGCAAGTTCGGTTTTACCCTAATGGTTGTTATGTTGAAGACTTTAAAGACAAGTGCAGGTTGGTTGCAGGTTGGTTGCAAAAGGCAACAGAGTGGGCAGAATGTTTACGTTGAATGTAGACATGCCTGAAATGAGTGCTGCGATGTTTGCAAATGGTTCAGGAATTGTTACAGACACAGACATTTGGCATAAAAGAATTGGACATGTGAATGTGCAGAGAATGAAGTCTATGCAGACTAAAGGAATTGTAACAGGGCTACCAAAGTTTAAAGTGGAAGGTATGCAGGAATATGTGAAGCATGCCAATTTGGAAAGCAAACAAAGCCTGTATTTCCACGTAACAGATATGTTAGCAGAAATGCACTAGATGTTGTGCATTCAGATGTATGGGGTCCTATGAAGACCATGTCTATGGGAGGCTGCAGGTATTATGTGACATTCATTGATGAGACCACACAAGGAAAGTGTGGGTATATTTCATGAAGGAGAAGAGTGAGGTGTTCACTCACTTTCAGAATTTCAGAGTTTTGGTTGAAAAGCAAATAGGGAAATATGTAAAGTGCCTAAGGTCAGATGGAGGGGGAGAGTACTTCTCCAATGAGTTCTCTGAATTTTTGAAGAAGAATGGTATTCGGAGACAGTTTACATGCAGATACACTCCGCGGCAAAATGGAGTTGCTGAGCGGAAAAACAGGCACATTGCTGAGATTGCGCGGGCATTGATGGAAGAGAAGAATATGCCACATAGCTATTGGGCTGAGGCTGTTTATAGGACTCCAACTACAGCCATACATGATGTAACTCCAGAGGAGAGGTTTACTGGCAGAAAACCTGATTTGTCTCATCTGAAAGTTTTTGGATGCATTGCATATGTGCATGTGCCAAATGAGCTGAGAACTAAGCTGGATCCAAAAGCTGAAAATGTGTGTTTTTATTGAATATTCCCTTGAGCAAAAGGGATACAAGTGTTATAACCCTACTACACGGGAGTTGAGGGTAAGTAGGGATGTTGTCTTTGATGAGATGAGCAGCTGGTATGCTGCTGAAAAAGAAGCTATTGTTGGGGCTGATGTCAGTGGAAGTGTGGTTGCACAGAATGCAAGTCAGCAATCACAGAGTCTTTGTGGACGAGGAGAGTCCTCATCTAGTGGGTCTGTTGATAGACCATGGAGTGGCAGGCTGCATCATAATACCAGTCCTGCAAATGTGATTAGTACATCCAACGTAAAGGAAAAGAGAAAGTGAGCCCCTTGGTATGCCTGACATTTCTGCAGGGCATTCTCATGTTGATGGAGAGTCTAGTGGCTCTCAGAAATGAGCCTTGATGAGGAGCTTGGGATCCTAGCTATGAGAACACTTGGTGTAAAGAAGGCTATGGAAGCCATGAATGAAAAGCTGCGAAGATCTGGGAGAGTGAAAAACCCTATGCAGAGATTTACCTATGATGGTTATGTGGCACATCATTATGCATATATGGCAAAGGTTGTGCAGGTTGTAGAGCCCACATGCATTGATGAGGTTGTTGGAAATGTGTGTTGGGAGAAAGCTATGGATGAGGAGATGGATGCACTATATGGAAATGAGACTTGGGATTTAGTGCAATTGCCTGAAGGCAAGAAAGCCATTGGATGCAAGTGGGTGTACAAAGTAAAACATAACAGTGATGGAAGCATAAACAGGTATAAGGCTAGGTTGGTAGCCAAAGGGTATGCGCAGACATATGGCATTGATTATGAGGAAACTTTCAGCTGAGTTGTGCCAAGATGGCAACACTGAGAGTTGTGATAGCAGTGGCTGCGTCAAAGCAATGGTCTTTACATCAGATGGATGTAAAGAATGCATTCTTGCATGGGGATTTACAAGAAGAGGTGTATATGTTGCAGCCACCTTATGAGGATGTGAGTCACCCCGAGCATGTTTGCAGGTTGAAGAAAGCCTTGTATGGCTTAAAACAAGCACCAAGAGCATGGTCTGACAAGATTTCTGAATATCTTGTCACTATTGGCTTTCATGTAGCCAATGCAGATTTCTCGTTGTATGTGAGACATGGTGATAGAGGGGTTGTGCTTGTTCTCATCTATGTAAATGACTTGATCATTACGGGGGACCATGATGCAGAGATCTTTGATGTAAAGATCTTGCTTAGACAGAAGTTTGAGATGAAGGATCTGGGGGAGCTTAGATATTTCTTGGGCATTGAGGTGATTAGGTCACCACATGGTATTGGATTACTGCAAAGACAGTATGGCTTGGACATGTTGTCCAAGTATGGTATGACAGGCTGTAAGCCTATTTTCGTGCCATTGGATCAGAATGGCAAGCTGAGTGCAGATTCAGGAGAGATCTTGGAGGATCCTACTATGTATAGGCACATAGTAGGAAGCTTGATCTACGTGATGATCACCAAACCAGATTTGAGCTATGCTGTTGGGTTGGTGAGTCAGTTTATGCAGGTTCCACGGAAACCGCATTTGGATGCATTGAGACGCATACTGAGGTTGTGAGGTCTAGTTTGCATTGTGGACTATTCTATGAGACTGGGAAAGAGATATGTGTACATGGGTACACAGATGCTGATTGAGCTAGTAGTATCTCAGATAGAAGATCAGTGGCTTCATGTTTTCTTTGGGGAGTGCTGCTGTGACTTGGAGCAGCAAGAAGTAGCCTACGGTTGCTCTATCCAGTACAGAGGCCGAGTACAAAGAGGAGCTGCTATGGCAGCATGTGAGGTAGCTTGGTTGAGAAAGCTACTTGCAGATTTGGGGAGTGCTGTTGTGACTTGGAGCAGCAAGAAGTAGTCTACGGTTGCTCTATCCAGTATAGAGGCCGAGTACAAAGGAGCTGCTATGGCAGCATGTGAGGTAGCTTCGTTGAGAAAGCTACTTGCAGATTTGGGTCTATCAGTGGACAGACAAGTTGTCATTTTTTGTGACAACATTAGCAATATATAGTTGGCCAGGAACCCAGTTTTTCATGCTCGCACGAAGCATATAGAGGTTCACTACCATTTTGTCGGAGAGAAGGTCTTGGCAGGAGACCTTGACCTTGTTTATGTCAGCACACAGGATCAGGTAGCTGACATCTTCACCAAAGCATTGGGTACAGAGAAGCTCCGCAGATTCGGAGCTTCACTTGGTGTACATGAGATGGAGTTGAGCTCGAGGGGGAGTGTTGAGATATCGAGCTCGTCTAGTGAGGCGGTGGACACTGATGATGACCCGCCTGGGGGATAGGCCCCACACTTACACCACTGACATGGTTGGTGAGATCTTGGGTGATATGTGGCCAGTGGGATGACAGGCTGTGTGACAGCCATTCTAGAGACTAGCATAGTTATAGCACCAGCTCATTTAGTTGGGTTCACACTATAGAGAACCCTTGTATGTATTTGGTTGAGTACCTTTCATATTGTGTGTTGGAATTAGGGTTGCAGGAAAGCACACAAAGCTTGGAGAAGAAGAAGCAAGAATGCACACAACACAAAGTGTATTAGATTGTGTCAATGTACAAAGATAAGTTAGCCCTAGAATGATGGGCGTATATACAAGCCAGGGGAAAAAACCTCCTAAAGAGGGAAAAAGTGCCCCGGTGGTCCTAAGTGTATTCACACACATCACTGCCTTTCATTGATGATTACTCAAGGCATGCATGGGTATATCCACTGAAGGCAAAGTCCGAAGTGTTTTTGTGCTTCAAACAGTTTTTTCTTATGGTTGAAAATGTATCCAATTGTACTGTGGGCACCCTCCGTTCTGATCGAGGAGGGGAGTACATGTCTAAAGAGTTTGATGCATTTCTGGCTAGTCATGGGATAAAACACCAATGTACAGTGCCGTATACCCCTCAGCAAAATGGTGTTGCTGAGAGGAAAAACAGGTCACTTATGGAGATGGCACGATGTATGGTCAAGAGCCAAGCTTTGCCACATGCGTTTTGGCTTGAGGCTGTCATGTGTGCTGCACATGTACTCAATAGGTGTCCCACTAAGGCCTTGCAGTCTATTACTCCATACGAAGCTTGGCATGGCAGGAAGCCTTCTATTGGTCACTTACGTGTCTTTGGTTGCTTGGCCTATGCTTTAGTGCCTGTGCAACAATGCAGGAAATTGGATGATAAGGCTGTCAAATGCATTTTTGTTGGCTACAGTGCTGAGAGCAAGGGCTACAGATTGTATCATCCCACAATCAAAGCGTATCTTGATTAGTCGAGATGTTGTTTTTGTGGAAGATGCTGTGCAGCCTTTGTTATCATGTAGGTGTGAGCTCACGGGATGTATTTGATACATTGTTGCCTCTATTTACAGGTGGGAATTCAAATGTAAGTCCTAATGAGGCAAATATTCAGCCTATGTAGATTTCAAACGACATCATAGATCAGCCTATTTCTGATGTAAATTTACAGGATATAATTTATGAGGATAGGGCTGAAAATGAGCAGGCTAGAGGTATGCGTAAATGGCTGGTGCAAACCTTGCGTGATAGTAAAATTGATGCACCTAT
Source organism: Cibotium barometz (assembly GCF_041138505.1). Taxonomy (NCBI): domain Eukaryota; kingdom Viridiplantae; phylum Streptophyta; class Polypodiopsida; order Cyatheales; family Cibotiaceae; genus Cibotium; species Cibotium barometz. The sequence continues at coordinate 11,225,069 of NC_141050.1, read as the reverse complement.
GTCTAGTCGTACTCGTTCAGGTTCTCAGCATGCCTCTTATGCATCAAATTGTTATGCTTTGGCTGTGTCTAGTATGTGTGAAGAGGAAGAACCTCTTTCATTTGATGAGGCACAAAAATCAGAAAATTGGTTGGCTGCAATGCAAAGTGAATATGATGCTATAATGAAGAATGGTACATGGTCTTTGTGTGATTTGCCTATTGGTAAAAAGGCCATTGGTGGATGTAAGTGGGTTTTTAAGTTGAAATGAAAGCCAGATGGCAGTGTTGATTGCTATAAGGCTAGGCTTATTGCAAAGGGTTATGCTCAAGAAAAGGGCATTGATTTTGATGAGACCTTCGCTCCCACTTGTCGTATGACTACCATTCGTAGCATTTGTGCATTGGCAGCTCATAATGGTTGGAATGTACATCAGCTGGACATAAAGACTACGTTCTTGAATGGAGATTTGCATGAGGAGGTATATGTATCGCAGCCTCGTGGTTTTGTTCAAAGAGGGCAGGAAAACAAAGTGTGCAGTTTGAAAAAGGCTTTATATGGTTTAAAGCAAGCTCCACGAGCTTGGTATGAAAAGATACATGCATATTTGACTACACATGGGTTTCAGAATAGTCCAACAGAAAGCACTTTGTATGTTAAACATGTGGATGGTGTACATCTAATCACTGCTCTCTATGTCGATGACATGCTGCTCACAGGACCAAATGAGAGCCATATTGCTGATTTTAAGGCTGATTTGAATGCCTCTTTTGAGGTGTCAAATTTGGGGCATTTGCATCATTATTTGGGGATACAATTTAAGCAGTTTGATGGAGGTATTGCTTTATGTCAGACAAAGTATATTGAGACATTGTTGCGGAGATTTGGCCTTGAAGACTGCAAGCCTATTGCTACTCCAATGGAGACAAGTTTGAAGTTGAGTCTTCATGATACTGGAGATCACTTTGATGTCACACTCTATCAGGGTTGCCTCATTTATGTATACATTACGAGGCCGGACATTTAGTTTGCAGTCTCACAGGTGAGCAAGTTTATGCATAGCCCAGGGTCTCAACATTGGAAGGCAGTTAAACGCATCTTTCGCTACTTGAGTGGCACCATACATCTTGGGTTGTTTTATCCCAAGGGGGGATTGCTGCCAGATTTACATGCTTTTTCGGACTCAGATTGGGCTGGTTGCTATGACACAAGAGTATCCACAAGTGGTTTTTGTTTCATGCTCAGTAGCTCATGCATATCTTGGTTGAGCAAGAAGCAACCTACTGTGGCCACTTCTAGTTGTGAAGCTGAGTACAGGGCAGCTTTCACAGCTACGGTTGAGTGTGTGTGGCTCAGACAGCTTATGGCTAATTTGGGTGTTGGACAGGAGTCTGCCACCTCTATCTACACTGACAGTCAGAGCGCATTGGCAGTTGCGAGAAACCCAGTTTTTCATGCTCGCACAAAGCACATTGAGGTGCATTATCACTATGTCAGGGAGAGACTCTCAGCAGGAGAGATCAGCTTGGCCTATGTGCCAACACAGGACAACCTCGCTGATCTTTTCACAAAGGCGCTTCCTCATGAGAAGTTGGAAGCTTTCCGCAAAGCTTTGGGCTTGCTCCTTTGTGGATTGATCTACTTCGGGCATGGCACTCCCCTATACATGAGTGCCAGCTCTCGTTCACACCATCACTCCCAGGGGGGATTTGTTGCCATATACATAGGCAGTGATGTGTGTGAACACACTTAGGACCACCGGGGCACTTTTTCCCTCTTTAGGAGGTTTTTTCCCCTGGCTTGTATATACGCCCATCATTCTAGGGCTAACTTATCTTTGTACATTGACACAATCTAATACACTTTGTGTTGTGTGCATTCTTGCTTCTTCTTCTCCAAGCTTTGTGTGCTTTCCTGCAACCCTAATTCCAACACACAATATGAAAGGTACTCAACCAAATACATACAAGGGTTCTCTATAGTGTGAACCCAACTAAATGAGCTGGTGCTATAACTATGCCAGTCTCTAGAATGGCTGTCACATAGCCTGTCATCCCACTGGCCGCATATCACCCAAGATCTCACCAACCATGCCAGTGGTGTAAGTGTGGGGCCTATCCCCCAGGCGGGTCATCAGTGTCCACCGCCTCACTAGACGAGCTCGATATCTCAACACTCCCCCTCGAGCTCAACTCCATCTCATGTACACCAAGTGAAGCTCCGAATCTGCGGAGCTTCTCTGTACCCACCAATGCTTTGGTGAAGATGTCAGCTACCTGATCCTGTGTGCTGACATAAACAAGGTCAAGGTCAAGGTCTCCTACCAAGACCTTCTCTCTGACAAAATGGTAGTGGACCTCTATATGCTTCGTGCGAGCATGAAAAACTGGGTTCCTGGTGGCCAACTATATATTGCTAATGTTGTCACAGAAAATGACAACTTGTCTGTCCACTGATAGACCCAAATCTGCAAGTAGCTTTCTCAACCAAGCTACCTCACATGCTGCCATAGCAGCTCCTCTGTACTCGGCCTCTGTACTGGATAGAGCAACCGTAGGCTACTTCTTGCTGCTCCAAGTCACAGCAACGCTCCCCAAAGAAAACATGAAGCCACTGATCTTCTATCTGAGATACTACTAGCCCAATCAGCATCTAAGTACCTATGTACACATATCTCTGTCCCAGTCTCATAGAATAGTCCACAATGCAAACAAGACCTCACATACCTCAGTATGCGTCTCAATGCATCCAAATGCGGATTCCGTGGAACCTGCATAAACGAACTCACCAACCCAACAGCATAGCTCAAATGTTTACCAAATGACGGAGTTTGCATAGGCCCACATACATCACTATGTACAAGTTGCAATTTGTGAGTGGCCCGCACAGAACCATCCTTTGGAAACGCAGAACGCTGCATTTTGCCCAAAATACAGCCTTCACAAACATGTTTCAATGGTGCCTCAAGAGGGGGCAATGAAGCAACCATATCAAATTTCTGCAAACGCAACAAACTAGCAAAGTTCAGATGACCAAAACGAGCATGCCATAGTTTTGCATCTGAAACTGCCTTTTCATCAGAAACTGCATTTGCTGAATCTTCCACACACTTGTCATAAGAATTGAGCCTATACAGCCCACGAAACAAGGTGCCAGATGCAATAATCGTATCACCAGAAGTCAAATCATGAACAGTACATCTGTCATCCCCCACAAATTTGACTACAAATCCAAGTCTAGCAAGTGCAAAGACAGACAATAGATTTTTCTTTATCCCTGGTACATACAAAGCATCTGAAAGTGTGAAAGCGCTGCCATTTACAGCAGTAAGCATAATTTTACCAATGCCCTTCACTGGGTAAGAAGCATTATTGGCACATGTGACAGTATTCCCAGTAGAGACAGCCTCAAGACAAGTGAACATATCACGATGCGAGGTAATGTGCTTTATAGAACCACTGTCAAAATACCATACATTAGAGTCAACAGAAACTGCCAAACATGCATCATGTACAGATGGGTCATACTGGCAATACACGCTAAACGCCCATTCTGTATCTTGCACAACATTTGCAGAATCTGCATTTGTAGAAGCATCCGCTATTGTGGCTGCATTTGACTGTTTCTTCTTTGCCTCTTTAGCCTTTAGCTTAGGGCAATTCTTAATGACATGATCATTTGCCTTACAATAGTTGCACCTGGTCTTTTTCTTGCCTTTATCAAGAGCCTTCTCAGACTTGTTGTTGCTATCTGTGGAAGAAGAAGAAGTTGCAGACCTACTAATAGGAGAAGAAACAGTGGAAGGGGCTACCTTACCACTTCTTCTCTGCTGCTAGGCAGCAATAAATGCTTGATCAACTGCACGCGCTGCCTGGCCCTGTTTTGCCTGGACTGCGCTTCTTGCAAGAGTTTGTTGACTAAAGTATCATACTTGACAGCATCAGGTCTGTCCTCATTAAGAAGTCTCCATGTGGAAGCAAAAGTCTGATATGTCTCAGGTAAAGCATCAAGAACAGTCTGCACAAGAGAATGATCAGGAATAATCTCACCTGCAGAAATCAACTGTTCTTTGAGATCTTTAATCTCAGCAAGAAAAACATTCATGTCATCATCTTCTTGCATAATCTTCAATTCTAGCTCTTTACGCAGATAAGCGATTTTTGCCTCGTTACGACCTGCATACAAACCAGCTAGAATATCCCCAGCTTGTTTTGCTGTTTTAGCTGATGTGGGGTGATGTTACGTTTGACAGAAAGTGCAATCAAGGCATGAGCCTGCGCATCTTTACCATCCCAACGAGCCTGTTCAGCAGTGGGTAAAATAGCAGCAACAGTAGAGCTGTTAGAACCTGCAACATCCGCAACAGATCCTACATCCACAGAACCTGGACATACATCCATACCTTGCACAATGTTCCACACTCCTTTTGCAACCAAAACATGCTGCATCATGTATGCCCAAAGTGGGTAGTTTCTATCTCCATCCAATTTGTCATCAGCTGATAACATGCGAAATACATCATTGTTGTTATCAGCCATGGCCACTGACTGAAACTGATGCAAAAGCTACCTGTAATGAAGCAAAGACTGAACAGAGAACAACTCGTGCTATGTAGCACGGTCCACAATAGAATACGTATGCCTGTTTTGCAGAAAACTGCACTGTCAAAATTTCTGCACAAAATGACGAAAACACCTGTGCAGAACTTGAAATGCAAAAAACAGAGCCCGAAACGACCTTAGATGAAAATTCTGAGAACGCCAAGCCCTATGGGCTTATTTGTAGAGTATAGGGACCTGCAAAGCGCTCGTGAAAACTCACCTCAATCGGAGAACGTGAGTCGGAGGGTGCTGGCGGCGTAGCCCTGGGAGCCGATGCCTGCTCTGATACCAATTGTTGGAATTAGGGTTGCAGGAAAGCACACAAAGCTTGGAGAAGAAGAAGCAAGAATGCACATAACACAAAGTGTATTAGATTGTGTCAATGTACAAAGATAAGTTAGCCCTAGAATGATGGGCATATATACAACCCGGGGGAAAAAACCTCCTAAAAAGGAAAAAAGTGCCCCGGCGGTCCTAAGTGTGTTCACACACATCACTGCCTATGTATATGGCAACATTGTGTGTACTCTTATCTTGTATATGGTGTGTTGAGTGTTGAGTGAAGAAGAAGAAGATTTTCAGCCTCTCACCTTGTGTGTTCTCTATTAGGGTTTTGTGAGTGTGTGTGTGTGCTTGCAAGAGCTCTAGCTCTCTTCCCCCTTGCATCTTTTCACTGAGCTCACCCAGATCCTTCATCTCAAGCTTCTGTAAGATCTTTACATCAAAGATCTCTGCATCATGGTCCCCCATAATGATCAGGTCATCTACCTAGATGACAACAAGCACAACCCCTCTCTATCACTATGTCTCACATACAGCAAGAAATCTGTATTGGTTGGCTACATGAAAGCCAATAAAGATAAGATATTCAGAAATCTTGTCAAACCATGCTCTTGGTGCTTGTTTTAAGAAATCCATACAAGGCTTTCTTCAACCTACAAACATGCTCGAGGTGACTCACATCCTCATAACCAGGTGGCTGCAACATATACACCTCTTCCTGCAAATCCCCATCTAAGAATGCATTCTTTACATCCATCTGATGTAAAGACCATTACTTTCACGCAGCCACCTCTGCTATCACAACTCTCACTGTTGCCATCTTGGCAACTGGGCTAAAAGTCTCCTCATAATCAATGCCATATATTTGCGCATATCCTTTGGCTACCAATCTAGCCTTGTACTTGCTTATGCTTCCATCACTGTTATGTTTTTCTTTGTATGTACCCACTTGCATCCAATGGCTTTCTTGCCTTCAGGCAATTGCACTAAATCCCAAGTCTCATTTCTATATAGTGCATCCATCTCCTCATGCATAATAGCTTTCTCCCAACACACATTTCCAACAGCCTCATCAATGCATGATGTGGGCTCTACAACCTGCACAACTTTTGCCATGTATGCATATAGTGATGTGCCACGTAACCATCATAGGTAAACCTCTGCATAAAATTCTTCACTCTCCCAGATCTTTGCAGCTTTGCATTCATGGCTTCCATAGCCTTCTTTACACCAGGTGTTCTCATAGCTGGTATTCCAAGATCCTTATCAAGGCTCATTTCTAAGCCACTAGACTCTCCATCAACATGAGAATGCCCTGCAGAAATGTCAGGCATACTCAGGGGCTCAACCACCTTCTCTTTGCCTTTATGTGATGTACTAATCACATTTTTAGGACTGGTATTATGACGCAGCCTGCCACTCCATGGTCTATCAACTGAACCACTAAATGAGAACTCTCGTGGTCCACTCAAAGACTGTGATTGCTCACTTGTATTATTCTGTGCAACCACATTTCCACTCAAATCAACCCCAGCAGCTTCTTTTTCAGCAACATACCAGCTGCTCATCTCATCAAAAACAACATCCCTACTTACTCTTAAACTCACGTGTAGCAAGGTTATAACACCTGTATCCCTTTTGCTCAAGGGAATACCCAATAAACACACATTTTTCAGCTTTTAGATCCAGCTTAGTTCTCAACTCATCTTGCACATGCACATATGCAATGCATCCAAAGACTTTCAGATGAGACAAATCAGGTTTTCTGCCAGTAAACCTCTCCTCTAGAGCCACATCATGTATGGCTGCAAACGGAGTCCTGTTCATGATGTAAATTGCTGTAAAAACAGCGTCAACCCAATAGCTATGCGGCATATTCTTCTCTCCCATCAATGCTCCCGCAATTTCAATAATGTGCCTGTTTTTTCGATCAACAACTCCATTTTGCTACAGAGTGTATCTACATGAAAATTGTCTAACCATTCTTCTTAAAAAATTCAGAGAACTCATTGGAGAAGTACTCTCCCCCTCCATCTGATCTTAGGCACTTTACATATTTCCCTGTTTGCTTTTCAACCATAACTCTGAAATTCTAAAAATGAGTGAACACCTCACCCTTCTCCTTCAAGAGGTATACCCACACTTTCCTTGTGTGTGGTCATCAATAAATGTTACATAATACCTGTAGCCTCCCATAGACATGGTCTTCGTAGGACCCCATACATCTGAATGCACAACATCTAGTTGTCACGTGGAAATACATGCTTTGTTTGCTTTCCAAATTGGCATATTTCATATATTTTCTGCATACCTTCAACTTTAAACTTTGGCAGCCCTGTCACAATTCCTTTAGTCTGCATTGATTTCATTTTCTGCACATTCACATGTCCAATTATTTTATGCCAAATGTCTGTGTCTGCAACAATTCCTGAATCATTTGCAAACATCGCAGCACTCACTTCATGCATGTTTACATTCAATGTAAACATTCTGCCCACTTTGTTGCCTTGCAACCAACCTGCACTTGTAAACTCTTCAACATAACAACCCATCAGGATTAAACCGAACTTGCAACCCTGCTCAATCATCTGGCCAACTGAAACAAGATTCTTTGTTATGTTCGAAACATGAAGTACATCTACAAGGTACTTCACTTTGCCATCCTGCATAGATAATGCCACATCTCCAAAAAATGGGCAATTGGATGAGCAGTGTTATCCCGTGTTTCCACAAAACCTGGTCTTTCAAGGTTTTTCATCTCCTTGAACCACTCCCCATGACTTGTCATGTGGTTTGAAGCACCTGAATCAACGTACCATACATCATCTTTATGTGCCGCTTCAACATTTTCAGACATGGTATTAACGACATGCTGCATAACAAACAACCTTTCATTATCCTCATTGTTTCTGCTCAAGGATGCATAGTTGTTTTGCTGCAAGTTTCCATTTTGCATGTCAGCCTGCTTCTTAACAATCTGCCTGCACATGTCCAGGCTTACCATAATAAAAGCATCCACGTGTATCATTATACTACCTTTGCCAAATTCCATGACCTCTTTGAATCCCCCTACCTCTGAATTGGCCTCTTCCACCTCTGAATTGGCCTCTTCCACCTACATGTTGTTGTTGTGAATTGTGGGACTGTTGTTGTTGCTGCTACTGGCCATAATTCTAATTACCTGTTTGGCCACCTCCTTGGCCGTGTCCACGGCCTCCTCTACCTCGTCCTCTTCCTGAACTTCTATAGAACGCCTGTTTTGCTCTGAATTGTTTTTGTTTTGTGAAGACCGTTGGTCTTAACCCAAGCTCTTCTCTTCAACATAGACACCAAATCTGTGAAATTGGGAATGTTTTCCTAAGTCTGAATAGACGTCTTGAATGCCTTGTATTGTGGCCCGAGACCACGTAGACAGACTTCCACCTTATCATCATCATTTACTGAAATCTACTGAAACGCCAATAGATGCAAGGGATTCCACAATACCCTTGATCTTCAATGCATAGTCATTGAAGATGACACACATACTCTTTTTCTCCACAGTATGAAGTTCATTCTTCAACTGTATCTTTCATGCCTTGGTATTCATTTCATAGAGTTTTAGCAAGGTGTCCTACGCCTCCTTGGGGGACTTGGCATCCTGTATGTGCCCAATCATGGTGTCCTGTAATAATCGCTTGCTTTCTAAAAAACGGAGGTCCTAACATGCCCGAAACGCATTTTCAGCCCAAAAAATTTGTTCGATAGGACAATATAGTTTCCCTATAGCTTTACTCTTGCGAAAGCTCCTCAATGAGAGATCGTTTACCGGTGCCTCTCGTACAAGGGTGTAGTCACCAACACAAATAGGGAAGACCAGTTAAAGCTCTTACCCTCATATTGCTTCTTGTGCTTCTCTTGCTTGCAGCTCAGCCCTTAGCATGAACCAGGCTCTGATACCAGGAAAAGATGCAGGGGAGAAGAGAGCTTGAGCTCTTGTAAGCACACACACTCACAAAACCCTAAAAGAGAACACACAAGGTGAGAGGCTGAAAATCTTCTTCTTCTTCACACAACACTCAACACACCATATACAAAGATAAGAGTACACACCATATGAAAAGGTACTCAACCAAATACATACTAGGGTTCTCTATAGTGTGAACCCAACTAAATGAGTTGGCGCTATAACTATGCCATGGCTTTCACATAGCATGTCATCCCACTGGCCGCATATCACCCATGATCTCACCAACCATGCCAGTGGTGTAAGTGTGTGGCCTATCCCCCAGGCGGGTTATCAGTGTCCACCACCTCACTAGATGAGCTTGATATCTCAACAGTGACACATGGGGAATGGGAGTAGGCAAGAGGATACAAGCCTCAAGTAAGTGTGCATCTATATCTCAATCCTTCTTGGTGCTCAGTGAAGCTGCTCACATCCACAGTGCCATCTCCTCATCATGTGTGGCATCCTCGTAATGTCACTTAGGCGCTTATACCTCCTCACCTTCTATGTGTTACAATCCCATAATCACCTGTCTCCATGCATCCCGTGCCTTTTGTATCTTTCTCACTTCTACTTTGTCTATCCCCCCTCACTCTTCCACATTCGTAATTAAACTAAATTCACTATAACATCTTAAAGAAAATAATAACTAAGACTTGTTTTTATAGGTTTATAGGTGGCATGTGCAATCTAGTATCCCAGTGATTTGGTCATTCTTTGAGACTTACCATAGGAAGGGAGAGCATGATGGTGCGGGCACGTGTGTGAAACGTGCTCTGAGACGTCATCAACTATTTCTAGTGGTAGGATGCTGAATGGTTCAGAGATGCATGCCACGTGGTCGAGTAGTGCTCCCAACATTTGTGTAGGATTGCAGCAGGATCCTATCCCAAATGTGATGCTCAGATTATGAGGAGATTTTTTAGTATGTGGATGGTGGAATGAATGACCATAGAGGCCCCCATGATTGTGACACAGTACTACCTGGCACCTTGGGCTTACATTTCATCATAAGCACATGCATAGTGGCCCCTAAGATTTACATACAACAGTTTGCATGATTTTGTGGAGCATGTATGGATGGCGCTTGATCAGATTGTGCCTCGAGAGGATGGGAAGATGCATGGGCAAATGCATGGATACAGACAGTCTTCTCCCCCAAGCATCCTTCACATCCACTATTGTCCTATGAGCACACAGGTCCTACGTTCATGGTGGCCAACTATGATGACTTGATAGATTTGCTATAGGAGGGTGATGTATTTGCCGTTATTTCCAGTGAGGGCAACAACGAGGGAGTAGACTATTATCTGATGAGTTGCACTAGGCCAAAGTGCATGCTTCACTAGGATACATTGGATAATCATGGGTTTTCTTTTGATGCCCATAGCATGATTGTGGTAGGCCGGTTCTACCAGCAGATTGGACTTCGTCGAAGGAGTCTCGAGTTCTAGTAGTGGGAGTGGGAGTTAGAGGCATTTCAATACTCTCATTCAGTACTTGCTACCAAGCTCACTCTTGATTGAGTATAGAGCCAAAAACAGAGATCTCGCCCGTGTTTTCGGCTTCGAGTGGATGACCATGAGAGCATTCTAGAGCATTTACAAGCTAGAGAGGATGCTGTTGACTAGATCTCTATCTTGATAGAGTGACTAAACTCACACTAGATGGGCTAGCTCACTTACATTGTACTCATATTTATTTGCAGTGACTAACTTGAGACTAGCTCGGTAGCTCATTTACATTATGCTTTGATCTATTGAGTTCGTGGCTAAACCCAGAGTAGCTGTGTTAGCTCACATTATGATGTGCTTAGTTGGTGTTTATATCTTATGAGTTATGTCTTTATTAAGGATCATTGCATTTTGGTTGATGTTCATGGTTTATGGATTTTTTTAACACTTTGGCCTCTCGAGCACTAAGAGACTTTGGCCTCTCGAGCACTTAAGAGACTTGAAAAATTCGCACTAGCTGCTAATTGCAAATATGCTTGGATTCTCACCAAAACTTTGCGAGCATGTGGGGGTGGCTTCCAAAGTTTGGTCACCGTTAGAGCATGTTTGGGTACGCTGAAATGGGAAAGAGTGGGATATTCCATGGCCTCTCCTCCAAGCACTAAAGAGACTTGAAAACTCTGCACTGGGCACTAACTACTAACCCAAATGCTCCGATGCTAACCAAACTTTGTGAGCATGTGAGGGTGGGTCCCCCCTACATGCTCACAAAGTTTGATCACCACATCAGAGCATGTTTGGGTATGATGGCATGGGGAAGAGCAGGATTTTCCATGGCCTCTCGAGCACTAAGAGACTTGAAAAATCCACACTGGGTGCTAATTGCTAATCCATACATGGTGTGATTCTCACAAAACTTTGTGAGCATGTGGGGGTGGGTCTCCCCTACCAGCTCGCAAAGTTTGGTCACCATCGGAGCATTTTTGGGTACAATGGCATGGGGAAGAGGGGGATTTTCCATGGCCTCTCGAGCACTAAGAGACTTGAAAAATCCACACACTAGGCGCTAGTTGCTAACCCAAACATGCTCCAATGCTAACCAAACTTTGTGAGCATGTGGAGGCGAGTTCCCCCCACATGCTTGCAAAGTTTAGTCACACCATAGGAGCATGGTTGGGTACGATGGCATGGGAAAGAGATGGATTTTCCATGGCCTAAATCGAGCACTAAGAGACTTGAAAAAATCTGCATTGGGCACTAATTGCTAACTTGAACATACTCCAATGTTGGCAAAAATTTTTGAGCATGTGGGGGTCGGTCCCTTGTACATGCTCACAAAGTTTGGTCAGCATTGGAGCATGTTTGGGTATGATGACATGGGGAAGAGCCGGGTTTTCCATGGCCTCTCGAGCACTAAGAGACTTGAAAAATCTCCATTGGACACTAACTAATTGCTAATCCAATGCTGACCAAACTTTGCGAGCATGTGGGGGTGAGTCCCCCACATGCTTGCAAAGTTTGGTCACCATTGGAGCATGTTTGGGTAAGATGGCATGGGGAAGAGCAGGTTTTCCATGGCTTCTCAAGCACTAAGAGACTTGAAAAATCCACACTAGGCGCTAATTGCTAACCCAAACATGCTCCGATGGTGACCAAACCTTGCGAGCATGTGGGACCCACCCCCACATTCTTGCAAAGTTTGGTCAGCATTGGAGCATGTTTGGATTAGTAATTAGCACCCAATGTGGATTTTTCAAGTCTCCCCCCACATGCTCGCAAGGTTTGGTCACCATTGAAGCATGTTTGGGTATGATGGCATGGGGAAGAGCGAGATTTTCCATGGCCTCTTCAGCTCTAAGAGACTTGAAAAATATGCATTGGGTGCTAGTTTGGCTAACCCAAACATGCTCCGATGCTGACCAAACTTTGCGAGCATGTGGGGGTGGGTCCCCCCCCACCACATGCTGGCAAAGTTTAATCACCATCGAGGTATGTTTGGGTATGATGGCATGGGGAAGAGCAGGATTTTCCATGGCCTCTCAAGCACTAAGAGACTTGAAAAATCCATACCAAGCACTAATTGCTAATCTAAACATGCTGTGATGCTGACCACACTTTGCGAGCATGATGAAAATGAGCTACCCCTGCTAGTCTGAGGTTAGTCACTAACAATAAATCTAAGTACAATGTAAGTGAGCTAACCCAACTAGTCTAAGGTTAGTCACTGCCAATAAATCTAAGTACAATGTAAGTGAGCTAACCTTAGTATGAGTTTAATCACTATCAATGGGCACCCAATCATTATCATCATCTCTGACTGGTCGATGTGCACGTCGAGGAGGCTATCGGCTGCTGTGCGGGGGTCATCGACGAATATCTATAGGGAGGTCTGTCTCAAAGGCAAGATCATTAACTGGTGCTGATGTACTCAAGAGTGATGAAAAACAAGTAGAGGGAGAGGAGACACACCCATAGGAGCAAACCCTAATGTATTAATCAAACCCTAACCATAGAGGGAAGCCATGTCCCTTTTCACACAATGCATAAAGCCATAATCCATAAGCTAGAACACAGTACATGTGTTGTGTCCACACACAACTAACCCTAGCTAATGTCCACACACTATGACCAGCTGGATGCGGTCATTTATGTCTCACACATGTTACTACCTAACATGCCAGTACATAGTGCAACTGGCAGAAGCTGACATCGAGCTTGAATCTCAACAGCCCCTCTCAAGCTCATGATGATGTACTGCCATAGATAAAGATGTAGATGAGCTTGGGCTATCAAAGCTCTCAACACCCCCCCTCAGGCCCATGTACTCCCAACATAGTATGGAAGTACTCAAACTTCTCCCTACTATACCCAACAAAAGGGCATTGATTATGATGAGACCTTTGCACCCACATCTCATATGACTACCATTAGGTTTCTCATTGCTACGGGACAGCACATCATGGGTGGAATGTACATCAGTTGGACATTAAGACTGCGTTCTTGAATGGTGATTTACATGAGGAGGTGTATGTATCGCAGCCTCCTGGTTTGGCTATGAATGAAAAGAGTCTAAAGTATGCAGGTTGAAAAAAGCTCTTTATGGCCTTAAGCAGGCTCCTAGAGCATGGTATGAGAAGATTCATGCATACTTGGTTGTGCAAAAAAATTTTGCAACAGTCCAACTTAGAGTATCCTCTATGTGAAGAGGAGTAAGGACACATTTTTGGTGATTATTCTATACGTTGATGACATGCTGCTCACGGGACCCAATATAGATCAGATTTTAGCCTTTAAGGCTGATTTGTAGTCATCCTTTGAGATGTCAGATTTGGGGCCCTTACATTACTATTTGGGGATTCAATTGAAGAAAATCAAGAGCCAACACCTAACTTGCACTGTGATCCCAAGAACTATAAATATTTTATACAATTGAGGACTGTAAGTTAGTGTTTAATAATTCCACACTCGAACCCACAAGTGAGGTAGAAGGAGTTTTTGATGGTCCTGCTAAAGTAAAAGAAATAGACTTGGCTGAACTTGGGGAAGATCCTAAGCCAATGTTTATAGCAAAATACCTCACTCTAAATTAGGAAGCTAAACTTATTGATCTCCTTAAGGAATATAAGGATCTCTTTGTATGGATTTACCATGATATGAAGGGAGTACCAACTGAGGTTGTGCAACACAAAATCCCCATGGTACTAAATGCTAAGCATGTCCATAAGTGACCTTATCCAATCAACCCAAAGTATGCTAACATTGTTAAAGAAGAGATAGACAAGATCATCGAATGTGGATTTATCTATAAAATTGAACATTTAGACTGGGTGTTACCCATTATGGTTGTACCTCAAAAGAATGAAAAACTATAAGTATGTGTAGATCTCAGAAAGGTAAATATAGAAGGAAGATGAGACCATTATCCCTTGCCATATTGAGAACACGTACCCGAACGAGTAGTGGTCAAGGAAGTATACAACTTCTTGGATGGGTACTCAAGATATAACCAAATTTCCATTTCTCCGAAGATCAAGAAAAAACTATTTTTGTTACAGAACACGAAGTTTATGCTTGTAAAGTTATGCCATTTGGCTTAACAAATGCACCGGCCACATTCCAATGGCTTGTGAACACTTCCTTTAAATATTTTCTAAGAACGTTCCTTGAAGTTTTCTTAGATGCTTTGCGCATTAATTCGTCAATTAAAGAAACATTTATCCTATTTACAAAAGGTATTTAAATGATGCAGGTTTTATTGCCTATATCTAAACCCATTAAAATGGCAATTTTGGGTTAAACACGAAATTATCTTCGGACATATAGTGCCCAAAAATGGGATTTCCACTGATGAGAATAAAATTAAAATTATCTTGGAGTTACCCCCACCAATGAACTATACGGGAGACCAAAGGTTTATGGGATATGTAGGCTACTTATATATAGGTGATTCATCCTCTTCTATGCTGAGATTGTGTGTCCCTTATACAAGCTTCTCATTATACTTGAGTGGAAAGAAGAATGCCAAACAAGAATATGGCTTCTGCTCCCATACTAGGAGTGCCAAACTAGGATGTTATCTTCCCTGTGTATATTGATGCTTCTAACTTGGATGCGTCCTAGCCCAGCCAGGTGAACACAAACTGGACTAACCTATAAGTTTTTCCAGTCGACAACTAGTGAGGCTAAGATGAATTCTACCACCATAGAGCATGAAGGTTTATGAATGGAAGATGTCGTGAAGAAATTCTGACATCCTTCTAGCTAAAAATTTGGCTTTCTATGTTGATCATTAAGCCTTGCTATACCTTGTCAAACAAACCATGCTTCACAAGAAGAATCACTACGTGGATGTTGATTCTTCTTGAATTTGATTTCATAGTGGTGGTACGACCTAGCAAGAAATATTCATGGCTAATCATCTATCTCATGTACCTAATGGGTGAAACACCAACTAGGATACTAGATTATGATCTATTGGATGCTACAGGATATACTAGAGTGCAGTGAGAAAATCATTACCTTTCTAGCTAATGGTTTTCAAGAGGTAACGAAGTTAAGGAAAGATCTAGCACGAAAGTTGCTTAAAGAAGCAGAACCTTACTAATTAATTGTTGTTTGGAACTCTTTATAGAAGAGGCAAGGATAACATTTTAAGATGCTTCCCTAGGGAGGATGAATACTGTAAGATCCCTGTTCCCACCGAGCAACGGATTCGGGGTACTGGCAGCGGAAGTAGCGCTTCTCGCGCGGGACAGGGGTCCCACACTCGGGGCCTCGCCCACGGATATCCGGATAAGAGACTAATCCGTCGGTTGTTCCAAAACCGAACCCGGAAAAACTTCCTTTACCGGAAAGCACGGGCGATTCCACCAGGATAACTTTTTACTCTAACGTAGTCAAGATCATTTCTGATCGAGATGATCCGATTATATCTATAAGATACTTAGTCAGTTCAAGGAAGAAACTTGCACTTGGATCATTGGGATCAACGCTTTTTTCCCCATTCAAGAGGCACAGCCGTTGATTCCTATCCATAGAACAGTTTCTGTCCGGGATTTTTTTTTTTTTTTCTATCGTAAAAACAAAAGTTTGAGTCTCGATTTACGGATCCATCAGTCCAGCCTAACCCCATCCAGTCCCATGGGTTAGCCAACCGCCCAACCACTGTAGTGATGGGATCCAATTAAGAATTTGGTTAGGTTTTGTCCCGGGTACCAAGGAAAAGAGTTCCAAGGCCCCCTAGCCGGATGTTCATGCAAAATAAAACTAGTCACACCACTCACACACCCAATATGAAATTGCCTTTTTTCCAACCAGATTCAACCAGTTTAAAACAATCCTTTAATAAAACCATAGTATCATTGATCACCATCTTCCAATTTATCCCATTGATTCTTAATTTTCCATCATTCCTTCATCAGAGTATCTATGGCATCATTGGCAACTAGAACGCTCAGGAGCCGTTTCGATAGTTCCTAGCCCATAATACTTGGCAATATAATCACTTAACAAGATGGACTCTCGTTGAAGATCAGCAAGATCAACCAACAGATCCATATAAGGAGCCATGGACTCATCCATTGAAGACCAGCAAGGTCAATCAACCAGATCCATGCTCGATTTCAGAAAACAACTCCAACTCTGTTCCAATATCTTCCTCGACGCACGCGTGGGTATCCTAGGCAACCCAGAGCCCGAGCACCGTATGGTCAGCACCCTCTAGGATCCTTCGCAGGTAACCTAGCGCTTCACGCGTAGGCCGCTTCCTTGGCCCCTCATCCACCGTACCGGAAGCTCACCATTTTAATCGCACCGAGGCTGGTCAAGACCTCGGCCGACCTTGCTACGCGAGACGTCCTTCATTGACTCCCCGTCAGCAGTTGCAACTTTCTCATCACGACCTTAATCACAAGACGGTCAAAATGCTCCCCCCAGCATTCTTGACATAAAACAATCATTTACAAACAACATTTACAAACAGCATTTACAAACAGTTTACAATACAATTTCTATTTTAACTTTCATTTTTCCACATTATCCCTCCTCAATCTACATTACTTATTCCATATTCCATTTATATGTATACTCATCCCATCACCTCATTTCCATCTCATCACTTCAGATTCCCTCACATCACAATCGTATATTCACATCCATACATCCACAACTATATGCGTGCATTCACATCTACATGCATACATCTACATCCCTATGCATACATCCACATCCACATTCACATTCACCTCCATACATCCACATCTATATGCATACATCCACTCCACATTCACATCCACATCTATACATCTACATCTACATGCATACATCCACCTCTACATCCACATCTACGTCTATACACCTACATCTACATGCATACATCCACATCTCCATTCACATCTACATCTATACATCTACATCTACGTATACATCCACATCTCCATTCCCATCTACATCTATATATCTACATCTACATGTATACATCCACATCTCTATTCACATCTACATCTATACATCTACATCTACATATATACATCCACATCTCCATTCTCATCTACATCTATACATCTACATCTTCATGCATCCACCCACCTCCACATCCACATCTACATCTACATGTATACATTCACATCTCTATTCACATCTACATCTATACATCTACATCTACATGTATACATCCACATCTCCATTCTCACCTACACCTATACATCTGCATCTACATGCATCCACCCACCTCCACATCTACATCTACATCTATACATCTACATCTACATGCATACATCCACCTCCACATTCACACTCACATCCATACCTCTACATCTACATGCAAACATCCATATCTCCATGCATAATAATATTCTTTTAATTAATCTAGGATGATAGTTCCTAGGATATGGTAGGAAGTCCTCTTTTTATGCTTTGAATGAATTTATTTTATGCGTGATTTCTATAAAAATTTTGCCATAGCCCCGCTACTATGACTGATAAATCTCAATTTTTTTTCTAAGGGATAAAGCTCATTATTAAAGAAATAATTAGAATGGTCTCTAATTGGATCATCAATCCATAATGGTCTCTAATTGGATCATTAAGAAAACAATTAGAATGGTCTCTAATTGGGTCATTAAGAAAACAATTAGAATGGTCTCTAATTGGGTCATCAATCCATAATGGATTGAATCATCAATGTGCATAAACTAAAAGCATAGCGAAAAGCCATTAATTTGGCCTCAAGCATAGCTTAATCTTGGATTAAGGAAAAGCTTTATGAAAAGCTTCATTTGGATTGAGAATGGGTCATGAGTATGACCATTTCTTGAGTGAGAGAGAGAAATTTTAAAAACCATTAGAATTTAAATATAAATGAAAATTAACTTCTATAGCATTTATTAAATTATGTAACTCTTCACTACTATTCACTAATTAACTTCAATAGCATTTAAAAAATCATACCAATTAAACTTCTCAAGCTTGAGAGGGGTTGAGAAGAGAGAATCATTGAGAAATTATAGAAAAGATCAAAATTCAATATACTTACCTTATGATTTGCTTGATTCTTTATTCACGGTAGAGGCCCCCAACCAATCAATTGGTTTAGTATGTTGATGGAGCCACCAATGGGGATTGAAGAAAGAGAGAAGTGTCAAAAACTAGTGAATTATTAAGAATTCACAGTTCTTGGCTTAGATGGAGTAACAAGCATAAGACACTATATATTTTGGCTTAGATGGAGTAGAGTAACAAAGCATAAGACACTATATATTTTAGCTTAGGTGGAGTAGAGTAACAAAGCATAAGACACTATATATTTTAGCTTAGGTGGAGTAGAGTAACAAAGCATAAGACACTATATATTTTAGCTTAGGTGGAGTAGAGTAACAAAGCATAAGACTCTCTCTAATTTGGCTTAGGTGGAGTAGAGTAACAAGCATAAGAGACTATATTTTGGCTTAGGTGGAGTAGAGTAACAAAGCATAAGAAACTATCTAATTTGGCTTAGGTGGAGTAGAGTAACAAGCATAAGAGACTATATATTTTGGCTTAGGTGGAGTAGAGTAACAAGGCATAAGACTCTCTATCTTTTTCAACAAGGGAAGGCTTCTATTTATAGGAAAATTTGAGCTCCTAACCAAACAAACTGATTCTAGAATTTTCCAAGTCAGTTTGGTCACTTTTTGACCATTTTTAGGTCAGTTAAGCTAACTTTTTGGAACTAGACTTGAATGAGGAGAGAGGAGAGATAAAATATCTCAATTTTTATGAGTTTAAAACTCATTCAAGCATGTGAAATATGCACCTCTTTTAAAGAATTCCCCTTCCTTACATATGTGTCAAAATTGTATTGCTCATAGTTTTTTACTAATAAACCTTGTACATTTTCAACTCTTCATCTTATGTGAAATATGCACCTCCTTTAAAGAACTCCTCTTCCTTACACATGTGTCATAGTTTTTTTACTAATAAGCCTTGTACATTTTCAACTCTTCATCTTATGTGAAATATGCACCTCCTTTAAAGAACTCCCCTTCCTTACATATGTGTTTATTTACTAATAAACCTTGTACATTTTCAACTCTTCATCTTATGTGAAATATGCACCTCCTTTAAAGAACTCCCCTTCCTTACATATGTGTTTATTTACTAATAAACCTTGTACATTTTCAACTCTTCACCTCATGCAACCATTTACTCATTTTTGGGTATTTTCTTTTTACAATTTGGATTTATCTCCTCCCTACACATGGATTGATGCTATTGGCCCATAGAAACCTTAATTGGACCATAGTCTAAAGATTTTTGAAAATCTAGACCCTTAGGCTAAGGTTCTTTATACCTATTTCCAATTAATTCCAATTGCACATTGGAAAATTCTTTTTTAAATTTCTGTTTCAGGAAAACTCGTCTGAATTATAAGAGATATTTTTCTATCCAAAAATATTCAAAATCTGAATATTCTCTCTCTAGAATATTTTCTCTCTCTAGGTTAAAACAGCCACAAACAAGATCTCTTATATTTTAGAAAAGGAATTGATTACAGGGGAATATACTAGACATCAAAAAGGGGTTGGGGAAGGAATCTTACATTCTACCCCACTTAAAAAACGCGAGATGTCCTCATCTCGCAACTTGGAATAATTTCGCAAGATGCACGAATATGAGACTTAGAGAAAAATTTTAATCACGATTAACCACCAAGAAAAGTCTTAAAGAGAGCAAGATTCAAAATAAGAACAAGATTTAACTTTATTCATTCACGGGACTTATACAGTAAAGATAGAAGAACTCTTTACACTTCCATAAGCCCGTCCATCATATGGTCACAAAAGCAGTCCTCACAAGCTGCACAAGTATAGGGTAACTCATCTATGGGAATGATTCTGCTGGTTATTGCCGCACCTATCTCAGTGGTATGAGGTGATCTAACAAAAGGACCTCTGAGAGGCAAGCCAAAAACGGGATAAAGGCATATCTTCTCATGAGGAAGAAAACACGCCAGTAAGAAGACCCGCTCAGAAAACCCAAGATGCCTTGATCTCATGACACAGTAGTATCGGGGACCCAAACCCAAAGCTTCAATAACCATGGCCAAGCGGACATTGTTACGAAAGTGTTGCTGACCCCAGGGTGTTACCCTAGTTATGTTTTGATAGGTCCGCCATTTGGTCTGCGCTACAGAAGTTCCTAGGTGAGGAAAAAGTGAGCGCTCATACTGTTCTATAAAGTCTTTCTTCACAGACTCTCTTGCGTCTTGAAGGTGAGCAATCATCAGGGATAAAACTAATTCCTGTTGCCAAGCCATGAAGGAGATTAAGAAAGAAAGGAGATTGATGGGAGTAAGATTACTGTGAGCGACAAGTAAAAGTTACGACTTATATAAAGGAAAGAGCTAGCGTAACCTAGAAGCCATCGGTAACTTGCCACTGAAGTTTTACCGTCTTTCCATGATTTGAGTTTGACACATTTTTCTATAGAAGGCATTAAGAATTTTGAGATGAGGAGATAAAAGAAACTTGTAGGCTAAGTCACCTACTTTCATTGAATTTAGATATAAGGATCACAATATTTGGGGGATAACTTCTTATACTCCCCAAGAGATAAAGAACTTCTTTTGGGCCGTACTCGAATGAAAACCAGAATCTTGGTATCCAAAACACCGATTCTCACTTCTAAACTCATTGTTCTAAATCCTTAAAACAGGCGTGACTCCTGAGAAGTATTCTAGGAAAAGGGTCTTCCTTTTTTTAACAGAAACTTTCTTTTATTTTAGAGAGGGAATAATTATAAGATCAGAAAGGGATATTCTTACTCCTGTATACCTCGAAGGCTGGGGAGGAATCTTACAAATACTTATACATCATCGAGCAATCACACTAAGGACTAGCTCATGGACACTTCGCAAATGTTACAGCAAGAAAAATGCTCCCATTAGGAAATTTTGGAGGTCATTTCTAGGGCCTTGTAAGATATTTACAAACTCATATTTTCTCTCTCTAGACTAAAAGATACCCTCATTAAATGTGTACTTGACAAGAAACTATTTCAAGTTATAAAAAAATGGATCTGACAAGGTATTGAAATATGTGCACTAGCTACAAGTCGCCCTCAACTTTTTGGGTTTGCAAAAGGCACTTACGTCATCATATGGCACCTTTTCCAAAAAAATTGATGCTACTCTCCTAAGTCTACACTTACTAGTAGTTTGGTGCTTTTGACATCACTATTGTGTCCAGAGTGGCCAAAAACCCCCAAAAGGACTTTTGATGAATCACTTAAATCGGACACCTAGAGAGGCAGAAATGACCAAAAAATTAATGCTACTCTCCTAACAGTCTACACTTACTAGCAGTTTGGTGTAGAATTTGGTGCTTTCGACATCACCATTGTGTCTAGAGTGCCCCAAAACCCCCAAAAGGAATTTTAAATCACTTAAATCGGACACCTGGAGAGGCAGAAATGACCACCAAAAGAAGGGGAGAAGAGGGTCCTGCCATTTGGCGCGCATAGAGGCTGGCATGGAGGCCTCTATGCACGCCAAATGGCAGGAGTCTCTTCTCCCCTTCTTTTGGTTGTTTGTGCCTCTCCAGGTGTCCGATTTAAGTGATTTTTAAAAGTCCTTTTGGGGGTTTTTGGCCGCTCTAGATACTATGGTGATGTCAAAAACACCAAATTCTACATCAAAATACCATCAGAAGAAATGTATAGACTCAAGTGTCTATAAAGTTTAGCTTCAAAGTGCTTTTTCTTATCCAATGATGACGTAAGCCATATTTAATAAAGTAACTCTACCTCATTTGAAAAAGATACCCGCATTGAATATGTACTCGATCGTTTTTTAAAAAGATACTCTCATTGAATGTGAACGTGACTATTTTTTGAAATTTTTCAATGAATTAATCTATTTTTCAATGTTACGTTTGCTTCTTTCTCATTGCTTGTGCTCTATTTTCTCTCTCCTCTAAAAGGCCCTCCAAATGACCTCTGAAATGTCCTAATGAATCGGGGTATTGTGGTGGCCCACGCTCTTCAGGATTATGCACTATCTATTAAAGGATGTGAGGAGTGCCAACGTGTGCTAAACCCACCCCAAAAGGACATGATGCCCTTACTCCCTACTAAATTTCTAGAATCCTTTATGAAATGGGGCATTGATTTTGTGGGACCCATAATTCTCGCTACATGTATCACCCCAGTAAGGTACATTTTAATAGCAACGGACTATGTCATGAAATGGGCTGAAGCAAGAGCTTCAAGAAAAGCTAAGGCTATGGATACAACTAAATTTATTTATGAGAACATTATTACCTACTTTGGTTATCCTTTTGAGCTGGTGAGTGACCAAGGGAAACATCTTATAAATGATGTAATCCAGTAGCTCACCCACAACGTTCATAATCTTACATCGCAAGTCCACACCTTACTACCCGCAAATGGTCAAGTTGAGAGCATCAATCCATATTTAACAAAAATAGTTAACACTCGATGCAATGATTGGGAGTTCAAGCTCATAGTAGCTTTATGGGCTTACTCAAGCTCTTACAAAGTTGCAATTGGTTGCACACCATTTAAGATGGTATATGGGCTTGGGGGGTTCACCTCAAAAAATGTTAATCTATCACGTGAGTTCAGCAAGAGGGGTTTTTTAATTAGATACATTGAGAAAATTTAACAAGATTGCATTAATATAAGGGGTTTTTTATTCAACTTTAGAAAAAAAATCCATTAGTTCATAAGTAAAGAGGGGTTGTTTTACTGGGGGAAAAATTTTAGTCTTACTGAGGAAGCCTTGTGGATCACACATGATAAGAAGGCCGCCAAGAAAAAAGCATAACTAAGAAAGCTCGAGCTCAATAGGACACTAAAGAAGGCAAATCTGACAACAACAACAACGACAAGAAGCTATCCTTGGATCCACATGAGCCTTTGTGAAAGAGGTTGAAGGAGACATAGAGGAGCACATAGCCCCTCTATGAATATCCATTCAATTGCCTAGCCCTTGTGGTAAAGTTCTTTACAATGCATTGCTTGATATGGGGGACTATTCACAATCTAATTTCCTTCGATGCATAGAACCAGTTGAACCCCAACTCGTAGTAGATACCTCTTTAAAAGTGAAAGCTATCCATGGTAGGAATACCAACGTTCTTGGGCTACTACAAATAGAGGCATACTATGATGGCAACAAGTACCTAGTGGTAGACTTTCTTGTTATGCCTCCAAGGACATTAGTTGAACTGGTAATACTTGGCTGATGGATGTAAGATTAACTGGTCAGCAAGGTGTGTCTCTATGGGTGAAGCCATGACTAAACATTGTACTCATAAACCCCTTCCACC
Source organism: Cibotium barometz (assembly GCF_041138505.1). NCBI lineage: Eukaryota > Viridiplantae > Streptophyta > Polypodiopsida > Cyatheales > Cibotiaceae > Cibotium > Cibotium barometz. The sequence goes on along the minus strand of NC_141050.1, from coordinate 11,201,437 downwards.
TCTCACTATTATCAAGAGTCACAAACAATAAGAAGGAAGCTTCAACATCCACAAAATCTAAGGAAACCCCCTCCACTTCAGCATCCACTATTCAAAGAAGTTCTGATTCTTTTACCTGCATATGGCAAAAACCTATATATTAAAAGGATGACTAGATATGATGAGTTACAAAAAAGTGGAAACCCAAATCTACATTGAAATGGGTTCCCAAAATTTCTCCATTTGTACCACCTCAACCAACGAAGTAAAGAGGGCCTCAACACAATAATCGGTACAGGAGAATTACAAATTACATGTTATCCCAAAATGGATACCCAAACGCTTATTGAAATTTCAAGCTACTACGAGGGTAATGATTTTATTTGGATACCAAAACATAACTTTATACCACTAGTCTCACTATCACCGATTACAAATTTTCAAAACTCCTCAACAATGATGGACAAATGCTTCAATAGCTAAAATGCCAACAAAGGGAAAACTATTGTAACCTTCACCACCACCAACGCCAAAACAAGTATGGATCTCAATGAAAAACCCTTTCACATGACACATGGTGATTGATGGTGAAGCTTCTATATCACAAAATGTTACAAAACCATTGTTGTCTATCCAAGCCCCAACCCCATTGATATCCCTAGAGCAATCCACTACACAAGTATAAATTACCTTATCACAATTGTCAACTGCATTGCTCATCTATAAGGGAGCCATCCTCTAAGATTCCTCCCTCCAAATTTTGAGATGTAAAGATGTAAGAACCTCCCCTTCAGTCTCTTGTAGTCATCCCCCCCTTCAAAAGTGGAAAAAGATTGTAAGATTCCTCCCCAGCCTCTCAAAATATCCAGCATCTTCCCCTGTAATCAATCCCTCTTCAAAAATATAAAAGACCTTGTTTCTAACTAGAGAGAGAAAATATTCTAGAGAGAGAATATTTAGATTTTTAATATTTTTAGATAGAAAATTATCTCATCTTATTAAAATAAGTTCCCTTGAAACAGAAATTCAAAAAGAACTTTCCAATGTGCAATTGGAATTAATTGGAAATGGGTATAAAGGACCTTAGCCTAAGGGTCTAGATTTTCAGAAATTTTTGGATTATGGTCCAATTAAGGTTCCTATGGGCCAATAGCATCAATCCATGTGTAGAGAGGAGATAATTCCAATTTGTAAAAGAAGATACCCAAAAATGAGTAAATGCTCACATAAGATGAAGAGTTGAAAATGTACAAGGTTTATTAGTAAAAAACTATGAGCAATATTAAAAATATGAGATATTTTGGGTATCCAAAAATGAGTAAATGCTCACATAAGATGAAGAGTTGAAAATGTACAAGGTTTATTAGTAAAAAACTATGAGCAATATTAAAAATATGAGATATTTTGGATATCCAAAAATGAGTAAATGCTCACACAAGATGAAGAGTTGAAAATGTACAAGGTTTATTAGTAAAAAACTATGAGCAATATTAAAAATATGAGATATTTTGGGTATAATGATTCCATTTTGACACATATGTAAGGAAGGGGAGTTCTTTAAAGGAGGTGCATATTTCACATGCTTGAAGGAGTTTTAAACTCAAAAATAATGTGATATTTTTATCTCTCCTCTCTCTTCAACCAAACCAAATCAAAATGGAACCAAACCGAATCAAAAAGTAACCAAACTAGGTCCAAATCTAGTCCAAATCTAGTCCAAATTCAACCAAACTGAATTTAGAAAATTCTAGAATTCAGTTAACTTTGGTTAGAGCTTCCCTCTCCTATAAATAGAACATGTGTCCTTTGAAAAAAAGGATAGAAGAATTTTACTATACTAGAGTTATGCTGAAATAATGCTAATTTCTACTATTCTCTAAAATACTCTCCAAATTGAAGAAATTGGAGCTTCCCTCTTTCTTCAATCCCCATTGGTGGCTCCATCAACATACTTAACCAATTGATTGGTTGGGGGCCTCTACCGTGAATTAAGAATCAAGCAATTTGTAAGGTAAATGGTGAATTTTGATCTTTTCTATAATTTCTCAATGTTTCTCTCTTCTCAACCCCTCTCAAGCTTGAGAAGCTTAATTGGAATGGTTTTTGAATGCTATTGAAGTTAATTGATGAATGGTAGTGAAGAGTTACATAATTTGATGAATGCTATTGAAGTTAATTGATTAATGATAGTTAAGAATTACATAAATTTTCATTTATGCTTAATTCAAATGGTTTTTTGTAAATTCTCTCTCTCACTCAAGAAATGGTCATACTCATGATCCATTCTCAATACGAATGAAGCTTTTCCTTAATCCAAGATTAATCTATGCTTGAGACCAAATTAATGGCTTTTTTCTATGCTTTTAGTTTATGTATATTGATGATTCAATCCATTATGGATTAATGATCCAATTAGGAATCATTCTAATTATTTCCTTAATGATAAGCTTTATCCCTTAGAAAAATTGAGATTTATCAGTCATAGTAGCGGAGCTATGGCAAAATTTTTATAAAAATTACGCATGAAATAATTTCATTCAAAGCATAAAAAGAGGACTTCCTACCATATTCTAGGAATTATCATCCTAGATCAATTGAAAGATATTCATTGTAATCTTAGAGAAATTGATTTTTATATTATGCATAATTGATTTTCATGCATAGAGGTATGCATAAAAGATTATTATTTTAATATAAAAGTGTTACTTTTATCATAATTAGATTTCATGCATAGAGGTATGCATAAAAAATTATTATTTTAATATAAAAGTATTACTTTTATCATAAATGAATTTCATGCATAGAGGTATGCATAAAAGTTGATTATTTTTATTGTAAAAGTGTTACTTTTATCATATTGGATTTCATGCATAGAGGTATGCATAAAAGATATTCTTTTTATACTAAAAGTGTGATTTTTCATCATAAATGGATTGTATGCATAACTTAGATGCATAAGAGAAATTCTTTTATTCTAAAAGTGTAATTCCTACCAAATTGAATTTATGCATAAGAAGATGCATAAAGATTTATTTTTAATTCAAAAGTGTCATTCTCATCTAAATTGAATTTATGCATAGAGAAATGCATAAAAGATTGAAATTTAATTCAAAAGTGTCATTTTCATTTAAAATGAATTTATGCATGGGAAGATGCATAAAAGATTGATTTTTACTTCGAAAGTCATTAATCTCCTTAAATAGAATTTATGCATAAATAAATGTGTAAAGAAATCTTATATCAAATATAAGAATTCTCTTGTATTCTATAAATAGATATGAGATATGATAGGATGTGATAAGAGGTGTATAAGATGTGATAAGAGGTGATAAGATGCTTATGAAATAAGTTAGGCATTAGGAACTCAATGGAGTCTTCTTGGGCCCTTTTATTTGGCAGTTTAAGAGAGTCAAACCTTTTCTCTTAAGAAGAAACGTTTTCTAATTTGAAGCTTCAAAACGGCTACTTTATTTGAATTTGAATTTTGGGAGAAAAATGGAATTTAAAATCTAGCGAATAAAACCATATCATGTAACATATCTATGGAAAGCTCTTGATGCGTAGATCACGGATCTGTAATCTCCGCTCAAATCGGAGCTTGTATGTAGAAGTTATGGAGGTCCGAAAATTGCAAAATTGCCCCCTCTCCTTTTTGGGGGAAAAAGTGCACCCTTTGACCACTCTTACACCTCTCTTACAAACCATTGGTTTTTGCTTACATGGCGGGCTCCTATTTGTCAAAAAGTTAAACGTTTCCATAACCTCATGGCAAATTAAAGGGCCCAAAAAGACTCCATTGAGTTCCTAATGAGGTGATAAGATGAATTAAGATGTGATAAGATGTGTATGGGATGAGGTAAGAAGTGTATGTGATAGGATAAGATGTATATGGGTTGTGATAGGGCGAGAATGGATGTGATGTAAAAGATTAGATGTGAAGGCATATGGGGTTATATGAATGGGAATGTGAAAATGGATGTATGTATGTGGATGTGTGGATGTGGAGATGGGAGTGTGGATGTATGAATGTGAAAATGGATGTATGCATGAAGATGTATATGCATAGATGGGAGTGTGGATGTATGAATGTGAAGATGTATATGCATAGATGTGAATATGGATGTGGCTGTATAGATGTGAATGTGGAATGTGGATGTGGATGTATGTATGTATGTGGATGTAGATGTGGATGTATAGATGTGAATAGAAATGTGGATGTGGATGTATGTGAATGTGGATGTAGATGTGGATGTATAGATGTGAATGTGGAATGTGGATGTGGATGTATGTATGTATGTGGATGTAGATGTGGATGTATAGATGTGAATGGGAATGTGGATGTGGATGTATGTATGTATGTGGATGTGGATGTATGAATGAGGAATGTGGATGTGGATGTGGATGTATGAATGAGGACGTGATAGTGGATGTATGCATATGGATGTGGATGTATGGATGTGTATGTATGAATGTGGATATGGGATGTGGATGTATAAATGAGGATGTGAAAATGGAGGTAAGCATGTAGATGTGGATGTATGGATGTGAATGTGGATGAGGATGTGGATGTGAATGTATGGATGTGGATATGGATGTGAATATATGATATGTGATGTGAAGGAATCTGAAGTGAAGAGATGGAAAATGATGTGATTGGATGAGTACACATATAAATGGAATGTGGAATAAGTAATGTGGATTAATGAGGGATAATGTGCAAAAATGAGAGTTAATATAGAAATTGTATTTGTAAACAGTTTGTAAATGCTGTTTGTAAATGGCTGTTTTATGTCAAGAATGATGGGGAAGCATTTTGACCGTCTTGTGATTAAGGTCGTGGAGACCTAACTGATAAAGTTGCAACTGCTGTGACGGAGAGTCAATGGAGAACGTCTCGCGTAGCAAGGTCGGCCGAGGTCTTGACCAGCCTCGGTTCGATTAAAATGGTGAGCTTCCGATACGGTGGATGAGGGACCAAGGAAGCGGCCTATGAGTGAAGCGCTAGGTCACCTGCGAAGGATCCTAGAGGGTACTGACCATACGGTGCTCGGGCTCTGGGTCGCCTAGGATACCCACACGTGCGTCGAGGAAGATATTGGAACAAGGAGTAAGAGTTGTTTTCTGAAACCGGGCATGGATCTGGTGGATTGACCTTGCTGGTCTTCAATGGATGAGTCCATGGCTCTTTTTATGGATCTGTTGGTTGATCTTGCTGATCTTCAACGAGAGTCCATCTTGATTTTTATAAGTGATTATATTGCCGAGTATTATGGGCTCGAAACTATTTAAAAGGCCCCTGATGGTGAGTGGACAGGTGGTGAGCGTTCTAGTTGCCAATGATGCCATAGATACTCTGATGAAGGAATGATGGGAAATTCAACCGGATAATTTGGAAGATTGTGATCAGTGGTACTATGGTTTCATTAAAGGATTGTTTTAAAATTAGCTGATGCTAAGAAAAAGGCAATTTCATATTGGGTGTGTAAGTGGTGTGGCTAGTTTTATGTTTGCATGAACTTCCGGCTAGGGAGCCTTGGAACTCTTTTCCTTGGTACGCGGGACAAAACCTAACCAAATTCCAAATTGGATCCCATCACTACAGTGGTTGGGCGGTTGGCTAACCCATGGGATCGGATGGGGTTAGGCTGGACTGATGGATCCGTAAATCAAGACTCAATTTCTATTATTACGATAGATGAAGTAAGTCCCAGATAGTAATTGTTCTATGGATAGGAATCAATGACTGTGCCTCTTGATGGGGAAAAAAGCGTTGATCCCAATGATCCAAGTGCAAGTTTCTTCCTTGATCCGACCGAGTATCTTTATAGGTGCAGTCGGATCAGCGTGATCAATAATGATCTTGACTACGTAAGAGTAAAAAGTTATCCTGGTGGAATCGCCCGTGCTTTCCGGGCAAGGGAAGTTTTTTCGGGTTTGGTTTTGAAAAAACCGACGGATTAGTCTCTTGTCCGGATATCCGTGGACGAGGCCCCGAGTGTGGGTCCCTGGCCCATGCATGAAGTGCTACTTCCGTTGCTAGTACCCTGAATCCGTCGCATGGTGGGGACAGAGATCTCACAGTTGGTATCAGAGCGAATTGGCTAATAAAGATCAACTTATTCTAAGGTATGTTCCCACAATGTGGTTGCGGTATAACCTGCATACAAGGCTCAAACTTGAGTTTGAGCCTGTCTTACACTTGTGTGTGTCAAGGACATTTCTTTTCTTCTATTTAAACTATCTCTCTCATTCACACATGACCAAAGTGAGCAAGTTTGTGTGTGTCAAGGCCATGTGTCTTGAGGCTCAAACTCAAGTTTGAGCCTCTCTTTGAGTTTGAGCCTCTACTTGTGTGTGTCAAGGACATTTCTTTTCTTCTATTTAAACTATCTCTCTCATTCACACATGACCAAAGTGAGCATGGTAAAAAATAAACTACTTAGCCACACACCACTTCTTTTCTTCTATTTCAAGATTTCTCTACTTGTGTGTGTCAAGGCCATGTGTCTTGAGGCTCAAACTCAAGTTTGAGCCTCTCTTGAGTTTGAGCCTCTCTTTGAGTTTGAGCCTCTCTTCCAATGCTTGAGTTGATGGGAAGTCTTATGAGGCTCAAACTTGAGTTTGAGCCTGTCTTACACTTGTGTGTGTCAAGGACATTTCTTTTCTTCTAACTATCTCTCTCATTCACACATGACCAAAGTGAGCACGTTTGTGTGTGTCAAGGCCATGTGTCTTGAGGCTCAAACTCAAGTTTGACCCTCTACTTGTGTGTGTCAAGGACATTTCTTTTCTTCTATTTAAACTATCTCTCTCATTCACACATGACCAAAGTGAGCATGGTAAAAAATAAACTACTTAGTCACACACCACTTCTTTTCTTCTATTTCAAGATTTCTCTATATTCAAGGATATGAATAGGTGTGCACAATAGCTATAAAAGAATACCCTCTCTCATGTATTAATCAGCGAGTGCTCATTCTCTTAATACAATTATGTCTTGGGATGTGTGGATAACTGTCATCTCTCTCGCCGCGTGTTTGCTATCTCTTACAATCTCTGTGTAATATCATCTTTATATCTGTGTGTGAGCATAGTCTCGTAGAGGGTTCTTGCCCCTCTACACTTGGCAACCACGATCAATCGAATTCCCCTCTTGGAGAAGACGGCTGGCGGAGCACATGGGCACCCAAGCCGTGAGCATACTGTGGTTTTCTTCGCATTCTAGCTGGGAGGCCGCAAGGGTGTGCGGATCTCTGTTCCGAAGCGTTCTCGACTCCATGGTTTACCTGAGGGATGCAAAAGAACAAGACATCTTGGATGACCCAGCAGGCCACAGTCTGGCAGGAGATCGCATGCAAAAGCTCAGAAATATAGAGAATCTATTCTCAAAGGGAACCGTTGATCAGATCCTGCATGTGAAGAATCTCTTCACAGAGCTTGACCACAAGTCCAACGAGCGAAATGTCAGGATTAACAAGGCAGAACAGTATTGCGGGGCGTTGCCGAGTCTGGAGTGGCCACGGAGCAGCAAAAATCAGAGCAACAGTTTGACGCTGCAGATTGCATGGGTTCCAGCTCTGCGGTTTGCGGTTGTTGCAAATTGCGGTAACGGTGCTGGTGGTGCCGTCATGCGATGCTGTGACACTAGCATTGACGGGAGCGGACTATGGTTCTTCAGAATCTAACCACACAAGAACAAGACATCTTGGATGACCAAGAATAAGACATCTTGGATGACCCAGCAGGCCACAGTCTGGCGAGAGATCACATGCAAAAGCTCGAAAATATAGAGAATCTGTTCTCAAAGGGAGCTATTGATCAGATCCTGCATGTGAAGAATCTCTTCATCACAGAGCTTGACCGCAAGTCCAACGAGCGAAATGTCAGGATTAACAAGGCGGAACACTATTGTGGGGTGTTGCCGAGTCTGTAGTGGCCACGGAGCAGCAAAAATCGGAGCAGCAGTTTGACGCCGTAGATTGCATGGGTTCCGGCTGTGGTTTGCGGTTGTTGCAAATTGCGGTAACGGTGCTGGTGGTGCCGTTATGCGATGCTGTGACACTAGCATTGACGGGAGCGGACTGCGGTTCTTCAAAATCTAACCACACATTTTCAGCAAGACGCACATCATTCATTTTGAAGGGCGCAAACAGTGCTCTGATTTTTTGATGATGCGGTCGTGTGCGGCTTTTTGTGCGACATTAATGCAAATCGGATGGTTGCTGCATCCCAGATGTGGTGTAATAGTGCGGATGTTTGCGGTGTTGGTTCGAGTCATGGAACACGAAGATGGAGATAGTGTGTCGAAGGAGCAAAGAAGCCAAAGGCAAGGAGTGCGGCCTCGTCAACTAACCTCACATCAAGAATTTCCTAAACTTACCAGAGCCGCATATTATCTTTATATGTGGATGTAAATTTCAAATTATTATGATGTAACGGGTTCCGAGCCCTTAAATGGTTGCACTCTAAATCAATTTACTCATGCTTGTGGGGGGAAGCACATCAAGGGATTGCACTGTACATTTGACTTCTAATCAAGGGATTGCACTGTCCTAGGATCATTCTTGGATGCATATGAACACCATGAATGATGCACAAGGGTCATTCTTGAATGTAGAACGGCATTAAGAATGGCCTTAGGGCCATTCTTGGATGTACAAGGGATTTGAGAATGGCCCTAAGAATGGCCTTAAGGCCATTCTTGGATGTACAAGGGATTTGAGAATGGCCCCATGTGCAAGAGCACCAAGCTTTCAGAATGGCCCTAGGACCATTCTTGCATGTGCAAAAAGCACCAAGCATTGAGAATGGCCCTAAGACCATTCTTGCATACGCTAGAGCTTTGTTATGTAATTATGATTTTGAGCATGCTAGAATGGTAGTAGAGTCATGCTAGATGGGCCCAGAGGCCATTATTGAGGATCTAGTACCATTATTGAGCATGCAAGAATGGCCCTTGGGCCAATCTCGCTACTCTTGTGCATGAAAAGAATGGCCTTGGGGCCATTCCAAAGGCCATTATAGCATGTAACAATGGCCTTGGGCATGCAACACTGGTCCTAGGGCTATTCTTGCATGCCCAATGCCATTGTTTCATGCTAGAACAGCCTTTGGGCCACTTTTAATGTTGTTGAGCATGCTAGAATGGTCCTAGGGTCATGCTAGATTGGCCTTGAGACCATTCTTAAGGATCTAGTACCATTATTGAGGTATCAAAAATGTCCCTATAGGGCTATTCTTGCATGCTCAATAATGGTCTTAGGGCCAATTTAGCATTGTTCTAGGGCCATTCTTTCATGCTCAACAGCATTTAGAGTGGTCCCAAGGCCATTCTATCATGAAACAATGGCCTTGACCATGCAAGAATGGTCTTGGGGCCATTCTTGCATGTACAAGAGATCCAAGAATGACCCTATGACCATTCTTGGTGCTCTTGTGCATGCAAGAATGGTCCTAGGACCATTCTTAATACTCCTATGCATCCAATATTGTAAAGAGCGGTCCTTCAATCCCAAAAGACAAAGGGCCATTAGAACTCGCCCCACAAAAGTGGGACATTTTTCTCAAAGTATTGAAAAATCCTTATTTAGATCCATAAGCGTTTTATAGCTATACAATATATATTGGACACTCATGCAGGATGGTGTTCTTATATTTGGAATGTAAAGAGCGGTTAGAACTTAGAACTTGACACAAGACCACAAAATCACCTTCAATCCTAGAAGGTAAAGGGCCATTAGAACTCGCCATGAAAGTGGGACATTTTTTTCAAAGGAAATCCTTATTTAGGTCCTTAAGCTTTAGAACTATACAATATATAGGGAACACTCATGCAGGATGGTGTTCCTATATTTGGAACGTTAAGAGTGATTTAAACTTGACACATGACCACAAAACCACCTTCAATCTCACAAGGTAAAGATCCATTTGAACTCGCTGGGGCGGTTCTTACATGCACATTGAGAATGGTCCGAGGGTCATTCTCTTGTGCAATGCAAGAATGGACCTGGGACCATTCTCAATGCTCTTGTGCATCATCCTAGAATGGCCTTAGAATTTTTATTATTTAAGCTCTCCTCATGTTGTTAAAATTGTTATCAAGTGCATACATGGAGCCACAATAGAAGAAGACCTTTTGCTTAGAGAGTGCTCCTCTCATAAACAAAACCAAATATAATCCTCCACGTCTCAAGATAGCAAAGAGGTATGACATGGTGGGCAATGAAGAAGGTCTCAAGTGGTTCATTGACACCCTTACAACTATGAGGCAGAGTATAAAGGTGACATTCACCTGTACTTAACAAAACTAGATGAAGACTACGGAGACATGGGGATTATTGCAAATGCAGTAGAAGATGCTAGTGATGAAGGTGTCCCTTGTATAACCTTCACTGTGATTCCAAATGCTAGAGAGAAGTCAGCTAAGATGATTTCACTTCCATTCAACGGCTTACATCTTTTTGATATGAAAGGTAGTAAGGAGGGATTGGAGAAGAGTATTGGAAAGATTGGTCTCAAGATCAACTACTATGACTCACTTGAGTCTTCAGGACTTGAGAACTGCACCCAACTAGTCAAAGGTTTCATGAAGGCAAAGGCTTACTTACTTGCATCTACTCCATCAATATCCAAGAGGGGCACTGGAAAGATTGGTAAGGACCACAATGTCTCTACCACATCACAAAAATCTACCAAGAAGAGCACACAAGATTCAAAGGATGCTAAAGATACTCCGAAACATGTAGGAAAGAAGAGACCACTTCTAGAAACCACTTCAAAGGATGCTAAAGATACTGCTAAAGAGAAAGTTCCAAAACAAATGGGAAATAAGAGTTCACTTCAAGAAGCAAAACTGTCACAACCATCAAAAGCTAAAAGGTCTTCAAAAACAAGCGCATCTCAACAACGGTCAAAAAAGAAAATCACCGAAGAGAGTGGTAATGTGCTATACTCTACCTCTGCAGATGGTGGCAACATCCTTGCTTTAGTGTCTACAAAAGATGCCAATCCAATGGAAATGGACATTGACGTCATAGATCTAGATGGAGAAGATGTGGTCCCTTTATCACTTCAACGGCAATCTGAACAAGCAATGTTCAATTTGGAAAACCAAAATCAGTATTACAAATTTGGCATGCAACAGGTGTTCAATATTGATGTAACAAAGTGTAAACCTGCACCCCTACAATATGTTTACAGGAAGGTCAATTTGGATTGGGTGAGGTTGATAACACATGACATGGACTCATCCAAAACATGAGCAGATCTTGGCCATTTTGATGCCATATGATCCAGATACAAAAAAACCACTAGAAGATTTGAGTCTTGAAGATGTCTATAATGCTCATTACTGGATCATCTCTGGTCAACATTCGATTAGTGCAGCAAAGCGGTTGCAAAAATCCAACAATCCAAAGCTGGAGGCTGTGAAGCAGAAGTTTCAATATAGAAAGGCAAACATCATAGTTAATTGCCCTCCAAAGTTAACTACTTTAATATCCAAGGATGCCAATATTTCTATTACCAAGTCCATGCAAAAGGAGCCGTTCTTAGATCAGCTCACTCAAGCAAGGGGCCAATGGTTGGGATGTGGTCGTCCACAAAGACCCAAACCTGGTGTAAATGTCACAAAGAAAGACCACTATGATTGGCTGGTAAGTATCTCATACCTCTTTTTTAAAACTATTCATGGTCCTTAATAATTGTTAGTGTGAATACATATCTTGCTAACTACATTTTCATATTACTCTTGCAGAACTTTGTGGAGACAACCGAGCATACACTTCAACATGGATTTTACAAGACAGATGGCCATCTTCTATTTTGTGAGGATGATATCTTCAAGAACTGGCAATTCATTTTGGATGAATATGCACATGGAAAGCTTCCAAACACAAAGGGAGAAATAAGCTCTTTTGATAACATAAAGAGAGATAGTACTCTTAAGGGTGGCCAACTTAAGCAAGCTTCTGGCATTGTGGCACTAGGACCCACCTTATTTAGGTGTATTGCTGGCCTTTTGCCAAATGAGGTTAGGACACTTCAAGCTAAAATAATGGAAGGAAAAGTGCTATTGAAGAAAGGAAAGAATCTGAGTGACTTTAAAGACATGGAGGAAGTGGGAAAGAAAATGAAAACAGATCGTGTCCTTAAAGAAGCAATTGTAGGATTCTACTATGACCTTACAACAATGCAAAAAAATTGGGATGAAATTTGCCAGACATACCAAATAGGAGACAAGGAGTATGATAAATTGTGCTCTTGGTCTATGGACTGGGTCAAAGACAGGCTCAATCGTACAAAAGTCACCCCATCCCTACTAAGGCAGTGATATCTTACTTGCATTACTTATACAGAAAAGCAACTAGTCACATTCCTGAAGAACAAGCACTTCCATGGAGCATCACAACAATTGGCATGGACATGGAGAAGATCAGAGAGATGAGTAGAAATGTGCTTCCTATTCCATTTGGTCTAGCGGTATTGGATGTCCACCTTCGAAACAAGGCCTCCCCTTTTTGGACTATGGATTCTTTCAAAGTTTTGATTAAAGGGTTGAATGACCTTAATGCAGAACTAGAATATGTGCTTGTTGTGTTCATAAACTTTGCACACATTGGTACCCTTTTGGAAGCTGTGGACAAAGTGGTCTCAAATTTCCATTATGAAATAGGAAGCTATGACTCAGGCGACTCCAAAAGTTGGACAAGTGGGACCCTTGGAGTTGCAGTTTTGGTTCTTTTCATAAGTAAGGTGGACGCATTTGAAAGCATTGACAAGATCCGTAACCAAGCTCAAAAAGTGCACATTTCATGGAGTCCATCCTCAAGCCAACAAAAGGATAAGAATGTTAAATTCCGTTGTGATATCAAAGATCATGAGTTTATTCGATCTCTCATCATGGGACTTTGCACAGAGCATAACTATGTCATTGATGTATTGACTGGAGGGGTTGTGCTTGTGGAATGCCTCCTTACAAAAAGAAAATGTATTGCAATGACTATGGATGATGCCGAGGTAGGATCATTGGAGGTGACATGCTCCAATTTGGTAGAGCAAGATGCATCTCTAACCAAGTGGTGTGCAAAAGTTGAAATAATTGAAGAGAAAATAGAGGCTCTCGACCTTAATGAGGCAGACATTGCAGATATAGATGCATTAGGGGATGATGATTTACTATATGATCAACAAAAAGAAGATCGGAATGAGAATGATAATGAATTTCAAGAAGATGAAGGAGAGTCATCACAAAGAGTAGGTGCTACAACAAAAGGCAAAGGTAGGCATATATGCATATTTAATAATTTTGTGCATTTAAATTGGTATCCAAGTTAATGTTTCTTGTGTTGTTTTGTAGATGGAAATCAAGAAATGAATCATATAGAGTTATCTTTCCAAGCTAAGGAGCAAGTATATGGTATCCAAGTTAATTAGTATCTATGTTAAGGTCATGCATTTAAATTTGTATCCAAGTTAATGTTTATTGTCTTGTTTTATAGATGGAGATCAAGAAATGAATCATATAGAGCTAGCTTCCCAAGCTAAGGAGCAACTAGATGAAGGAAGTCATGATCTCCAAGAAGATAAGGAAGGTGATACTATTACATCAACACTAAAAGGTATTGAGCACGCCATACAATGGATCTCCATGAATGAAAGCACTACCAATACTTTTTTAGATAAAAAACTAAATTAGGAGCCTAAAAACATGATATTTAGATCTCATGTATTTTAGTGTGATGAAGTTATCTTTTAAAACTCATTCAAGCTTGTATATCTTTTAAGAGTTGTCATTTTTTGATCAAAGTATAAGGGATTCATATTGCAATCAAGTTCATTATTTTGTGTTCTCATAATCAATATTAAAATTGGTGAGGCTTGAACTCAAGGAACTCAAGCCTATGAACAAAAAGATGTGAGAGAGAGAAAAAACCTATGAACAATTACATGGATCTAGAGAAAAAACTTATGAACAAAAAGATGTGCAAGGTGTGCTTATTGTTCCTTTTTTCATCAATTTCAAGACATACTATAAAAAATAATTAATGGGAGCTCGTGAAAAAATATTTGTAGATGGACCAAGTCATGTGTTGGTAGAGGCTGAAGTTGTTTGTGATCAAGCGAATGGTGGAGGACAACCACAAGAACAAGGTTTGCATATTGGAGAACTACTTTGTGAAGTTGGGCAATACAGACCATTAGGAAGCTTATATTCTCTTGAGAGAGCTGGAGACAAACTACTATTTGAATCATCTATGACAAATATAGAGATGCAATCCACATTAGGAAACATAGTGATTGATGAGTATGGATGTATGAAAGCAAAAAATGATAGTTAAATGATGTGGATCCTAAAATGAACATGATTATTTCATGTAAAGCTAGAGGTTTTAACTTTGAACAATATTTTCCTTTTTTATGCATATATGACAAATATTAAGTCTTGATTAATGTATGAAATATTAAGTCTTGATTAATATTTTCCTTTTTTATGCATATGTGACAAATATTAAGTCTTGATTAATGTATGAAAAAATCTTTGTGTCTCATTCATTAATGTGTCTATTGTCTATTGATTAAGTGTATGAAAAAATCTTAATCTCTATGTCTCATCCTTAATGTGTCTATTCTCTATATTGAATAAGTGTAGGACAATTAATGTCTCATCCTTAATGTGTCTATTCTCTATATTGAATAAGTGTAGGACAATTAATGTGCATTTTGAACCTAAAAATGTTCATTTACTTTTCAAAAGTTGATATATTCGTGCACAAGAAATTGATTAGATTGAATGTATAAATATTATCTTTTTCTTTTTAGAAAATGTTCTATAAACAACCTTGTGATAACTTGGTCTTGTACTAATTGGTTATTTTTTAGAGATACCATATCATTCTTATTTTTCAATGATGGGACAAGGCTCAAACTTATGTTTGAGCATATCTCTTTGATTCAATAATTTAGATCAAGGTCATGGTTATTTTTTATAGATGTCATAATTGTTCTTGTTTTACATCGGGCTCAAACTTAAGTTTGAGTATATCTCTTGAGTTGAATAATTTAGATCAAGTAATCGAGAGGCTCAAACTTGACTATATCTCTTGGGTTGAATAATGTAGATCAAGTTTCTAGTGGAACATAAACTATTTTGTTAATATATCAAAAAAAGGCTCAAAATTTAATTGAGCTGAATGAGACACCCTACATATTAAGAATTATAATATAGGATAAAGCATAATTTTGAGCTTAAAAAGCAATGTTTCTTACATTACTTGTCACATAAATAATTATCAAATGTGATGTCTTATTTGATTATTTCTTAATGGTAATGGTTTAATGCTTTCATTGATGGTTTCACCTTGTGTTTTGGTATGTATACATTATTGAAATCAATTTTATTTTATAGATCAAAAAGATTGTGTTCTCAGAAACTCTCAAGAACAGAAGATGGGGACTCTCAAAAGATAGTGAAGGTGATTTACAATAAACTTGTGACCATTGTCTAAAATAGATGACCAAAAGACCAAAATAGGTGTTATATACTAAGTAAAATAGATGTTTATATAGCAAGATTACATATTCAATTTGGTTTTCAAGTTAAAATCGCATGTGTTTTTATAGGTGGAGATGATTTGCACTCACCATGCCATACTGATCAGCAACAAGATCAATCAAAAGAAACTCTACAAACTAGCAATATAGTGGATTTAAATGTAAATAAATCTACTAGATTGCTTGGAAAGTGTGAAGACAAGGACATGCAAGAACACAAAACAAGTTATGATCTTCAAGGAGATAAAGACTTTCTAATTGGAAATTGCCAAAACAAAAACATCCAAGGAGACATAGAAGATGATTCTACAATGTCAAAAACAAAAGGTATTGGATTATTTATAAATATGCGTAAATAAAACTATACACTATATAGAAATAGTCAAGTGCCACGAGTATATGTGACTGTATATAGTCACATATACTCATGGCACTTGATTGTATACAGTTGAGGGAGGAGTGGCCTTGAGGCTATAATTATGGGCCAAATTAAAGACCTAGAACCATAGATACTAGGAATTTTAGTAAACAAATATAAATTATTGTTGTGACTTTGAGGCCATGACTCATAGTATCAATGGCCAATGCCTTAACTTGCAAGTTAAGGCTCTAGAGTCATAAGTACTAGGAATTGTAGTAGATATATAAAAATTAACAAAACAATGTTTGATTGTAATAATCTTAACCTTTTACTACAAATTATGGTTCTAGAGTTATAAGTACTAGGAATTATAAGACGCAAATAGAATTTGACAAAATATTCTTTATGTTTAATTATACAGAATTTAATCAAGAGTGCAAAGAAATGGACATAGTAGCAAGCTTCATCAAAACTATACCACCAAGAAATTTAGACGAATCTATGGCAAGCAACATTGATGATAATCCAAATTTTTTGGCACCTTTGGAGAAGCCAAAGTTAACAGTGATATTGGATTTGAATGGGTTGCTCTTGAAGCGTTGCTGGTACAAGTCACCAATACACATATCCTTGCCGTGTGGCAATATGTTTATGGTTCTTCGACCTGGATGCATGACATTTTTGAAGACCTTGTTGGGGAGGTTCAATGTAGGCATTTGGTCAACTGCAATGAAACATAATGTTATATGTATGGTGAAAGCTTTGCAAAAGCATGCAGGGGAAATACTCCCTTTCTTTGTGATTTGGAGCCAAGAGGGATGCTATACCTATGGAAGGAGAAAATTATATCATCCAGATAATCCAGGTGCCGAGGCCATGTTCAAACCTTTGGCTAAAATTGCAAAGGTATTTGGATGTGATGCACAAAGAATAGTTTTGATCGATGACTCACCATACAAGGGTTGCGTTAGCCCACCATCAAATTGTATTTTTCCTCCTACATTTAACATTGACAATGGTGACAATGTTCTAACGGACAAGTTGCTACCTTACTTGCAGTAGCTTGATGAGGCTACTGATGTGCGCAATTTGATAGACTCTAATCAGTATGGAGAATGGCCAGTGTGCCAGGGTCATGATTTATACCATTTGGTGGAAGAAGTGGTGCATGAATGGAAGGATCAAAATAAACAATGGTCAATAATGAGGTTTAACATGGGAAGCCTTCCTATTGCATGTTCTCTAAAGGAGAATGATGAAGTTGATAGCAGAGAGTCACAAGGTGTAAGCTCTAACAGGAGAAAGATCCATAGTTATAGCATTGAACTTAGTCCTTCACAAATAAACATTTTAAGGTCAAAATCTCTGTACATAGCTAAGATCAAAGGTATGGAAGCTATGCTACTTGCTCAACAACTAGGATACAAAGGTACCACAATCAAGCCACATGTTGCTAAGGAGTTCTTAAGGCAACTCCAAAAAACATATGGTTTCTTCTAATTTTATGAAGGTACAAATGACAAGATTTATTAATCACCAATATTGGCAATGGTTTCATGGACTACCTTCTTGACTGTTTCAATTCTAACAATGTCTTTTTTCTTTCTTGTTACAGAAATAGAGAAGTAGAAGCTGTTTCTTGAAGTCTGCTTGAGTAGATACATAATGGAAGGCAATTCTCTTCGTCCACCAAAGTTTCTTGAAGCGTGCTTGAGCAGATATATAATGGAAGGAAATCCTCTTCGTACACCAAAGTTTCCTATCCCAATTGATCATTTTCTTGATATAAAAGTGAAGACCTCAACCATTCCTAGCATTGGCCAAGGATTGTTTGTGCACAATCATATTTGAAGAAATACTACAATTCGACATTATAGATATAGCAAGTAGTCATAACAAAGATTGGAAACAATAGTGTAGAATTTCATCATGGCTTAAAAAGTACTCAATTCCTAAGAGGATCCAAAGGTCTCATGTAACCAAAGATATGGTATAGATTATTAATGATGTATGAGATGGCAATGTGGCAGGATATAGCAATGACAATGTAGATTATTGATTATGGCAACGTGGTAGGATATATCAATAGCAAATGTTTTCTACACTCTTGCCCCAAAGTTATCTCCTTGGTCTAAAACAAGTACCATTGTAAATAATGTCAAATACATATGGCCATATATGTTTTGAAACTATAGAAGAGATTTATGTAGGTGATGAATTGTTTATGGACTATAATTTTAATTAAATGCATTGCTGTTCTCTATATTGTAGTTCAATATCATTTCAACTTTGCTCCTTTTACTAATTGTAATGCTTATTTTTCTCAGAACTATGTATTCAATGCTTGTATAATGTTAATTTAAGCTTGTGATTTATATTTTAATACATTAATTCTCCTAGAATTATAGTATATATGATGTAGTTAAACTGATTGCATAAATAATAATATTGGAACGCATGCATCATGAGAGTTCAAAGTATCTAGTTTTTGGAAGTTTACACATTAATACTTAACATCACATGATCTGAGATACTTTCGATTTATCGTGTTTGTAAGTACATCAAATGTACATGTGTGAGTATTTGTGGCCCTCCTCATATCCTTTTTAATAAAAGTGGCCCTCCTCGTATCCATAGGTTTTTAATAAAAGCTATGGATCTTGAGCAATATGTATCTCAAACTCTTGTCACATGTGTCATGGTTGCTATACTCTTACCCATATGTTACTAATGTAAAAAATGGGAACATATTGCATGCTCATTGCATGTTGGAAGACAATCAGTTTGTCAAGATGAGTTTAATTCTAAGTATGACTTTGATTAAACCATGTAATAATATCAAATGATTTGATTTTTCCTTGTCAAAGATTTGGAGTTATTATAATGGTGTTTATCAACACCACATAAGTCATGAGATGCTTATCAAAAAATTTTATTTAAGTGATTTTAATTTAGGATGTGTTGATAAATTAGGATGTGTTGATAAATATTTGACTTTTAAACCAAATCAAGGAAAGTTGCTCTCATGTTGGTTTAATTAGAAGCTTAAGCTTTGATGTGCATACTATGATAGATGGTTCTGCTAATATTGCAAGAACTTTGAGTTCAAAATTACACTTTTATCATAAAATTGAATTTATGAATAAACCTTCATTTTCTTTGATAAAATGTTTGCTATAGTTTCCCTGCATTTTCTATGAAATGATAATGGTAAAAATTCCACTTTTAAAATATAAGTCTGTTTATGCATAACTCTAAGCTTAAACATAAACATTAGTTCATCATAAATCAATAAAAGCATGGTTTTAAGAGAAAAACCATAAAATAAAATGCTTCCGAAGCATGAGGGAGGTTAGGAAGAAGATTAACATAAAAAAGAGAGCATAAACTTCATTGTTTAGGCTTACCATTGGTTTTCTTGATTCTTTACCTTGAAAAATTTATGTAGCCCTCAAAGAAAAGGCTTGGCCACCAAGGGGAAAGGGTAATCTTCAAGAAAGAAGAGGTTTAGTGAAGCACCAAGGCTTCACAATGGAGAGCCAATGAAGAGGGAAGAGAAAAATACACTAAATTAAAAATTATACTAGCATAGAATTACTCTAAGATGAAAAAACAAAGGAATGGGGGTTCTATTTACTGGTGAGGGAGGCCACCAACCAAGCCCAACTGGGATCTAGAGGCTTCCAGCTTCAGTTTGATCCATTTTGGACAAGTTTTAGACTAGTTTTGCTCACTTTTTGATCTAGTTTGGAAGAGGAGGGAGGAGAGATGAAATATCTAGCCACTTTATGATATTTTTGAATAAAAAAATGCCTCTTTGATGTGATTTCTAGGTGCCTCCTTGATGGAGGGTTTTCCCTCTCCTGAGGTGTCACAAAATCTCCAAAAAGTCTCCAAATTCATAATTAAAGAACCTTCACCTCATGTGAGCCTTTCTTTATTATTTTCTTGTAGAAATTTCCAATTTTTTTCATTTTTCTTTTATTTTTTATTCTCCAACCTTAATTAATAAGAATATCACATTTTTAAGTTCAAAAGAATTTAATAAAGCTTAGAACTTTGAACTTGGAGACTCCTTGGTTCACCCACCGTCCAAATCTAATGCAACTTAGGAATTTCTGATTGAAATTCTATTTTAGGGGATCACTTCCTATTGTCTAGAAGAAAATAGTTATCCAAAAATATTTTAAATTTTTATTATCTCTCTCTAGAATTTTCTCTCTCTAGACCAAAACAGGGTCAAACAAGATCTTTGTGAGATCCCTGTCCCCACCATGCGACGGATTCGGGGTACTAGCAGTGGAAGTAGCGCTTCATGCACGGGCAAGGGACCCACACCCGGGGCCTCGTCCACCACACGGATATCCAGACAAGAGACTAATCCGTCGGTTTTTTCAAAACCGAACCCGAAAAAACTTCCCTTACCCAGAAAGCACGGGCGATTCCACCAGGATAACTTTTTACTCTTACGTAGTCAAGATCATTACTGATCACGCTGATCTGACTGCACCTATAAAGATACTCGGTCGGATCAAGGAAGAAACTTGCACTTGGATCATTGGGATCAACGCTTTTTTCCCCATCAACAGTCGTTGATTCCTATCCATAGAACAACTACTATCCGGGACTTACTTCACATCTATGCATATACATCTTCATGCATACATCCATTTTCACATTCATACATCCACACTCCCATCTTCACATCCACACATCCACATACATACATCCATTTTCACATTCCCATTCATATAACCCCATATGCCTTCACATCTAATCTTTTACATCACATCCATTCTCGCCCTATCACAACCCATATACATCTTATCCTATCACATACACTTCTTACCTCATCCCATACACATCTTATCACATCTTAATTCATCTTATCACCTCCTAACTTATTTCATAAGCATCTTATCACCTCTTATCACATCTTATACACCTCTTATCACATCCTATCACATCTCATATCTATTTATAGAATACAAGAGAATTCTTATATTTGATATAAGATTTCTTTACACATTTATTTATGCATAAATTCTATTTAAGGAGATTAATACTTTCGAAGTAAAAATCAATCTTTTATGCATCTTCCTATGCATAAATTCATTTTAAATGAAAATGACACTTTTGAATTAAATTTCAAACTTTTATGCATTTCTCTATGCATAAATTCAATTTAGATGAGAATGACACTTTTGAATTAAAAATCAATCTTTATGCATCTTCTTATGCATAAATTCAATTTGGTAGGAATTACTTTTTTAGAATAAAAGAATTTCTCTTATGCATCTAAGTTATGCATAAAATCCATTTATGATGAAAAATCACACTTTTAGTATAAAAAGAATATCTTTTATGCATACCTCTATGCATGAAATCCAATATGATAAAAGTAACACTTTTACAATAAAATAATCAACTTTTATGCATACCTCTATGCATGAAATTCAATTATGATAAAAGTAACACTTTTATATTAAAATAATAATTTTTTATGCATACCTCTATGCATGAAATCTAATTATGATAAAAGTAAGACTTTTATGTTAAAATAATAATCTTTTATGCATACCTCTATGCATGAAAATCAATTATGCATAATATAAAAATCAATTTCTCTAGGATTACAATGAATATCTTTCAATTAATCTAGGATGATAATTCCTAGAATATGGTAGGAAGTCCTCTTTTTATGCTTTGAATGAAATTATTTTATGCGTAATTTTTATAAAAATTTTGCCATAGCTCTGCTACTATGACTGATAAATCTCAATTTTTCTAAGGGATAAAGCTTATCATTAAGAAATTAATTAGAATGATTCCTAATTGGATCATTAATCCATAATGGATTGAATCATCAATATACATAAACTAAAAGCATAGAAAAAGGCCATTAATTTGGCCTCAAGCATAGATTAATCTTGGATTAAGGAAAAGCTTCATTTGGATTGAGAATGGATCATGAGTATGACCATTTCTTGAGTGAGAGAGAGAATTTACATAAAACCATTTGAATTAAGCATAAATGGAAATTTATGTAATTCTTAACTATCATTAATCAATTAACTTCAATAGCATTCATCAAATTATGTAACTCTTCACTACCATTCATCAATTAACTTCAATAGCATTCAAAAACCATTCCAATTAAGCTTCTCAAGCTTGAGAGGGGTTGAGAAGAGAGAAACATTGAGAAACTATAGAAAAGATCAAAATTCACCATTTACCTTACAAATTGCTTGATTCTTTGTTCACGGTAGAGGCCCCCAACCAATCAATTGGTTAAGTATGTTGATGGAGCCACCAATGGGGATTGAAGAAAGAGGGAAGCTCCAATTTCTTCAATTTGGAGAGAATTTTAGAGAATAATAGAAATTAGCATTATTTCAGCATAACTCTAGTATAGTAAAATTCTTCTATCCTTTTTTTCAAAGGACTCATGTTCTATTTATAGGAGAGGGAATCTCTAACCAAAGCTAACTGAATTCTAGAATTTTCTAAATTCAGTTTGGTTGAATTTGGACTAGATTTGGACCTAGTTTGGTTACTTTTTGATTCGGTTTGGTTCCATTTTGATTTGGTTTGGTTGAAGAGAGAGGAGAGATAAAAATATCACATTATTTTTGAGTTTAAAACTCCTTCAAGCATGTGAAATATGCACCTCCTTTAAAGAACTCCCCTTCCTTACATATGTGTCAAAATGGAATCATTATACCCAAAATATCTCATATTTTTAATATTGCTCATAGTTTTTTACTAATAAAACTTGTACATTTTCAACTCTTCATCTTGTGTGAGCATTTACTCATTTTTGGATACCCAAAATATCTCATATTTTTAATATTGCTCATAGTTTTTTTACTAATAAACCTTGTACATTTTCAACTCTTCATCTTATGTGAGCATTTACTCATTTTTGGATACCCAAAATATCTCATATTTTTAATATTGCTCATAGTTTTTTACTAATAAACCTTGTACATTTTCAACTCTTCATCTTATGTGAGTATTTACTCATTTTTGGATACCCAAAATATCTCATATTTTTAATATTGCTCATAGTTTTTTTACTAATAAACCTTGTACATTTTCAACTCTTCATCTTATGTGAGCATTTACTCATTTTTGGGTATCTTCTTTTATAAATTGGAATTATCTCCTCCCTACACATGGATTGATGCTATTGGCCCATAGGAACCTTAATTGGACCATAATCCAAAAATTTCTGAAAATCTAGACCCTTAGGCTAAGGTCCTTTATACCCATTTCCAATTAATTCCAATTGCACATTAGAAAGTTCTTTTTGAATTTCTGTTTCAGGGGAACTTATTTTAATAAGATGAGATAATTTTCTATCCAAAAATATTAAAAATCTAAATATTCTCTCTCTAGGTTAAAACAGTTAGAAACAAGGTCTTTTATATTTTTGAAGAGGGATTGATTACAGGGGAAGATGCTGGATATTTTGAGAGGCTGGGAAAGAATCTTACATTCTCTCCCACTTGAAAAACGCGAGATGCTCTCATCTCGCAAACTGGTGGTAATTTGGCAAGATGCACAAATATGAGACTGAGAGAAAATTTTTAATTAAGATTAACCACCAAGAAAAGTCTCAAAGAGAGCAAGACTCAAGACAAGAACAAAGATTTCAACTTTATTCATTCTTGGAACATATACAGTAAAGATAGAAGAACTCTTTACACTTCCATAAGCCCGTCCATCATAAGGTCACAAAAGAAGCACTCACAAGCTGCACACGTATAAGGTAACTCATCTATGGGAATAATTCGGTTGGTTATTGCAGCACCTACCTCAGTGGTATGAGGTGATCTAACAAAAGGACCTCTAAGAGGCAAGCTGAAAACGGGATAAAGGCATATCTTCTGGTGAGGAAGAAGGCACGGTAGTAAGAAGACCCGCTCAGAAAATCCACCATGCCTTGATCTCATCATGCAGTAGTATCGGGGACCCAAACCCAAAGCTTCAATAACCATAGCCAAGCGGACATTGTTACGGAAGTGCTGTCGTCCCCACGGTGTTACCCTAGTTATATCTCGACAGGTCTGCCATTTGGTCTGAGCTACAGAAGTTCCAAGGTGAGGGAAAAGTGAGCGCTGATACAGTTCTATAAAATCCTTCTTCACAGACTCGCTTACTTGAGTTTGAGCCTATCTTAACCAGTGAGATAAGAGAAGAAACATAGTGCATGCATAAAGGTAAGCAATTTCTCATTCACTATGTATATTTTTTGTTATTATATGTATGTTAGATAATGAGATATAAAGAATAGAGAGAGAGGACTGTGTGAGAGAGTGGATTTAGTTTTGCGAGAATAGAGAGAGAGGACCGTGTGTGTGATAGAGTGCTTTTAGTTTTGAGAAGCATTACCTTAGCAAACCTGAGAAGCAAACCTTAGCAAACCCTAAACCTTAGCAAACCTTAGCACGTGTTCAAAGAGAGATGTGAGCTACAGGTGAGCTATAGTGCGGCTTCAAAGGTGGCTTCAAGGAGGCTTCAAGGTGAGTTTTAGTGGTGGCTTCAAGGCTTACAACCTCTTACAACTTCAGGGTGGCTTCCTCTAGCTACAAGGTCGGCAGCAAGGCTTCCTCTATCTACAAGGTCGGTAGCAAGGCAGCGTAAGCAGCAAGGCCGGCAGCAAGGCAGCGTAAGCAGCAAGGCTGGTAGCGTAAGCAAGGCCGACAACGTAAGCAATGGTGTAAGCAAGGCCGGCAGCGTAAGCAATGGTGTAAGCAAGGCCGGTAGCGTAAGCAATGGTGTAAGCAGCAAGGCCGACAGCGTAAGCAATGGTGTAAGCAGCAAGGCCGGCAGCATAAGCAATGGTGTAAGCAGCAGCGTAAGTAGCAAAGAAGCGTAAGCAATGGCACAAGCAACGGCAGCGTAAGCAATGGCACAAGCAACGGCACAAGCAATGGTGTAAGCAGCGTAAGCAACGGCACAAGCAACGGCAGTGTAAGCAACAGCAGCGTAAGAAGCATAAGCAAGGGCAGCGTAAGCAAAGAAGCGTAAGCAAGGGCGAGGGCGGCAGTACAAGGGTAAGGTGAATTTTTTTAAAAAATAAGGCCTCTCATTTTCAGCATTCTGCATCTTTAATGCATTCAATACCTTTAATGCAATCAATTTCATATGAATTGAATTTTGAACCATATGAATTGACATATATATAATATACATAACCCATCATGTATATACATATAAAAAACACACTTATAACACTATAATGCACACGTACACACATATAACACTATAACACACACTCACACACATGCACATACACACGTACGTGCACACACATATAGGTGTTCATAAATATACATACATACGCACATGAGTACATGACTAAACACACATATACACATAATTATAGTTATATATATTAATATATATAGGTATATATATATATAGTTATAATTATAGTTATAGTTATTTATTTATTTATTTATAGTTATAGTAATAGATATATATATGCAAATATTTTTCAAAAAAAGGGCAAGTGAATTAATAAAAAGGGGGGAATCCGATACATAGACCACGTGTCAACACGTGCTTAGTGGTTTCCTATTGGCTTGGTACACCGTTTTGCATGCGAGCATGATGCCAGAAATACCTCTCTTTCCTTCGTGTCGCCAGGTGAGGGGGGTCTCTTTCATGGCTGGAGGCCTCTCTATTCTCTCTACGCAGCAGTTTGGGAGGCTCTTCCTCCTGCCGCTTTCTTTCCTTCCTGCGCGCCGGGTGTGGGGGGTCTCTTCCGTGGGCTGGAGGCCTCTCTATTCTCTCTGCGCAGTAGTTTGGGAGGCTCTTCCTCCTGCTGGCAGGGGCTACTCGGATTTCTACACTCTGGCTTGCGAATATTAATATAGATTGAAATCATAGTTATTTAAAAAAGTAACATTTATATTATGGCTCAATCTCAGGTTTAAACCTCTTGAGATTGAGCCTCCATTTAAGAAACATGAAAGTATATACTAAAATTATAAAAAGAATATAACACACACACACACACACATAGTTATAGTTATACATATTAATATATATAGGTATAGATATGTATATTAATATGAATATAGATATTGATATGTATATTAATATGAATCTAGATCTATATATATATATATATATATATATATATATATATATATATATGAATGGTTGTCCATGGTTCTTCGGCTTAGTCTTAGGTTTGAGGCTCGATCTTAAGTTTAAGCATCCCTTCAAGAAACATGAAAGTCAAGGTTAGGGAGCATATGGTTGGTGATCCAACGAAGCCATAAAGTGTGAGTCCCAAGCTTGGGCTCAATCTTAGGTTTGAGGCTCAATCTCAAGTTTGAGTCCATGGTGCTTTGGCTGAGTCTTAGGTTTGAGGCTCGATCTCAAGTTTGAGCATCCCTTCAAGAAACATGGAAGTTAAGGTTAGGGAGCATATGGTTGGTGATCCAACCAAGCCTTTTAGCTTTAGTCTCAAACTTGGGCTCTATCTTACATTTGAGCCTCAATCTTATGTTTGAGACTCGATCTCAGGGGGTGAACATCCCTTCAAGCAACATGAAAGTCAAGATTGAGGAGCATACATAACGTTTAAGTCCCAGGCTTGGGCTCAATCTTAAGTTTGAGTCCCAGGCTTGGGCTCAATCTTAAGGTTGAGTCCCAAGCTTGGGCTCAATCTTAGTCTTAAGTTTAAGCCTCTCTTAATTGTGTATGTAATGTCTCTTAAGGCCCAATCTCATCTCCAAGCCATGTCAATCTTAGGTTTGAGTCCCGGGCTTGGGCTCAATCTTAGTCTTGAGTTTCAGCCTCTCTTAATTGTGTGTGTAATGTCTCTTGAGGCCCAATCTCATGTGCAAGCTATGTCAATCTTAGGTTTGAGTCCCAGGCTTGGGCTCAATCTTAGGTTTGAGTCCCAGGCTTGGGCTCAATCTTAGGTTTGAGTCGCAGGCTTGGGCTCAATATTAAGTTTGAGTCCCAAGCTTGGACTCAATTTCAGTCTTGAGTTTGAGCCTCTCTTAATTGTGTGTGTAATGTGTCTTGAGGAGCATACGTAACGTTTAAGTCCCAAGCTTGGGCTCAATCTTAAGTTTGAGTCCCAGGTTTGGGCTCAATCTTAAGGTTGAGTCCCAAGCTTGGGCTCAATCTTAGTCTTAAGTTTAAGCCTCTCTTAATTGTGGTTGTAGTGTCTCTTGAGGCCCAATCTCATCTGCAAGCCATGTCAATCTTAGGTTTGAGTCCTGGGCTTGGGCTCAATCTTAGTCTTGAGTTTCAGCGTGTAATGTCTCTTGAGGCCCAATCTCATGTGCAAGCTATGTCAATCTTAGGTTTAAGTCCCGAACTTGGGCTCAATCTTAGTCTTGAGCTTCAGCCTCTCTTAATTGTGTGTGTAATGTCTCTTGAGGCCCAATCTCATGTGCAAAATATGTCAATCTTAGGTTTAAGTCCCAGGCTTGGGCTCAATCTTAGGTTTGAGTCTCAGGCTTGGGCTCAATCTTAGGTTTAAGTCGTAGGCTTGGGCTCAATATTAAGTTTGAGTCCCAAGCTTGGACTCAATTTTAGTCTTGAGTTTGAGCCTCTCTTAATTGTGTGTGTAATGTCTCTTGTGGAGCATACGTAATGTTTAAGTCCCAGGCTTGGGTTCAATCTTAAGTTTGAGTCCCAGGTTTGGGCTTAATCTTAAGGTCGAGTCCCAAGCTTGGGCTCAATCTTAGTCTTAAGTTTAAGCCTCTCTTAATTGTGTATGTAGTGTCTCTTGAGGCCCAATCTCATCTGCAAGCCATGTCAATCTTAGGTTTAAGTCCCCGGCTTGGGCTCAATCTTAGTCTTGAGTTTCAGCCTCTCTTAATTGTGTGTGTAATGTCTGTTGAGGCCCAATCTCATGTGCAAGCTATGTCAATCTTAGGTTTAAGTCTGAGGCTTGGGCTCAATCTTAGGTTTGAGTCCCAGGCTTGGGCTCAATCTTAGGTTTGAGTCGCAGGCTTGGGCTCAATATTAAGTTTGAGTCCCAAGAGCCTCTCTTAATTGTGTGTGTAATGTCTCTTGAGGAGCATACGTAAAGTTTAAATCCCAGGCTTGGGCTCAATCTTAAGTTTGAGTCCTAGGTTTGGGCTCAATCTTAAGGTTGAGTCCCAAGCTTGGGCTCAATCTTAGTCTTAAGTTTAAGCCTCTCTTAATTGTGTATGTAGTGTCTCTTGAGGCCCAATCTCATCTGCAAGCCATGTCAATCTTAGGTTTGAGTCCCGGGCTTGGGCTCAATCTTAGTCTTGAGTTTCAGCCTCTCTTAATTGTGTGTGTAATGTCTCTTGAGGCCCAATC
The DNA here is from genome assembly GCF_041138505.1 of Cibotium barometz. Classification (NCBI taxonomy): domain Eukaryota; kingdom Viridiplantae; phylum Streptophyta; class Polypodiopsida; order Cyatheales; family Cibotiaceae; genus Cibotium; species Cibotium barometz. The sequence continues at coordinate 11,173,218 of NC_141050.1, read as the reverse complement.
TCATGTGCAAGCTATGTCAATCTTAGGTTTAAGTCCCGGGCTTGGGCTCAATCTTAGTCTTGAGTTTCAGCCTCTCTTAATTGTGTGTGTAATGTCTCTTGAGGCCCAATCTCATGTGCAAGCTATGCCAATCTTAAGTTTGAGTCCCAGGCTTGGGCTCAATCTTAGGTTTGAGACGCAGGCTTGGGCTCAATATTAAGTTTGAGTCCCAAGCTTGGACTCAATTTTAGTCTTGAGTTTGAGCCTCTCTTAATTGTGTGTGTAATGTCTCTTGAGTAGCATTCGTAAAGTTTAAGTCCCAGGCTTGGGTCAATCTTAAGTTTGAGTCCCAGGTTTGGGCTCAATCTTAAGGTTGAGTCCCAAGCTTGGGCTCAATCTTAGTCTTAAGTTTAAGCCTCTCTTAATTGTGTATGTAGTGTCTCTTGAGGCCCAATCTCATCTGCAAGCCATGTCAATCTTAGGTTTAAGTCCCGGGCTTGGGCTCAATCTTAGTCTTGAGTTTCAGCCTCTCTTAATTATGTGTGTAATGTCTCTTGAGTCCCAATCTCATGTGCAAGCTATGTCAATCTTAGGTTTAAGTCCCAGGCTTGGGCTCAATCTTAGGTTTGAGTCCCAGGCTTGGACTCAATCTTAGGTTTGAGTCGCAGGCTTGGGCTCAATATTAAGTTTGAGTCCCAAGCTTGGACTTAATTTTAGTCTTGAGTTTGAGCCTCTCTTAATTGTGTGTGTAATGTCTCTCGAGGAGCATACGTAAAGTTTAAGCCCTAAGCTTGGGCTCAATCTTAAGTTTGAGTCCTAGGTTTGGGCTCAATCTTAAGGTTGAGTCCCAAGCTTGGGCTCAATCTTAGTCTTAAGTTTAAGCCTCTCTTAATTGTGTATGTAGTGTCTCTTGAGGCCCAATCTCATCTCCAAGTCATGTGAATCTTAGGTTTGAGTCCCAGGCTTGGGCTCAATCTTAGTCTTGAGTTTCAGCCTCTCTTAATTGTGTGTGTAATGTCTCTTGAGGCCCAATCTCATGTGCAAGCTATGTCAATCTTAGGTTTAAGTCCCGGGCTTGGGCTCAATCTTAGTCTTGAGTTTCAGCCTCTCTTAATTGTGTATGTAATGTCTCTCGAGGCCCAATCTCATGTGCAAGCTATGTCAATCTTAGGTTTGAGTCCCAGACTTGGGCTCAATCTTAGGTTTGAGTCGCAGGCTTGGGCTCAATATTAAGTTTGAGTCCCAAGCTTGGACTCAATCTTAGGTTTGAGTCGCAAGCTTGGACTCAATTTTAGTCTTGAGTTTGAGCCTCTCTTAATTGTGTGTGTAATGTCTCTTGAGGAGCATACGTAAAGTTTAAGTCCCAGGCTTGGTCTCAATCTTAAGTTTGAGTGCCAGGTTTGGGCTCAATCTTAAGGTTGATTCCCAAGCTTGGGCTCAATCTTAGTCTTAAGTTTAAGCCTCTCTTAATTGTGTATTTAGTGTCTCTTGAGGCGGCCCAATCTCATCTGCAAGCCATGTCAATCTTAGGTTTAAGTCCCGGGCTTGGGCTCAATCTTAGTCTTCAGTTTCAGCCTCTCTTAATTGTGTGTGTAATGTCTCTTGAGGCCCAATCTCATGTGCAAGCTATGTCAATCTTAGGTCTGAGTCCCGGGCTTGGGCTCAATCTTAGGTTTGAGTCCCAAGCTTGGGCTCAATCTTAGGTTTGAGTCGCAGGCTTGGGCTCAATATTAATTTTGAGTCCCAAGCTTGGACTCAATTTTAGTCTTGAGTTTGAGCCTCTCTTAATTGTGTGTGTAATGTCTCTTGAGGAGCATACGTAAAGTTTAAGTCCGAGGCTTGGGCTCAATCTTAAGTTTGAGTCCCAGGTTTGGGCTGAATCTTAAGGTTGAGTCCCAAGCTTGGGCTCAATCTTAGTCTTAAGTTTAAGCCTCTCTTAATTGTGTATGTAGTGTCTCTTGAGGCCCAATCTCATCTGCAAGCCATGTCAATCTTAGGTTTGAGCTCTCCACTTGCTCTTAATCACCCAATCTCAAGTTGGAGGCTCAAGTGTGTGCTTCTAAATAAAGTTTATTAGAATGTCTAAGCTCAAACTCAAGTTTGAGCCCGAATACCTACTCCTTAAAACTACCTTCTTTGATACTACTTTGTAATACTTCCTGCCTAGTAGAAAAGGTGGATTTTATAAGTATACAAACTAAGGTTTAATTTCATGTTTGAGACTCTGGACATTATATGTTTTTATCAATTCAAAATTTTATCATTAATTATGTTATTTCTTTGTTGCTAACATAGTCTAATGTAGGTTCACATGATGTGGATCAAAGGAGATGAAGTTTTTCTTCTTCAAGGAACCTCAAGGAAGGGACGTGGAATCATTTTCTCCAATGATCCTACAGAATTTTGTGGCACCGTTGAGATCGGCGATGCATGTGTTTCTATTCATGTTATGGAAAGATTAGAGGATATGTGTACTCTTCCATTTCCAACAATGGGGGCTAGTACCATGGGTGAAGCTGTTGGAAGTACTATTAAACGGCCAGTTCACATGTTAGTTCACGATGGACCAAAGGACAAAATGGACTCAAGAGGATGCCCAAAAATCATTGAGCAAAAAAAGCATCACCCACTTGACTTGATGGTGGGAAGATATTCTTGGAGAGAGAAGAGGGTATTTATATGGAATGAGCATAAAACTGAAAAACTTGGAGATGGGGTGATTCTCTTTGTTCACTCTTATGAGGCTATCAACTTCAGGGATCTAGGAGAAACCCACCTCGGCATCATAATTGAAAAGCCATTGTAAATAGGAACATCTTTAAATACTACATCAAACTTACCCCATATCAATTGATTAGTTGGCCCATAAAGCAACTTACCTTTGAGAATGGAGAAGAATTACAACTACTTGAAACTCATGATGCAGATGTACATGATGGTAGTGATAATCTTCATGACTTTCATTATCAATCGAGCAATGAAAATGGTTGTACTAAGGAGGGTGATACAGATGATAATAGCAGTTCTGGGCAAGAAGAATGTGATGGAGAGGATAACGGCACCAGCAATGAGAACACTCTATGTTTGCCTCAAAAAAGAAGGTATGTAATGAAAATCAGGGAAACAAGGAAGACTAACAAGAATGTAGCCTTTTCTACAAAGTGCAATCGTGAAGATGTGTACAATGTTGCAACCATTGATTGTTGTGCAAACAAATGTTGCCAAATGGCTGATAGACGGAAAGTTCTGCAAACAAGGTCAGACTTTTGGGGTCAAAACTACTCAAACAGGTCAACCTGCATATATGATAGTATGAACATGGCATTTGGTAAGGAAGCAAATGAGGAGTGTTTTAACTTCATGTATGATGGAAGAAAAGTTTGCAGCACAGCATGGAACACTGTACATGGAATTACAAAGACTACTTTCTACAGATATAGAAGAAGATATATGCAAGGATCAAGGAATGTGAGTCATGGGAACAATGCAATCATCCGAAAAGGTTTGACACATGTGGAGTTAGGGAAGGCAATTATACAAGATTTCATAGGTAATAATGCTGAGAAAATGCCTCATAAGTCTAGGACATCTATGTATGGAACTCGTGAGACACAAAAATTTCTTCCATCAGCAATGTATAAACAAGTGGATATCTTATGTGAAGTTAATGCATCACTCAACTCTTTGGGATATAAAGGGCTTTCACAGCCCACATATTCTCGAATGTGGAATACAGTTTTCAAGACGGTCACTCTCTCCAAAACTAGCACATTCTCAAAGTGTGATATATGTACATCTATAAAGCTCAAACTGGAGTCAACAAAGAACCAAGAGGAGCGTGCTAAGTACTTCATACAGAGACGGGTGCATATGTTGCAGCAAATGAGTTGTAGAAATGTCTACTATGCTTGGAGAATGTACTCAGAGATGTATCCGAAAAAATATCTATGCATTATTCATGACAAAATGGATCAGAAGAAGACTTGCATACCACGAGTGACTCCAGTTCCTAAGTCACTTAACCAAGTGACTAGGACATCACTTAACCAAGTGACTAGGACATCACTTAACCAAGTGATGTCCTAAGTCACTTAACCAAGTGACTAGGACATCACTTAACCAAGTGATGTCTCTTCCAATATCCTTAACAGGAATGCTCACACATGGTCATGGTCAAATTTTTATGGACACTTTGGAGTGGGTTTATGGCCAAGCGATCCCAACTTCACAATTGCTTCTTTGTCCAAGTGTCTTAGAAACTTGGAGAGAATGGATTATCACATGTACGGTGATTTGATATGTGATGTACCACTCCTCAGACATCACATAATATTTTTGAATGCTTGATGTCTAGAATGGCATTAGATCATCACATGAAGATAAAAAATGAGAAAAATTTGCTTTGTATCTCAAAAGATGTTACAAATGCGGAGGTGCAAACAAATGCTGCTATGCATGAGGAGAATCAAGCCAATAATCAAATGGTGCAATGTGTTGCAAATATGGAGGCAAATGAGAGTACACAAACAAATGATGTCACATTAGAGGATGTTGTTGGACACATTTAAGATGTTGCCAAAGACACTGTTGCTTCAGTTGGATAACTGTGGATCTGAGAATAAGAATCGATATGTATTCGCATACTTATCTTTACTGGTGGCAAAAGGAGTTTTTGAGATGGTGCAATTGGGCTTTCTTATGGTGGGACACACGCATGAGGATATTGATGCATTGTTTAGTCGCTTTTCAGAGAAGCTTAGAACAAGCCAGACATTCAGCTTTCCTCACTTGATGCAAAGTTTTAATGAGTGTACAAGCATGAAACCAACACCTTTTCTTATGAAGGAGGTGCCAGACTTCAAAGACTATGTAAAAGGCTACTTACATGAAGGAGCAGATAGACTAGTGGGTCATTCAAAGCCATTGCAATTTAGATTTTACATGAATGATGCCGTACCATTGATGCAATATAAGATACACCCCAAATCAAGTGAGTGGTTGCCTGAAAATGGAATTGAGTTGTGGAAGCGTAATGATGCAGGGACACCTATGATTCCTCAAGGGGTTCCAAAGGTTGTGCCTATTTTTGAATATATAAAGGATAATATCCAGGTTGTACAAGGCTTGAATACCTTTGTGAACTGGTGGAAAAGCTTTGTAGAAACTAAAGGAGATGATTCAACTTATGCAAAATGGATCAAGCCTGTCTCATTGAGTATTGGGAAAACATGGTTATTTCCTTGAATACGGCAAATGTGCAGGAGAACACTTTCTGTCATGACTTCTGGCCTAAAAGTGTGTCTTCAAGGAATGCTTTCATTGATGACAACAACAAAGATGAGGAGCCAATTGGAATAGAGGAAAATGAAGGACACTATTGTGGACCAGCACGTCATAAGCCAAGGGAGGAATTCAAACCAGAAGTTGATGTGATAAAAGATAACTTTCTTCTTGTGCGACCAAGTGACACAATATATCCAATATGGTTAGGGGTTGCAGTTTCAGATGTGGATATGGAGAAAGACTCACTAAACTATATGAGAGTGAAGATTCAATATTGGGCTCCTATCACAAGAAAGAAGAATGTGAGTGATGCAGAAGCATATGTAGATTGTTGGAAGAAGCATTGGAGGTGCAATGAAAATGATCCTCAATGTTGGGAGCATGTTAGCAGCATTATCTGGAGTTGGGCACCAAGGAAGGGACAAAAAGTAAATAGGATAAAGATTCCAAAAACAATTATCTCAAAGACTCAAGAAAGTTTGAATATTAAAGAGAACACTAATGACGATAAAAGTGAGGAGGAAGATGAGGATTAAACACTTTTCATGATGTTTTTTGAGACAGCTTTGAAGACATGTACTACCGCTCAAATTAAAGTTTTCTACATGATTTTAATGTTCAAGGTCATTCTTCTTTTGAAGACTTTTTTTTCACAAATACTTTTTAGGGATAAATACAATCCATCTCTCTCTGTCTCTCTCTCTCTCTTGCAATAATCAATTTCAAACAAATTAAGAAAAAAACTTATTTTTTCTAATATCTTGACCTTCATTTTAAAATTATAAAAAATTAATTTATTTAAATATTTTAATAAAAGAAAAAATATTCTTTAAATTATAATGAATATTAATATTTGTAACTAAACTAACTAAAATCTTCACTCTTCATTATTTCTCTCTCTGTCTCACATACACACACACACACCCAAACGTTAAGGGTTCAAGTTTCATGGGAATCACACAAGAGATTCTTCTCTCATTGATAAAACATTCCTATTTCAAAATATAAAGAGCAAGACATTCTTGCTTAGCATTCTTGCTTGTGTGAATCTTAGAAAGTCTCTTACTCATCTCAAAAACACATCTCAAATTTTTAAATACTAATCAAGGAGATTGGTGCCACAATTGTGAATTTTTTCCAAAATTCCTAAATTAGTATTTGAGGATTGATGTGGATTGATGTGGATTGATGTGAGGATTGATGTGGAGTGATGTGTGGAGTGATGTGGATTGACGTGGATGTTGTGAGGATTAATGTGGATTGATGTGGTTGATGTGAATGGATGCGGAAATGATGTGGGATAATATGAATTGATGTGGAAAATGGTGGAATGATGAGAAATTATGAGGAATGATGTGAAATGATGAGGAATGATGTGGAAAAATGGGAATTTTGTTTGGAAACTGTATTTGTATGTGAACCTTGTTTTTAAAGATTGTTTTACGTCAAGAATGCTTGGGGAAGCATTTTGACTATCTTATGGAATGAGGTCGTGGGGACCTAAGTGGAAATGTTGCAAGCTGACGGAGAGTCAAAGAAGGACGTCTCGCATGGCAAGATTGGCCGTGGTCTTGACTAGCCTCGGTTTGGTTAAAATGGTGAGCTTCCGGTATGGTGGATGAGGAACCAAGGAAGCGGCCTATGAGTGAAGTGCTGGGTCACTTGCGAAGGAGCCTAGAGGATGCTGACCATACAGTGTGCTCGGGCTCTGGGTCGCTCAAGATACCCACACGTGCATCGAGGAAGAAAATTAGAGTTTTTTTCTGAACACAGGCATGGATTTGGTTGATTGTCCTTGCAGGTCTTTAACGGATGAGTTCATGGACCTTTGACATGGATCTTGTTGGTTGATCTAGCTGATCTTCAACAGAGAGTCCATACGGATCCTATGAGACTATACTCCTAGGTACTATGTGCTAGGAAATATCAAAAAGGCCCCTGAGTGAGCAGGTGGTGAGCGTTCTGGTTACCAATGATGCCATAGGTACATTGAGGAAGGAATGAATGGAATATGGATTTTATGGAAAAATCTTGATTATATTCCTAGGTACAATGGGCTAGGAACTATTGAAAAGGCCCTTGAGTGAGCAGATGGTGGGAATGATTGGAAATTGGACTTCAAGCTAGAATACTAAGGATTATGATGGAAACACTGTGGTTTTATTGCAATGCTGTTTTGGAAATAGTTGAGTCTAAGAAAAAGCCAATTTCATATTGGGTGCGTAAGTGGTGTGTCTTTAATTTTTGCATGAGAGCCAGCTAGGGGGCCTGGGAACTCTTTTCTCTGGCTGGTACCTGGGACAAAACATATTCAAATTTTTATAATGGATCCTATCAATACAGTGGTTGGCAGTTGGCTAACCCATGGGATTTGTAGGCTGGATTGATGGATTCCTATAATAAAATTCAATTCTATTCGAGTTACGATAGTTTAAGTAAGTCACATGATAATCCTTGTTCTATGGAAAATAATCAACTGTGCCTCTTTTGATGAGGAAAAAAGCATTGGTCTCTATGAACCAACTGCAAGTTCTTCCTTTGATTCAACCATGCGACCCACGGTTTTTGGTCGGAATACAAAGGATATTTAAGGCTCTTGACTACAGTAGAAAATTTTCCTAGAGGAATCGTCTATGCTTTCTGGGTGAGGGAAGTTTTTTCCAGGTCGGTTTTGGAAGAACCGAGGGACTAGTCTCTTTTCTGGACATTCGTGGGCGAGGCCCCGAGTGGGAAGCTCTGCCCTGCGTGCAAGGTTTCTACTTCCACTAGCACTCCAGAGTTCAATGCATAGAGGGGGCAGGGATCTCACACATCCGGTCTTATGAGAGCCATTTACCACTATTAAAATTAGAAATTTACATGCCACAACAAGTAACAAAGGGCTATCCTAGCTAGCAAACACTAATGGAGCATAGTTGGAAGGGATGGCTACAAAAAACCTACAAAACTTTCTGTGAGGTCAAGGTATGATAGAAAGTAGGAAGGGGGGACTTATGCTAATATCATTACTTTTACCCTCCACATTTTGCTCCCTAACAAAATTAAGAGGGAACCTGTTGAAAAAAGGTGACCCATGACAGTATAGCTTGCACCCACATGTACACCAATATAGCACCTATACATATACTAAAAATATGACTAACCCATTTAAAAAAAAGATGATGAGAAAGAACACATGTCAAAATAAGAGAATGAAGTATTGTAAAATCCCTATTTCCACCGCGCAACGGATTCGGGGTACTAGCAGCGGAAGTAGTACTTCTCGCGCAGGATAGGGGTCCCACACTCGGGGCCTCGCCCACGGATATCCGGACAAGAGACTAATCCGTCGGTTTGTCCAAAACCGAAACTGGAAAAACTTCCTTTACCCGGAAAGCACGGGCGATTCCACCAGGATAACTCTTTACTCTAACGTAGTCAAGATCATTACTGATCAAACTGATCTGACTGCACCTTTATTGGTACTTGGTCAAATCAAGGAAGAACTTGCACTTGGATCATTGGGATCAACGCTTTTTTCCCCATCAAGAGGCACAGCCGTTGATTCCTATCCATAGAACAATTTCTATCCGGGATTTACTTCATCTATCGTAATAATAGAAATTAAATCTCGATTTACGGATCCATCAGTCCAGCCTAACCCCATCCGATCCCATGGGTTAGCCAACCGCCCAACCACTGTAGTGATGGGATCCAATTTGGAATTTGGTTAGGTTTTGTCCCGCGTACCAAGGAAAAGAGTTCCAAGGCCCCCTAGCCGGAAACTCATGCAAACATAAAACTAGTCATACCACTTACACACCCAATATGAAATTGCCTTTTTCTTAGCATCAACTAGCTTTAAAACAATCCTTTAATAAAACCATTATGTCACTGATGACAATCCTCAAAGTCTCTGGTTGAATCCTTATTTCCAGTCATTCTTTCATCGGTATACTTATGGCATCATTGGCAACCAAAACGCTCACCACCTGTTCTCTCAGGGGCCTTTTCCATGGTTCCTAGCTCATAGTAACCGGCAATATATTCATATAATAGAATGGAGTCTCCGTGGAAGATCAGCAAGATCAACCCACAGATCCATATAAAAGAGCCATGGACTCATCTGTTGAGGACCAGCAAGGTCAATCAACCAGATCCATGCCCGGTTTCAGAAAACAACTCTTACTCCTTATTCCAATATCTTCCACGACGCACGTGTGGGTATCTTCGGCGACCCAGACCCCGAGCACCGTATGGTCAGCACCCTCTAGGATCCTTCGCAGGTGACCTAGCGCTTCACTCATAGGCCGCTTCCTTGGTCCCTCATCCACCGTACCGGAAGCTCACCATTTAAATCGAGCCGAGGCTGCTCAAGACCTCGATCGACCTTGCTACGCGAGACGTCCTCCATTGACTCTCCGTCAGCAGTTGCAACTTTATCAGTTCAGTCTTCATGACCTTAATCCTCAAGACGGTCAAAATGCTTCTCCAGCATTCTTGACATAAAACAGTCATTTACAAACAGTCACAAATACAGTTTCTATAACGAACTCTTGTCTTTCCATATTATCCACTCTCGGACCACATTACTTATTCCACATTCCATTCCATGTGTACTCGTTCTCATCCATTCACTCATATAGAGTACACATTATCTCACATACACCTTCATATTCATTATTCTACATACATATCCATGTTCGTACGTCCACATCATACATCCAATTTCACATTCATACATACGCATCTACATGCATACATCCACATCCACATTCATACATCCATACCTCCATTTCCACATCCACACATCCACATTCATATTCATACATCCACATTCACATGCATACATCCATTTTCACATTCATACATATGCATCTACATGCATACATCCACATCCACATTCATACATCCATACCTCCATTTCCACATCCACACATCCACATTCATATTCATACATCCACATTCACATGCATACATCCATTTTCACATCCTCATTCATACATCCACATCTGTATCTACATCTATACATCCACATCCACATCCACATTCACATTCATACATATACATCTACATGTATACATCCATTTTCACATCGTCATTCATACATACACATCCACATACATACATACACATCCGTATCTACATCCATACATACATACATACACATCCGTATCTACATCCACACATCCACATACATACATACACATCCGTATCTACATCCATACATCCACATCCACATCCACATTCACATTCATACATATACATATACATGTATACATACACATCCGTATCTACATCCATACATCCACATCCACATCAACATTCACATTTATACATATACATCTACATGTATACATCCACATCACATTCATACAACCATATTACATCCATTCTCGTCCTAACACATCCCATATACATCTTAACACATCCTAACTCATCTTAACACATTCTATCACATCTCATACACAACTTATCACATCTTTTTACATCTCATACACCTCTTATCACATCCTATCACTTTTCATACGCATCTTATCAAATCTTATCACATCTCATACACATCTTATCACATCTTTTTACATCTCATACACCTCTTATCACATCCTATCACTTTCCATACGCATCTTATCAATTCTTATCACATCTCATACACCTCTTATCACATCCTATCACTTTCCATACGCATCTTACCAATTCTTATCACATCTCATACACCTCTTATCACATCCTATCACTTTCCATACGCATCTTATCAATTCTTATCACATCTCATACACCTCTTATCACATCTTATCACATTTCATATCTTTTTTTTAAAAGAGAATTCTTATATTTGATATAAGATTTCTCTACACATTTATTTATACATAAATTCCATTTAAGGAGACTAACACTTTCAAAATTAAAATCAATCTTTTATGCATCTTCTTATGCATAATTTCAATTTGGTAGGGAATTACACTTTTAGAATAAAAGAATTTCTCTTATGCATCTAAGTTAAGCATAAAATCCATTTATGAGGAAAATCACACTTTTAGTATAAAAAGAATATCTTTTATGCATACCTATATGCATGAAATCCAATATGATAAAAGTAACACTTTTGATATAAAAATTTTTTTCTTTATGCATACTTCTATGCATGAAAATTAAAAATGATAAAAGTAACACTTTTGATATAAAAAATTTTCCTTTATGCATACTTCTATGCATGAAAATTAAAAATGATAAAAATAACACTTTTGATATAAAAAATTTTCCTTTATGCATACTTCTATGCATGAAAATTAAAAATGATAAAAATAACACTTTTGATATAAAAATTTATCCACTATGCATACTTCTATGCATGAAATAAAAATGGTAAAAATAACACTTGATATAAAAATTATCCATTATGCATACTTCCATGCATGAAATAAAAATGGTAAAAATAACACTTTTGATATAAAAATTTATCCATTATGCATACTTCTATGCATGAAATTAAAATGGTAAAAATAACACTTTTGATATAAAAACTTATCCTTTATGCATGATATTAAAATTCAATTTCTCCATGATTGTAATGAAATTCTTTCAATTAATCTAGGATGATAATTCCTAGAATATGGTAGGAAGTCCTCTTTTTATGCTTTGAATGAAATTATTTTATGCATAATTTTTATAAAAATTTTGCCATAGCTCCGCTGCTATGACTGATAAATCTCAATTTTTCTAAGGGATAATGCTTATCATTAAGGAAATAATTAAAATGATCTCTAATTGGATTATTAATCCATAATGGATTGAATCATCAATATACATAAACTAAAAGCATAGAAAAAAGCCATTAATTTGACCTCAAGCATAGCTTAATCTTGGGTTAAGGAAAAGCTTTATGAAAAGCTTGATTTGGATTGAGAACGGGTCATGAGTATGACCATTTCTTGAGTGAGAGAGATAATTTACATAAAAATCATTAGAATTTAAACATAAATAAAAATTAACTTCAATAGCATTTATTAAATTATGTAACTCTTCACTACTATTCAAACTTCAATAGCATTTAAAAAACCATACCAATTAAACTTCTCAAGCTTGAGAGGGGTTGAGAAGAGAGAAACATTGAGAAATTATAGAAAGATCAATATTCACTAATTACCTTACAACTTGCTTGATTCTTTGTTCACGGTAGAGGCCCCCAACCAATCAATTGGTTAAGTATGTTGATGGAGCCACTAATGGGGATTGAAGAAAGAGGGAAGCTCCAAAAACTAGTGAATTATTAAATGAATTCACAGTTCTTGGCTTAGGTGGAGTAGAGTAACGATGCATAAACACTATCTATTTTTCAACAAGGGGGAGGCTTCTATTTATAGGAAAAATTGAGCTCCTAACCAAACAAACTGATTCTAGAATTTTCTAAATCAGTTTGGTCAATATTTGACCATTTTTAGGTCAATTAAGCTAACTTTTTGGAACTAGACTTGAATGAGGAGAGAGGAGAGATGAAATATCTCAATTTTTATGAGTTTAAAACTCATTCAATCATGTGAAATATGCACCTCCTTTAAAGAACTCCCCTTCCTTACATATGTGTCATAATGGAATCATTTTAATATTGCTCATAGTTTTTTTACTAATAAACCTTGTACATTTTCAACTCTTCATCTTATGTGAAATATGCACCTCATTTAAAGAATTCCCCTTCCTTACATATGTGTCATAATGGAATCATTTTAATATTGCTCATAGTTTTTTACTAATAAACCTTGTACATTTTCAACTCTTCATCTTATGTGAAATATGCACCTCCTTTAAAGAATTCCCCTTCCTTACATATGTGTCATAATGGAATCATTTTAATATTGCTTATAGTTTTTTACTAATAAACCTTGTACATTTTCAACTCTTCATCTTATGTGAGCATTTACTCATTTTTTGGATACCCAAAATATCTCATATTTTTAATATTGCTCATAGTTTTTTTACTAATAAACCTTGTACATTTTCAACTCTTCACCTTATGTGAGCATTTACTCATTTTTGGATATCTTCTTTTTACAAATTTGGATTTATCTCTTCCCTACACATGGATTGATGCTATTGGCCCATAGGAACCTTAATTGGACCATAGTCTAAAGATTTCTGAAAATCTAGACCCTTAGACTAAGGTTCTTTATACCTATTTCCAATTAATTCCAATTGCACATTGGAAAATTCTTTTTGAATTTTTGTTTCAGGGGAACTCATCTGAATTATAAGAGATATTTTTCTATCCAAAAATATTCAAAATCTGAATATTCTCTCTCTAGAATAATTTTCCTCTCCCTCTAGGCTAAAATAGTTAGCAACAGGGTCTTTATATTTCTGAAGAGGGTTGATTACAGGGGAAGATACTAGACATCAAAGAGGGGTTGGGGGAGGAATCTTACATTCTACCCCACTTAAAAAACGCGAGATGTCCTCATCTCGCAACTTGTGATAATTTCGCAAGATTCACGAATATGAGACTTAGAGAAAAATTTTAATCAAGATTAACCACCAAGATAAGTCTTAAAGAGAGCAAGATTCAAAATACGAACAAGATTTAAACTTTATTCATTCTCGGAACTTATACAGTAAAGATAGAGGAACTCTTTACACTTCCATAAGCCCGTCCATCATATGGTCACAAAAGCAGTCCTCACAAGCTGCACAAGTATAAGGTAACTCATCTATGGGAATGATTCTGTGGGTTATTGCTGCGCCTATCTCAGTGGTATGAGGTGTTCTAACAAAAGGACCTCTGAGAGGCAAGCCAAAAACGGGGTAAAGGCATATCTTCTCATGAGGAAGAAAACACGCCAGTAAGAAGACCCGCTCAGAAAACCCAAGATGTCTTGATCTCATGACGCAGTAGTATCGAGGACCCAAACCCAAGGCTTCGATAACCATGGCCAAGCGGACATTGTTACGAAAGTGCTGCTGACCCCAGGGTGTTACCCTAGTTATGTCTTGATAGGTCCGCCATTTGGTCTGCGCTACAGAAGTTCCTAGGTGAGGAAAAAGTGAGCGCTCATACTGTTCTATAAAATCCTTCTTCACAGACTCACTTGCGTCTTGAAGGTGAGGAATCATTATGGATAAAACTAATTCTTGTTGCCATGCCATGAAGGAGATTAAGAAAGAAAGGAGATCGATGGGAGTAAGATTACTGTGAACGACAAGTAAAAGTTACGACTTATATAAAGGAAGGAGCTAGCGTAACTTAGAAGCCAACGGTAACTTGCCACTGAAGTTTTACTGTCTTTCCATGATTTGGGTTTGGCATATTTTTCTATAGAAGGCATTTAGAACTTTGAGATGAGGAGATAAAAGAAGTTCGTAAGCTAAATCACCTACTTTCTTTGGTCCACAATATCTGGGAGATAACTTCTTATACTTCCCAAGAGATAAAGAACTTCTTTTGGGCCGTACTCGAATGAAGACCAAAACCTTGATATCCAAAACATCGATTCTCACTTCTGAACTCATTGTTCTGAATCTTAAAACAGGTGGGACTCTTGAGAAGTATTCAGGGAAAAGGTTCTTCCTTTTTTAAACAGAATCTTTCTTTTATTTTAGAGAGAGAATAATTATAAGATCAGAAAGGGAGATTCTTACTCCTGTATACCTCGAAGGCTGGGGGAGAATCTTACATTCTACCCCACTTGAAAAGTGCGAGATGTCCTCATCTCGCAAGGTAGAGGACAACTCTTTTTCTTAAGATCCAATTTATTCTAGGGTTCCTTATATTCTGGTCAACCCAACAGAATACGGGGATAATTATCCCTTATATAGAACTCATCATTAAATAACAATTCATTCAGATCATATCATTCATATCTTTAACACGATAATGGTCCATTAGACTGAAAATTTTCCTTCTGAACATTCCTCCACAGGAATTTTAGTTAAGCAAGTTCTCAATTTGTCATCCCTTAACTTAATCTACCGTCTCAAGTGTTAACAGTAGCAATCTGACAGCACAATCCACTAATCTCATAGTGATTTGGTGAAATCATTATCATCATTCTAGTTATGAATATCATCACTGGGACTCGTCCCATTCATCCTCATTGTGGTTTCGCTCAGCTTATTACATTTCAACTAAATTTCGAAAATCGTCATTTTTCAATGAGAATCCAATTCAATTCATCAATTCTCAAACAGAATTAAAAATCATATCAACCACATTCGAAATCATCATCTGGATAGCATTAACGCTTATAATTTCAAGTCTTAGATTTACTCGTATATACTGTCAGTAAAGAGCTGCAGTTATACTCTCGGTATATACGGGTAGTCATGATACTTGGAACTATAAGATAGATACCATCATGTCTAGGCCTCAAGCAAGTCAGGGTTCCATACAATTGCGACATCTGAAAACCCAATTACTAAATTACAAATTTTTCAGTTTGAATATCAAATTGTATGAATTATATCACACAATTACAACCTTTGGCTTCTCAGTTGATCTTTATTAGCCAATTGCTCTGATGATTGTATCCTGTGACATCAAAATACTCTTCCAAGGCTTCCGCCCATTTCTCCACAGCCTCACCCAAGTTCTCCCCTTCTCCTTTGAAGGGTCCTGGCTGAGACCTATGAAGAGCCTTGCGAACATTAAGGTCAAGCTCGTCATCTTCAGAGACAGGGTCTGGCTGACGACCACGGTTTCCTCGTCTCATGATTTTGCCAAAATTTATATATTATTAAAATTTTATTTTGATATTATTCATGAGATCCTAAGACTTAAGAGTTCGGACAACAATTTCTTATACAAGACAAGATCTTAATGGAGATCTATGGCATATGTCCGATAACAGATTTATTTTTTCTTTATCAGCAGTAGATCGTTCGCCATAAACAATCATTTATTCAACAGGAATTTTTTTAACCGGAAAACGTTTCTTTATTTATATAAAAGTTGCAATATATACATAGAGCAACTCGGCTCTGAGTTCAAAATCTCCTCGAAAGACATATAAGAGGACCGTACAGGGCCATAGTCATGCCCTGTTACATAAGTTCTCTAACTGCGAAGGGAGCTATTATTTTCTCCTTAGGGATAAATCGACTAAGGAGTCTATAAACTCGGCAAGCACGTCTGAAATTTTGAGGCGTTGAAAGATATAGAATGACACCACGTGTCATTTTCAGCTTTATCAAAATCATGGCTAATGAGAGGTTCTGCCTCAACATTGCACGCCGGTTGTAAGAGGCGTGGATATATAGCCTTGCAAACCACTTATGCTGTTGTCTCTCCACTAGGTTAGGAAAATACAATTCCTCGAAATGGCGTGCGAGTCTTTCTCGGCTTGTTCGTGTTGAAGCGGAAGAGATGAGATGCTCGAAGGCAAATGCAATCATATCTTGAGACTGGGTGAGGTCGGGAATACCAGATAAATGGGGAACTTCCATCTATAAAAACAATTTCTTTGATTAAAATTTCTTCATTAAAGAAGCTTACGGAATGAAAATACATTATGAAAATGCTGTTTCTGAAATCTTATTACCAATTTCAGATAAGAATTTAATTATCCTTATTAGCTTTCAATTTGGCTCTGATACCAACTGTAAAATCTCTATTTCCACCGCGCAACGGATTCGGGGTACTAGCAGCGGAAGTAGTACTCGCGCGGGATAGGGGTCCCACACTCGGGGCCTCGCCCATGGATATCCGGACAAGAGACTAATCCATCGGTTTGTCCAAAACCAAAACCGGAAAAACGTCCTTTACCCGGAAAGCACGGGCGATTCCACCAGGATAACTCTTTACTCTAACGTAGTCAAGATCATTATTGATCAAACTGATCTGACTGCACCTTTAACGGTACTTGGTCAAATCAAGGAAGAACTTGCACTTGGATCATTGGGATCAATGCTTTTTTTCCCATCAAGAGGCACAGCCGTTGATTCCTATCCATAGAACAATTTCTATCCGGGATTTACTTCATCTATCGTAATAATAGAAATTAAATCTCGATTTACGAATCCATCAGTCCAGCATAACCCCATCCGATCCCATGGGTTAGCCAACCGCCCAACCACTGTAGTGATGGGATCCAATTTGGAATTTGGTTAGGTTTTATCCCGGGTACCAAGGAAAAGAGTTCCAAGGCCCCCTAGCTGAAAATTCATGCAAACATAAAACTAGTCATACCACTTACACACCCAATATGAAATTGCCTTTTTCTTAGCATCAACTAGCTTTAAAACAATCTTTTAATAAAACCATTATGTCACTGATGACAATCCTCAAAGTCTCTGGTTGAATCCTTATTTCCAGTCATTCTTTCATCGGTATACTTATGGCATCATTGGCAACCAAAACGCTCACCACCTGTTCTCTCAGGGGCCTTTTCCATGGTTCCTAGCTCATAGTAACCGGCAATATATTCATATAATAGAATGGAGTCTCCGTGGAAGATCAGCAAGATCAACCCACAGATCCATATAAAAGAGCCATGGACTCATCTGTTGAGGACCAGCAAGGTCAATCAACCAGATCCATGCCCGGTTTCAGAAAACAACTCTTACTCCTTATTCCAATATCTTCCACGACACACGTGTGGGTATCTTCGGCGACCCAGAGCCCAAGCACCGTATGGTCAGCACCCTCTAGGATCCTTCGCAGGTGACCTAGCGCTTCACTCATAGGCCGCTTCCTTGGTCCCTCATCCACCGTACCGGAAGCTCACCATTTAAATCGAGCCGAGGCTGGTCAAGACCTCGATCGACCTTGCTACGCGAGATGTCCTCCATTGACTCTCCGTCAGCAGTTGCAACTTTATCAGTTCAGTCTTCATGACCTTAATCCTCAAGACGGTCAAAATGCTTCTCCAGCATTCTTGACATAAAACAGTCATTTACAAACAGTCACGAATACAGTTTCTATAACGAACTCTTGTCTTTCCATATTATCCACTCTCGGACCACATTACTTATTCCACATTCCATTCAATGTGTACTCGTTCTCATCCATTCACTCATATAGACTACACATTATCTCACATACACCTTCATATTCATTATTCTACATACATATCCATGTTCGTACGTCCACATCATACATCCAATTTCACATTCATACATACGCATCTACATGCATACATCCACATCCTCATTCATACATCCATACCTCCATTTCCACATCCACACATCCACATTCATATTCATACATCCACATTCACATGCATACATCCATTTTCACATTCATACATACGCATCTACATGCATACATCCACATCCACATTCATACATCCATACCTCCATTTCCACATCCACACATCCACATTCATATTCATACATCCACATTCACATGCATACATCCATTTTCACATCCTCATTCATACATCCACATTCACATACATACATCCACATCTGTATCTACATCTATACATCCACATCCACATCCACATTCACATTCATACATATACATCTACATGTATACATCCATTTTCACATCGTCATTCATACATACACATCCACATACATACATACGCATCCGTATCTACATCCATACATCCACATCCACATCCACATCCACATTCATACATATACATATACATGTATACATACACATCCGTATCTACATCCATACATCCACATCCACATCAACATTCACATTTATACATATACATCTACATGTATACATCCACATCACATTCATACAACCATATTACATCCATTCTCGTCCTAACACATCCCATATACATCTTAACACATCCTAACTCATCTTAACACATTCTATCACATCTCATACACAACTTATCACATCTTTTTACATCTCATACACCTCTTATCACATCCTATCACTTTCCATACGCATCTTATCAAATCTTATCACATCTCATACACATCTTATCACATCTTTTTACATCTCATACACCTCTTATCACATCCTATCACTTTCCATACGCATCTTATCAATTCTTATCACATCTCATACACCTCTTATCACATCCTATCACTTTCCATACGCATCTTATCAATTCTTATCACATCTCATACACCTCTTATCACATCCTATCACTTTCCATACGCATCTTATCAATTCTTATCACATCTCATACACCTCTTATCACATCTTATCACATTTCATATCTTTTTTTTAAAAGAGAATTCTTATATTTGATATAAGATTTCTCTACACATTTATTTATACATAAATTCCATTTAAGGAGACTAACACTTTCGAAATTAAAATCAATCTTTTATGCATCTTCTTATGCATAATTTCAATTTGGTAGGGAATTACACTTTTAGAATAAAAGAATTTCTCTTATGCATCTAAGTTAAGCATAAAATCCATTTATGAGGAAAATCACACTTTTAGTATAAAAAGAATATCTTTCATGCATACCTATATGCATGAAATCCAATATGATAAAAGTAACACTTTTGATATAAATTTTTTTTCCTTTATGCATACTTCTATGCATGAAAATTAAAAATGATAAAAGTAACACTTTTGATATAAAAAATTTTCCTTTATGCATACTTCTATGCATGAAAATTAAAAATGATAAAATAACACTTTTGATATAAAAAATTTTCCTTTATGCATACTTCTATGCATGAAAATTAAAAATGATAAAAATAACACTTTTGATATAAAAATTTATCCACTATGCATACTTCTATGCATGAAATAAAAATGGTAAAAATAACACTTGATATAAAAATTATCCATTATGCATACTTCCATGCATGAAATAAAAATGGTAAAAATAACACTTTTGATATAAAAATTTATCCATTATGCATACTTCTATGCATGAAATAAAAATGGTAAAAATAACACTTTTGATATAAAAACTTATCCTTTATGCATGATATTAAAATTTAATTTCTCCATGATTGTAATGAAATTCTTTCAATTAATCTAGGATGATAATTCTTAGAATATGGTAGGAAGTCCTCTTTTTATGCTTTGAATGAAATTATTTTATGCATAATTTTTATAAAAATTTTGCCATAGCTCCGCTGCTATGACTGATAAATCTCAATTTTTCTAAGGGATAATGCTTATCATTAAGGAAATAATTAAAATGATCTCTAATTGGATTATTAATCCATAATGGATTGAATCATCAATATACATAAACTAAAAGCATAGAAAAAAGCCATTAATTTGACCTCAAGCATAGCTTAATCTTGGGTTAAGGAAAAGCTTTATGAAAAGCTTGATTTGGATTGAGAACGGGTCATGAGTATGACCATTTCTTGAGTGAGAGAGAGAATTTACATAAAAATCATTAGAATTTAAACATAAATGAAAATTAACTTCAATAGCATTTATTAAATTATGTAACTCTTCACTACTATTCAAACTTCAATAGCATTTAAAAAACCATACCAATTAAACTTCTCAAGCTTGAGAGGGGTTGAGAAGAGAGAAACATTGAGAAATTATAGAAAGATCAATATTCACTAATTACCTTACAACTTGCTTGATTCTTTGTTCACGGTAGAGGCCCCCAACCAATCAATTGGTTAAGTATGTTGATGGAGCCACTAATGGGGATTGAAGAAAGAGGGAAGCTCCAAAAACTAGTGAATTGTTAAATGAATTCACAGTTCTTGGCTTAGGTGGAGTAGAGTAACGATGCATAAACACTATCTATTTTTCAACAAGGGGGAGGCTTCTATTTATAGGAAAAATTGAGCTCCTAACCAAACAAACTGATTCTAGAATTGTCTAAATCAGTTTGGTCAATATTTGACCATTTTTAGGTCAGTTAAGCTAACTTTTTGGAACTAGACTTGAATGAGGAGAGAGGAGAGATAAAATATCTCAATTTTTATGAGTTTAAAACTCATTCAATCATGTGAAATATGCACCTCCTTTAAAGAACTCCCCTTCCTTACATATGTGTCATAATGGAATCATTTTAATATTGCTCATAGTTTTTTTACTAATAAACCTTGTACATTTTCAACTCTTCATCTTATGTGAAATATGCACCTCCTTTAAAGAATTCCCCTTCCTTACATATGTGTCATAATGGAATCATTTTAATATTGCTCATAGTTTTTTACTAATAAACCTTGTACATTTTCAACTCTTCATCTTATGTCAAATATGCACCTCCTTTAAAGAATTCCCCTTCCTTACATATGTGTCATAATGGAATCATTTTAATATTGCTCATAGCTTTTTACTAATAAACCTTGTACATTTTCAACTCTTCATCTTATGTGAGCATTTACTCATTTTTTGGATACCCAAAATATCTCATATTTTTAATATTGCTCATAGTTTTTTTACTAATAAACCTTGTACATTTTCAACTCTTCACCTTATGTGAGCATTTACTCATTTTTGGAAATTTGGATTTATCTCTTCCCTACACTTGGATTGATGCTATTGGCCCATAGGAACCTTAATTGGACCATAGTCTAAAGATTTCTGAAAATCTAGACCCTTAGACTAAGGTTCTTTATACCTATTTCCAATTAATTCCAATTGCACATTGGAAAATTCTTTTTGAATTTCTGTTTCAGGGGAACTCATCTGAATTATAAGAGATATTTTTCTATCCAAAAATATTCAAAATCTGAATATTCTCTCTCTAGAATAATTTTCCTCTCTCTCTAGGCTAAAATAGTTAGCAACAGGGTCTTTATATTTCTGAAGAGGGTTGATTACAGGGGAAGATACTAGACATCAACAAAGAGGGGTTGGGGGAGGAATCTTACAAGTATGAATCTGCTGAGACTACAGGTCGTGAGAGCATGGACTTTTTTGTGGATTGATACGAGTGACCCTATTTTCTAGAATGGTACTGTCAAGGACAATTAAATATTCCTCCTTTTTCAACCCACTCATGTTGTTTTTATGCATCACTAGGGGAGAGATGTTGTGGAGCCACCTTTGTGGACCTGTTCTACCTACAGTTTTATCCACTTGCACCATGTTTTACCCATGAGCATTGCTGTTTGTATGCAACGTCCTACTTATGTTGGCATTGTAGAACTAATTTTAGGCGCTATAGGAGGACATGACTCCAGGGATTTCACTGACGTAAACAAAAACATGTGAACATGTTAATAACATATGTTAATAACACAAAAAATCTTGTGATCACATGTTATATTCACAAAGCTTTCACAAGGGCCTAAAAAATTTATCTTTGTCGGGCATAAAAAATCTTCTTAAGTGGCCACTGATCTGCTATTATGTGAAGATGGTAACATGAGAACATGTGAATAGCTTATTCCCATGTGTAGCCAAGCTTCTAAGGGATTCCCAAATGGCACATGACCTGTTATTTTGTGAACGGTAACATGAGAACATGTTAATAACTTGTTCACATGTGTTATCACAAAAAATCTTGTGATCACGTGAATATTGAATCCCTGCATGACTCTCTTAGTCCATGTTAGGAGAGACACCACAACATCATGATGATGTGAGTGTACTTTACCTAGTGGGAGGACCCTATCAAGTAAGAAATGCACAGGAATAGCTTGTAGAGAAGGGGAGGAGGGCAAGAACTTGTGCACTTACACCACCATTTTTTAAAATAATGTTACTGGCTCCTTGTCCCTTTTGGGAGCATGGTGGGTGATTTCCTAGACAACTTAGCTTGCAGTAGCTACTTAGCTCACTTACCTATACTACACATGCCATATCATAGTGAGGATGCACTCATTCTATTACCTCATATACTAGAGGAGATATATATATTAGAATAAACCCAAGTGAGGGGGAGAATGAACCCAGTGATGTTGAATTAGAGAATGCTTACGAGCTATGGTTATCTGATGATGAGCTTGCTAGATGAGTTTGATATACAGGTTATTGAGGTGTATTCGTATAGACCAGATCCAGATTTACAACTTAGAGTGGACGTGCGACCTCGATATGGACCGGATTTTTTTGCTTGCACAGGTGTATTGTAAATGCATCCTCAACTATTCATATTGTTTTCAATTTGGATCTTTTTTATGGTTCTCCATTTGGTGTTTTTTGGAGTGCTTGCTTGCATCATTTTGTGTTGGTCTATCACTTTTCTAGTTATTACATGGATAACCATTCAAGATTTGGTACTAATTCAATCCTTTCTGAGATCGACATTAAAGTATGCTAAAGGAATATGCCAAGTACTCCACCTTCCTTAGTGTGTCCTCTTTAGTTATAATAGAGCCTTCTGGGTGAATTATGAAAGTGAAACGAGTTTAAACAAAAAACAAAAAACAAAAAACAAACCAAAAATACAAAAAAAAACACACACACAAGAAGATAATCATCGTCATGTGTGATCTAGGTGAGACTTTTGGCTCTTAGTGATGGAGCCTTGGGATTGTAGCCTTGATCTACATAGGATGGGACCTTGTGGCTAAAAACCTACTAATAAAGGGCTTATTTTAAAAATAATCATAAAAACATCATTGTAGAGATACTTAGCGGTTCTTTGATACTCTTGTATGAGATCTCTGGGCTATTTCTTGGATATTTGCAGGGTGGTTCCATACTTTTATATTTTTATCTTTAAAAAAAAGGGGTAAAGTATGTAATAATAACTTACGAGTTTCATTTATGAGACTAGATAATAGCTAGAGATGGTTTCACCAAAGCGAGTCACCAAAGCGAGTGTGTGTAGAGACTAGGGTCATAACCCAAGGCATGATTTTCGCTCCATTTTAGTTTAGATTGAATCTGGACCAACCTTAATATTACCCTTGTCTTAACTAGAAAATTTTGACTAGTCGCATGCAAAAATATTTTCTCACTGCTTGATTATACGTTTGCATTATGCTTAAATTTTAGTTATTTTCAACAAGAGCACCTTACTCTTTTTACCCTCTTGCCTTATAGACCTTCTCAGTCTTTGAACATTTCCAATGCCAACATGCATCCATCATTGTCCTCCAACATCTTCATTGACATATTCCAAGGACAAAATCTACATCAAGAAGGGAGGTATATTGTGAGAGACCTCTAATGTTAGCCACCACATTATTTTCACCACCTTTGGGCCACAGGCGTCGGAATGTTCCAAATTCACTTGAAAACCATATTTTGTATATTTTACATGTGTTCTTGTGAGACATCCCTCTCCATGATGCCCCCTCTGAGGGCGCTAGCGATGGAAGTAGCGTCAGCCTCTCGCGCGGGGTAGGGATCCACACTCGGGGCCTCGCCCATGGATATCCGGACAAGAGACTTGTCCGGAGGTTCCTCCAAAACCAAACCCGAAAAAAGTTCCCTCGCCCGAAAGGCACGGGCAATTATGCTAGGAAAATCATATAACGGGAGAATTAATCTAACGACTCAAAGTCTTAACTATTCAAATTGATCCGACTGAACCTAAAGTCACATGCTCAGATTGAAGAAGAGACTTACACTTGGTCCATAGAATCACCGCTTTTTTCCTCCTTTAACAAGGCACAGCCAACTGATTCCTTCCCACAGAACAAGGGTCTTCCTAGGACTTAATCTAACTAACGTAACTAATCATAACTTATTTGTATCAGAGGAATCCCTCGATCCAGCCTAACCCCGGCACCCTGGCCCATGGGTTAGCCACCCACCCCCGAATCCCACTGTATTGGTGGGATTCATTTATAAAAGTTTGGTTATGTTTTACCTGGGTACCGAGGAAAAGAGTTCCCAGGCTCCCTAGCCGGCGTTTTATGCAAAAATTAAGGTAGGCATACCACGTACACACCCAATATGAAATTGCCATTATAACAGATTCGGCTGTCTTTAAAATAATCCTTCAATGAAAATCATAGTATTACTGATCATAATCCTCCAAAATATTGAGTTCATTGTATTACAAAATATGTCATCTGGACTCTCCGTTGAAGAAGTGCTGGGGCCAACCAATAAGATCCAATATCAAAATTTGATTCACAAAAGTCATTCTTTTTAGTCCATCCGAATCTTCCTCGACGCATGCATGGGTGTCCTAGCAACAACTGCGAGCTCATGCATCACCTGGTCATAACCCTCTAGGATCCTACTTAGGTGTCCCAGCACTTCACTCAGGGACCGCTTCGTCGGTCCTCGCCCATCGTACCAAAAGCGCACCATTCCCATGAGAAGGTCAAGGAAAGAGATGGTTCCTTTGTGACAATGAATGTCAGTCTGATTCTTATGGAGCCAATCCTTTCCGAGGATTCCATCATAGACTCCCAAGGGTAGGACTTTGAAACAAGCACTCTGTTACGTTCCCATCTAGACTAAACTGAATAAGGTCTGTCTCAAGGTTTGTGAAAAGAATCTTTCCAATGGCCAATTCCACTTGCATAGGTTTCCCTGATTTTTGATTTAGGACTAATTTACGCACACATCCTCGGGAAATAAAATAATGAGTATTGCCTGAATCAATCAAAAGCTTGAATTTCTTACCCTGGTACTCTGCTAGAGTCTGGAGGACTGAAAATTGATGGTTATTCCCCTGATGCTATATTGCATCATAAATCTGTCCTTTTTCTTCCTCCACATCCTCAGCTCTATAGTGACGAATCTAGCTACTGTAGTCTGAGGGGGAACTCTCTCTCTTTGGTTTCCCCAATTCTGGGAGGGAGTTCAGAGACTATTTTGCATGAAGACTGCAGGCTGAGCTTGCACTCTTCTAGGGTTGCCCTGATTCTAGCATAGGGGACCCTGATTGGACTGATACAAAGGAGTCTGTCTTTGAATTCTGGGACCTTGGCTTCCTTGGCCCATAGAAGGAGATGGGCAATCCTTGAGCTGGTGCCCAAACCCCTAACATCCGAAGCACCTGTTCTCATTTTGAAGATCTTCCCTCTGCATTCTTGAAAGAGCTAGAGTTCTTGAGAAAGAACTTTGAGGGAAAGGTCTTCCTTCATTCCTAAATCTCTTGAAGGATGAGGGAGCTGGCTTTGGCGGGACTTTAAAACAATGAAGGCTTTGGCAAAGTCCTTCGCCATTCTTATAGCTTCTACCATGGAAACTGCAATTATGATAGAAGAACTATCCTTAAACTTAAATCCAAATTATGGAATTAAATCATAAATTTACCATAATTTTATTAACATAAAAGCATAAAAATACTATTTTCTTAGCCTCTAGCTTAACAAGCTTAGACTTTGGATTTGAATTAAGAATTTATCAATGAAAAGCATTCTTTTTCTAAGGAATTAGCCATAGGAATGACTATTCTTTTGGGAGAGAGAGATATACATAAAAAGCATTCAAAATAAGCATAAAGATTAACTTTTTTGTGATTAATCATTAAAGTTCTTAGAGAAAGCTTGATTTGCATTAAAAACAACTAATTAGAAACTTCTCAAGCTTGAGAGGGGTTGAGAAGTCAAATCATTTGAGAATATTAACAAAAACCATGAAATTCCTTCTTACCTCTAGGTTTGGCTTGCTTCTTTATCTACAAGTAAAGCCCCTAACCAATAAATTGGTTTAGTGAGTTGAGAAGAAAGCTCCAAGAGTTGTTGACGAGAGAGAGAAGCTCCAAGCTCTCCAAAAGTAGATGATTTTTAAGGGATAATAGAAAATATCATTATTTTAATGTAATACTAGCATGGTATAGTTCATTTACAAAAGAATAAGGATCTACTTATAGGTGAGGGAGGCCACTAACCAAGTCCAACTGGGTTCTGGAATTTTCCAGGTTCAGTTTGACTCAATTTGATTTGGACCAATTTGGCTCCCTTTTTTATTTGGTTTGATCGAGGAGAGAGGAGAGATAAAAATATCACATTTTCTATTTGGTTTGATCCAGGAGAGAGGAGAGATAAAAATATCACATTTTTTTTGAATTAAAAACCATTCCACATGTGTGAAATCCTACCTCAAGAGTCCCCCTCTCCTTACCAAGGTGTTAAAAATGCATCATTATTTCAAAATGTCTCATTTTTTTAGTAATATCTCTTAATTTTTAACTAATAAACCTTGTACTCAGTCAACTCTTCATCTTATGTGAGCATTTACTCATTTTTGGGTATTTTCTTTTATTCTTTGGATTTATCTCATCCCAACACTTGGATTAAGGTTCCTATTGGCCCATAGGAACCTTAATTGGACCATAATCCAAATGTTTTGAAAATGTAGACCCTTAGGCTAAGGTCTCTTATACCATTTTCAATTAATTCCTAATGCACATTGGAAAGTTCATTTTGAACTTCTGTTTCAGGGGAATCCATTTTAGACACTAGGAAGATTTTTATATCCAAAGATATCTTAATTTTGGATTATCTCTCTCTGGACATTTTCTCTCTCTAGGCCAAAATAGGGTAGAACAAGATCTTTCTTTTATTTCAGAGAGGGGAATAATTACAAGAACAAAAGGGGAGGCTCTTAAACCTTTACACCTCAAAAGCTGGAGGGAGGAATCTTACACCAATGCATAACCTGCATCTACACTAAGCTTGCCATTTTGATCTAATGGCACCGAGATTGACTTACAATCAGCCATCCCATACTTAGAAAACATGTCTAATACATACTGTCTTTGTGAAACAACCAAATACCATCAGGTGTGTGAATGACCTCAAATCCTAAAAAGTAGTGTAGATCTCCCAAATTCGTCATCTCAAACTTTCTTTTGAGAAGACTTTTCACATGCTCAATCTCATCCAAGTTGTCACCCCCAACAATAAGATCATCTACATATATGGTAATGATCACAATACCCTTATTACCCTTGCGCACATACAAAGAGTGATTGCATCTGCCATATGAAAACCAATAGTGGACAAGATACTCAACAATCTTGTCATGCCATGCTCGTGGAGCTTGCTTCAATCCATACAATGCCTTATGAAGCTTACATACATACTCCGGGTGACCTGTATCCTCAAAGAAGTGTATATAGCTTTTAAGATTCCTCCTCAGCAGCTTGAAAAACAATTAAGTCTCTACTTCAATCCCTTGTAATCATTCTATGTTTCTGAATACAAGAAAATATTATTTTTCCTTGTTTGGTCTAGTGAGATAAAAATTTCTAGAGTAGTAAATCAATATTGGGATATTTTTGGATAAATAAATTCTACAAATATCAAAAAAATATTTCCCTGAAATAGAAAATCAAAATGGATTTTCCAAGGTGCAATTGGAATTAATTAAAAATGATTTAGAAGACCTTAGCCTAAGTGCCAAGATTGAAAATTTTGGATTAAGGTTCCTATGGACGAATAAGATTAATCCAAGTGTTGGAATAAGATAAATCCAAAGAATAAAAGAAAATACCCAAAAATGAGTAAATGCCCACATAAGATGAAGAGTTAACTAAGTACTAGATTTATTAGTTAAAAATTATGAAGTATTAATAAAAAAATGAGATATTTTGGAGTAATCATTCATTTTTGACACATTGGTAAGGAGAGGCGGCCCTTCAAGGAGGTGTCTATCTCACATGTGTGGATGAGTTTTAAACTCAAAAATAATAGGATCTTTTTATCTCTCCTCTCTCCTAGATCAAACCAAATTAAAAAGGGAGCCAAACTGGTCCAAAACTTGTCCAAATTTAGCCAAACTGAAGTTGAAAAATTCTAGAACTCAGTTGGACTCAATTAGTGACCTCCCTCACCTAAAAATAGACCCTTATTCTTTTGTATTCTCATCTGTGAACTAAACTATGTCGGTATTACTCTAAGATAAGCTTATTTTCTATTATCCTATAAAAATCCTCTACAAATTGAAGAGATTGGAGCTTCTCTCTCTCTTCAATCTTCCTTGGTGACTTCATCAACATACCAAACCAATTGATTGGTTGGGAGCCTCTACTTTGATCAAAGAATCAAGCAATCTAGGAGGTAAAATATGGTTATGGTCTTTTTTTCTTTAATCTCCAAATGTTTCTCTCTTCTCAACCCCTCTCAAGCTTGAGAAGCATTCAATTGAATGGCTTTTGAATACAATTGAAGTTCTTTAATGAATTATAGTGATAAAACACATAAATTTACATTTATGCTTAAATTATAATGTCTTTAAAGCATTTCTCTCTCCCCCAAAGAATGGTCATTCCTATGACCTATTCTATATTCAAATGAAGCTTGAAGCAATTCTCTAATCTAAAAGTAATTTCTATGCTTGTCAAATTAGAGGCCAAATAAGTGGCTTTTTAATGCTTTTATGCTATTTAATTTATTGAAAAATTAAGAATCAAGTCCATAATTGGATATTGATCCAATTAATGGTTATTCTAATCATAGGGATATTACTAAACTTTATGCTTTCAAATTATTGAGAATTATCAGTAATAGCAGGAGAGCTATGGTAAAAATTAACACATAAATCATTTTCATTCATAATATGAAAAGAGGACTTCCTACCATATTCTAGGATTAATCATTCTAGATTAATTGAATGATTCTCATTATAATCATGAAAATTTTAATTTTTATGTTTATGTATAAATAGTTAATTAGAAAAAAGAGAAATTTCTAGTAATTCATTTTTATGTTAAAAGCGTAATCCCCACCATGACAATGGAAATCCATGTATTCCAATGAAGTAAGAGAAAATTTGGGATGCTAAACTAATGTATATTTTATTTAAAAAATATAGAAAGATTTTAGTTAAATTTATCTTTTTCCATAGATAAATTTAAATGATGAAAGAGGAATTCCCACCATATTGGAATTCAAATATTTAAATGAGGAAAGTGTAATTCCTAGTGGAAAGGAATTAATGGAGATTTTTATTTAAATTTTAAGAGAAAATTTAGTTAAATTTATCTTTTTGCATAGATAAGTTTAAATGATGAAAAAGAAATTCCCACCATATTAGAATTCAAATAATTAAATGAGAAAAGTGGAATTTTTAGCTTATTGAAATTAATGGATATTTTTATGCAATATTTAAGAAGAGCTTTAAATAGATTTAATTTATGATAAAAGAGGAATTCCATTGATAATTGGATTGCACTCATTAAAATGAGAAAAAGAGGGATTTCAAGTTTACTAAAAAAAACAGGTATGATAGTTAGTTAAAAAGAAGAATTTTTATGATAACTAAGAAAAGATGGATTTGAATTAAATTTTAGTATCAAAAGATAAATTTCCACCATAATTCTACCTAATGAATTAAGGTTGAGAAATTATTTGATAGAAGGAATATCTTTGGATATTTTAATTGGTAAAATCATTAAATGGTTATTTACCCAAAACTAGATGTTTATTTGAAGGGAATCCTTGTAGAACTAAACCGAATGAATTTGGTTAGACTATGAGAGGGACGGACAGTAAACCTACTTATCCATCTCTTGATCTGATCAAGTAAAAACTTCGTGAGTGACCAATTCTAGTTTCTAATCAAAGAATAGACTACCCAAACTAAACTAGTTTTTCCTGACCGAACTCACCAAGAATCTAGTTGGACAATCATACTGAATGATGGGTAGATTACCTTGATGAGAGATCAAGGATCCTCATTATGAAACTAGGAATCATGGAAAAAGGGTTTTTGGAATCAATCTCAAACTAGAATTTTACTTGCATTGGAACCTCTGTTTTTCATTCAAAGGAGTGTTTTATGCCCGAATGCTGGAGGAAGCATTTGGCTTATGTTTTTTCTAAGAGGAGGTTCGTTGGAACAGCTGGCGGGGAGTCATCTCAAGGGACATTGCTCACGGCAAAGCCTGCCACCAAGGTCTTGACCAGCAGCCTCGGTACGGTTAAAATGGTGCGCTTCCGGTATGATGGGTGAGGACCAATGAAGCGGTCCCTAAGTGAAGTGCTAGGACACCTAAGGAGGATCCTAGAGGATTCTAACCAGGAACTGCACGGGCTCGCGGTTGCTAGGACACCCATGCATACGTTGAGGAAGATTTTTTATGGACAAAAAGGAAATATTTTTGGGAACCAAATTTTGATACTGGATCTGGTTGGTTGGCAGCTAGTCTTCAACGGAGAGTCCAGAGGATATTATTGTAATATAATGGACTCGGAGTTTTGGAAAATGATGATCAAAAATATTATGATTTCTATTTTGGAAAATCTGTTATAAATGGTAATTTCATATTGGGTGTGTACGTGGTATGCCTACCTTAATTTTTGCATGAATCGCCAGCTCGGGGGCCTGGGAACTCTTTTTCTCAGTACCCGGGCAAAAACACAACCAAATCTTTATAAAGGAATCCCACCAATACAGTGGTCGGGTGGTTGGCTAACCCATGGGCCAGATGGGGTAGGCTGGATCGGAGGATTCCTGAGAAACAACTAGATACGATTAGTTACGTTAATTAGTTTAAATCCTGAGAAGACCTTGTTTTGTGGGAGGGGATCAGCGACGGTTGTGCATCGTAAATGAGGAAAAAAGCGGTGATTCCATGGACCAAGTGCAAGTCTCTTCTTGATCTGACTATGTGACTTTAGGTTCGATCAGATCAATTTAACTAGTTAAGACTCGTTAGCAAATTTTTTCCCTTGGCGGAATCGCCCGTGCCTTCCAAGGGCGAGGGGAGTCTTTCAGGCCAGGTCTGAGAGGGACTGCTGCCCAAGCTAGCCTCTCCTCCCGGACATCTGTGTGGGCGAGGCCCCGAGTGTGGATCCCCGCCCCGCGTGGAAGGCTGACACCGCTTCCGCCCACTGGCATGGGTACCCGCGGAGGGGGCAGGGACCTTACATGGCTGATCCATATACACTTCTTCTTATAAGTTACCATGCAAGAATGCATTTTTTACATCCATCTGATGTAAAAACCAACCTTTAGCTGCAGCCACCACAATCACAACTCTCACAGTTGCCATCTTTGCAACCAGGGCAAATGTCTCCTCATAATCAATCCCATGTGTCTGTGCATACCCTTTGGCTACCAATCTAGCCTTGTACTTGCTTATGCTACCATTACTGTAATGTTTCACCTTATACACCCACTTACAGCCAATAGATTTCTTGCCTTCAAGCAATGGCACCAAATCCCAAGTCTCATCTCCATACAATGCATCCATCTCCTCATCCATAGCTTTCTCCCAACACACATTTCCAATAGCCTCATCAAAACATGTGGGTCCTATAACTTGCAAAACTTTTTCCATATAAGCATAGTGACGTGCCACATAACCATCATAAGTCAGCCTCTACACAGGGTTTTTGACTCTTCCAAATCTTTATAACTTTGCATTCATGGATTTCATAGCCTTCTTCACATCAGGTGTCCTTATTGCTGGAATCCCAAACTCCTCATCAAGGCTCATCTCTGAGTCACTAGACTCTCCATCAACAAGAGAATGCCCTGCAAAAATATCAAGCATACCAAGGGGCTCAACCACTTTCTCTTTGCCTTTATGTGATGTACCAACAACATTTCTAGGACTGGTATTGTGACATAGCTTGCCACTCCATGGTCTATCAATAGAACCACTGGATGAGGACTCTCTTGGTCTACTCAATGATTGTGATTACTGACTTATATTCTGTGCAACCACATTTTCACTTACATCAGCCCCAATAGCATCTTTTTCAGTAGCATACCAACTACTCATCTCATCAAATACATCCCTACTTACCCTTAATTCACGTGTAACACGATTATAGCATCTATATTCCTTTTGCTCAAGGGAATACCCAATTAACACACATTTGTTTGCCTTTGGATCCAGCTTGGTACGCAACTCATCTGGCACATGCACATATGCAATACATCCAAAAACTTTCAAGTGAGAAATCAAGTTTCTTGCCAATAAACTTCTCCTTGGGTATTGCATCATGTTGGCTGCAGTAGGAGTTATATTCATGATATAAACTACTATAGACATAGCCTCAACCCAATAGCTATGAGGCATATTCTTCTCTTCCATCACAATGCCCATGCTATCTCTGTAATGTGTCTATTTTTTTACTCAACAACTCCATTTTGCTGCAAAGTGTATCTACATGTAAATTGTCTCTGAATGCCATTCTTTCACAAGAATTTAGAGAACTCATTAGGGGAGTATTCTCCTTGTCAATCTGACCTTAGGCACTTCATATATTTGCTTTTCAAATTCACATGCTTCACATACTTTCTACATATCTTCAACTTTAAACTTAGGTAGTCTTGTCACAATTTCTTTAGTCTGCATAGACTTCATTCTTTGCACATTTAAATACCCAATTCTCTTATGCCAAATGTCTGTATCTGCAACAACTCCGGAACCATTTACAAACATTGTAGCACTCACTTCAGGCATCTTTACATTCAATATAAACATTATACCCACTCTGTTGCATTTTACAACCAACTCAAACTTATCTTTAAAGTCTTCTATATAACAACCATCAGGGATAAACCGGACCTGCAAACCCTGCTCAATCATTTGGCTAATAGAAACCAGATTTTTTGTAATGTTTGGAACATGAATTACATCTACAAGGTACTTCACCTTACCATCTTACATAGACAATGGAACATCTCCAACATGGCAATTAGATGACCAGTGTCATCCCCTATTTTTCAATAAGACTTGGCCTTTCAAGAATCTTCATTTCCTTGAACCACTCACCATGACTTGTCATGTGGTTCAAAGCACCTTAATCAATATACTATACATCATCCTTGCTATTACATCATTCCAGACATAGCATTAACCACATGTTGCATAACAAACAACCTCTCATTATTTTTGCTAGAGGATGCATAGTTGTTTGCTGCACTTTTTCATTTCGCATGTCACTCTTCTTCTTATAGCAATCTACCTACACATGTCCAGGCTTACCACAGTAAAAATAACCTTGCTTATCATTATGCTACCTTTGCCAATTACCATGACCTCTTTGACTCCCCTTGCCTCTAAACTGGCCTCTTCCATTGTGTGTTGTTGTGAATCGTGGGATTGTTGCTGCTAACCATAATTTTGATTACCTGTCTGGCCACCACCTTGGCCACGTCCACAACCCCTACCTCATTCTCTACTTGCACTTGTGTGAAAGGCCTACTTCTGTGAACTATTTTTGTTTTGTTGATCTTCACTCAAATTCTTCTCTTCACAATAATCAGCATTGACACCAAATCTGAGAAGTTGAGAATGTTCTCTCGAGTCTGAATAGACGTCTTGAACGCCTTGTATTGTGGCCCCAGACCATGTAGACACACTTCCACCTTATCATCATCATCAACAGAAACACCAATTAATGCAACATATTCCACAATGCCCTTGATCTTCAAGGCATAATCATTCATAGACATATTTTTCTTCTCCACAGTATGAAGCTCATTCTTCAATTGAATCTTTTGTGCCTTGGTGTTAGTTTCATACAGCTTCACCAAGGTGTCCCATGCCTCCTTAGATGACTTGGTATCTTGTATATACCCAATCATGGTGTCCTATATATATACTGATAGAAAGCCAATACATGAATTTCCTTGCGTCTTGATTCCAATCCTTGAATTCTTTTACATCTGCAGGGCAGTTGGATTAATCTCTGGTATCTCTGGTGCCTCCTCATGTTCACCTTCAATGTAGTCCGAGTAACCTTTTCCCATTAGGAAATTTGTCAATCTAAACCTCCAAGCATGGAAGTTATTCTTGTCAATCTTCTTTACAACAATCTGGTTTATTCCATTATTCGACATCTTGTCTGCAACACAAATTTACCAAAAACAACACTCTTATTTGACCTGCACAAACTGTTGTATTCTCTACAGGCAGCTGTACTATACTGCACCTAAACTGTCACAAACTAGTGACCTCAATTTGCATACATACATCCAAGGGAGACTTTAAGGCCTCTTTGCAGTACACACAATGTCTGCACAATCAATTCTCCTTCTTGTAGTTCAAAAATCAGAGTTCTACAGAGAATCGAAACTTACCCGCGGTGCTCACTAAAAAACGGAGGTCTAGACGCGGCCAGAATACGTTTTCGGATCAATTTTTTTTTTCAACAAACAATCTAGTTTCCCTATAGTTCTCCTCCCGCCCGAAGAAAGCTCCTCAATCGAAGTTCATTTGCTGATGTATCTTGAAGAGCTCCCGACAACAAGGGTGTAGTAGCCAACACAAAGGGGGAAGAGTAGATGAAGCTCTTATCCTCGTATCGCTTCTTGTGCTTCTCTTTCTTGCCGTTCAGCCCTTAGCATGAACCAGGCTCTGATACCATGAAAAGATACAAGGGAGAAGAGAGCTTGAGCTCTTGCAAGCACACACACACTCACACAAACCCTAGCAGAGAACACACAAGGTGAGAGACTGAAAATTCTTCTTCTTCTTCACTCAACAAAAGAGGTCTACAAAGAAGATAAAGTGACTAACACACATAATAGAGTATATACAAGAGGTCCATAATGTGAACACGCTAAGAGGAGTGGGTAAGTGTGGACTAGTCGGTGTAGTCTAGCTGTAGATCTTTGGCGAAGAAATGTATGTGCTAGCTACTAAACCTGCTAGTGATATAAATGTTGAACGGTCGTGCAGGCACCTCATGAGTGTCAGCTCATGTTGATCTTGACATTTCAACATTAACCGCTGTTAAGCATAAGCCATAAGACTGAAGTATTAATCCTTAAGAATAGGGTTAATCATATTGCATTTTTCTTAAGCCTTAAGGAAGCTTAACCATATTGCATTCATCTTAAGCCTTATGCATATGCCTTAAGCCCTATGCATAAGCCTGAAGCCCTATGCATAGGCTTATGTATAAGCCTTAAGTTCTATGCATAAGCTTAAGCCTTAATCTTAAGGCCTATGCATTAGCCTTAAGCTCTATGTATAAGCTTAAGCCTATGCATAGGCCTTATGCTTAAGCCTTATGCATAGAGCTTGCATAAGGCTTGTGCATAACTTGACCTAGCCCTAATCTCAGCACCCAAGGGAGCAATAACACACAAAGAGAAAAGCATAATTAAATAATGGAAAGAGGGTATACCCTAATTAAGAGGCTTCATAGGCTTCTTACAAGCTCTATGCATAGGCTTCTTGCAAGCTTGCATGAAGCTTATGCAAGCTCTATGCATAGGTTTCTTGCAAGCTTGCAAGAAGCCTATGCATAGAGCTTGCAAGAAGCCTATGAAAGTTCTATGCATAAGCTTCATGCAAACTTGCAAGAAGCCTATGCATAGAGCTTGCAAGAAGCCTATGAAAGTTCTATGCATAAGCTTCATGCAAGCTTGCGAGAAAGCAAGAAAAAAAAAAGTGTAGTACTACCCATGTAAACTTACCCCAAAAAAAAGGTGTAGTAACTTACGTGTGTAGACCTACCCCAAAAAAGTACTGCTACCCATGTAAGCACTTTTATGTCCACTTTATAGGACACTTTTATGCCTGCTTACCCTACATGTGTAAGCACTTAACATAACCCAACACGTGTACTTTTTATGTCCTCTAAGAAAGGAGACATGTACAACACTAGTGAAAAGAACATTTCATTTCATGTGTAAGCACTTAACATAACCCAACACGTGTACTTTTTATGTCCTCTAAGAAAGGAGACATGTACAACACTAGTGAAAAAAAACATTTCATTTCATGTGTAAGCACTTAACATAACCCAACACGTGTACTTTTTATGTCCTCTAAGAAAGGAGACATGTATAACACTAGTGAAAAAAAACATTTCATTTCATGCGTCCATGCATGTGAGCTTCAATGGCTTCAATCTAAATACTTTATAGAACACTTTTTATGTCCTCTAAGAAAACCTCTAAGAAAAGAGACCTATACAACACTAGTGAAAAAAACATGTCATTTCATGCTTCCATGCATGTGAGCTTCAATGGCTTCAATGCACTATCACGTGCATTGAAGCCTCTGCTCAAATGGACTCCCACCATAATATAAATTTGAGATTTTCATAAAATTACCATAGATTTTAATAAAATTACCATAGATTTTAATAAAATTACCATAGATTTTAATAAAATTACCATTGGTAACATATTCTAAATTTTGAGTTACAATTTGGTAATTTCCTAGATCTTAAAGTTACCAAAGATCTCTTCATTTCTTTCATACACGCTAGATGTTGTATGAGTTTCAAAAAATTAAAGCTATTTCTATCAATTATTGAGGGAACTTCGAAAAAATAGCAAGATGTTATAGTGATTTCTACTTCGTGAGCCTCAAGTCATGAATTTGAGCCTTATTAAGCATGTGTCATATAAACTTATAGAAAAATCCTAATGGTAATTTTTCTTAAAAGGTGAGTTATCATTTTGTAATTTTTTACTCGTACAAAGTTACCAAATGGTAATTATCAATCTAAATTAGATTACAATTTGTAACTTTTAGTAGTTCGGTTCCAAGGTAGTTACCAAATTTATACTATGAAGTCTCCCACTAGGCCCTCAATCATGAGCTTAAAATACTCATTTTACATGTGTAAGTACTTCACACAGGCGGACACTAGTGATTTTCCAACTTTACAAGACACTCGTGATTTTCCAACTGTATGAGAAAACAGCCTCTCAAACTCAAAAAAAAAGGTGTAGTAACTTACCCGTGTAAACCTACCCCCAAAAAAGGTGTAGTAACTTATCCCAAAAAAAGGTGTAGTAACTTATCCATGTAAACTTACCCCAAAAAAAGGTGTAGTAACTTACCTGTGTCCCAAAAAAAGACGGTGTACTGCTATCTGTGTAAGCACTTTCATGTCCACTTTTTATAGGACACTTAAATTATGTCTGCTTACCCTATGTTGAGAGATGTAATTGCGGTGTTGTGTGTATGTGGGAAAGCACCCTTGAGGTGCAAGATATTGTGGTTAGATAAGAATGCCACATGACCAAAAGAGTGGAAAAGGAAGTGCCACTTGGATGATGACATGTAAAGTGGGATAAGGCTAGAAAACCTATATCATTGTATGGTTCACTTGAGATATGCAATAAAATTGAGTATTGAGTGTGCAATCTTTCTCTCTCTTCTCTTATGGAGTTCTTAGTGTGGTATAATCCACCCTAATTATGTTACTTAATCTATGTCTGTCACCATGATCAATCTCATTTTAGGATTGTTTAACACCCTACACATGTAAGCACTTAACATAACCCTACACGTGTACTTTTTATGTCCTCTAAGAAAGGAGACATGTACAACACTCGTGAAAAAAACATTTCATTTCATGCTTCCATGCATGTGAGCTTCAATGGCTTTTCAAGCTACTTACCGTGTAAATAAATGGTAATTATCAATCTAAATTAAATTAGAATTTGTAACTTTTTAGTCATTTGGTTCCAAGGTGGTTATCAAATTTATACTATGAAGTCTCCCAGTAGACCCTCAATTCGTGAGCTTAAAATACTCATTTTACATGTGTAAGCAAGCACTGCACTTTACAGGCGGACACTAGTGATTTTCCGACTTTGGAGGACACTGGTTTGGAGGACACTCGTGATTTTCCAACCGTATGAGAAAACAGCCGCTCAAACTCATGGTCTCTCCCGCTTGCTGCTATTATCACACTCCTAGTAGTGAAGTGCCTCCTGCTAACCACTCTTGCCATGGCAACACTACCATCAGCTCATGAGAGCAGAGTCTTGGTGACGGGAGCCACAGGCCATACGTGGCTGGTCTCACGTCTCCTGGAGAGGGGATACAGGGTGAGAGCAGCAGTCATGGACCCAGGTATATTCATGTCTGCTGTTGTTGAGAAATGAGCAAGGAGTTTGCTGCAGTGAGATGGAGGAAGGGAAAACCCAGATCCTTGTTGTCTCATTGATAATGATTATTCATTGTGTTTGTGTGCCTCCTGCATATATATTCTTACAGAGGATAAGGAGGATCTACGCCCCATCCTTGGCCTTCCTCCCAACACCTGGAGATTGTGAAAGCCAATCTCCTCGTGGAAGGTGACTTCGATGCTCCCGCCCACGGCTGCGATGGAGTCTTCCACCTCGCTTTTCCAACAAACTTCATTGTGGAGGATCCTCAGGTCTCCATAACATGCAAATCTCTAATTAATTAATTAATTAAGGCATTGGCATGGTAAGCTGCCATTTATAACAACACAAATCTTGCTACATATATCACACACACACTCGACTCGTACGACCCATGAGGTGCGTGGTCACTGGGCATGCGCCATGAAAAATCCCCCCTCCTTTTTTTTGTGAGAGATGGGCACGAAAATCAGGCTTGTTCGGGGGTGGGGGTTCATGCTCGCGCCCTCAGCTCGATAGGCCACGAGCTGCACCAACTCAGCCCAACACATGATTAACTCAGGCTTGTGCATTTAATTAACTATGTTGTTTCCACTCTGATTGGCAGAGAGATGCTATTGATCTGGCGGTCCAAGGGACTCTCAATGTGCTCAAATCTTGCATCAAATCTCCCTCGGTTAGGCGCGTGGTCCATGCCTCTTCTGCGGCAGCTATCAAGTTCTCAGGAGAGAAGGTGGGAGGCCAAGTCTATGATGAGTCTTGCTGGACTGATGTGGAATTTTGCAAGAACCACAATGTGTTTGGTTGGGTGAGTTTTCCACTAATAACGCATCCCCCCATGAACTTTTAAGGGCATTTGTGTCAAGAATTGTTCTAAGTTGCTACAATGAAGGATATGTGTGTAAATTGTCAAATGGATGTTGTTATGCTTGCATCTAAACTATTGCATATTCCAGCCATATGTGGTAGGCAAGACCCTTGGAGAAAAAGTTGCTACGGAGTTTGCACAGCAACACGATTTGGACCTGGTTATCATCAACCCAACTCTTGTGAGCGGGCCTTTCTTGATTTCAAGGATCCCCAACAGTGTCAAGACTTGTCTGGCTTTGATAACAGGTAAAAGCAATGAGATCAAATCTAAGCTATAACATAAGCAAGATGAGATAGAATAATTCAATGGGATGCCTTCATCACATAAGATAATCTGCCACATGTGCAGGGGATCTAGTCATGTTGCCTTTCCAAAAGCGCATGTCATATGTCCACATAGAAGACGTGGTGAGCGCCTTCATCTTTCTTTATGAAACTCCCACAGCAAAAGGTCGCCACATCTGCTCTGCAGAAGATGCCTCCATTGGACACATTGCACAGCTCATCTCTTCCCGTCACCCGGAGTTCAAAATCCCCACAGAGTACAAGCTTCTTTCCATTTTTTGCACATCTTTTTTCCGTTATTTTCAATCCTGCTTCTAATTCTATTTATCTTCTTCCCCGATTTTTTGATCAGCCTAGCCTTCCTTGGAGAGCCTGTGGTGTACTACTTTGACTCCTCCAAGCTCAAGAACCTCGGCTTCCAATACAAACACACCTTGGAAGACATCTTGGATGACACCATTAAATGTTGCAAAGAGAAAGGTCTGTTGTGATTAAGGCTAGAAAAGCTTCATATTTTTCCTTTTTTTGTGGAGAGGAAGCTAAGAGAAGGTTTAAAACTCTGAATGGATTTAAAACTTTGAATGTGTCAACCAGGGCATCTCTCCCTCTCTCTCTCTCTCTCTCTCTCTCTCACACACACACACACACACACACACATACATAGACACACATTGCAAACATGTAGAATGACTATATCTCTCTCTCTCTCTAGAGATGCAAACATGTATAATGACTCTCTCTCTCTCTCTCTCTCTCTCTCTCTCTCTCTCTCAGACAAGTCTGAATCTCAGACTGATTCAGACTTGTCTGAGAGAGAGAGAGAGAGAGAGAGAGAGAGAGAGAGAGAGAGTCATTCTACATGTCTGTAACATGTGTCTGTGTGTGTGTATCTCTGGGGGTTTAGCTAAAAATATGTAAGTATACCACGTGAGTTCAAATGAAGGGATTTTTTAATTTAAAATTTTAAGATAAATTTACAGAAATACATGCTTCCATGCATGTGAGCTTCAATGGCTTTTCAAGCTACTTACCGTGTAAACAAATGATAATTATCAATCTAAATTAAATTACAATTTTTAGTAGTTTGGTTCCAAGGTGGTTACCAAATTTATACTATGAAGTCTCCCAGTAGACCCTCAATCGTGAGCTTAAAATACTCATTTTACATGTGTAAGCACTTCACTTTACAGGCGGACACTAGTGATTTTCCAACTTTGGAGGACACTGGTGATTTTCCAACTTTGGAGGACACTCGTGATTTTCCAACCGTATGAGAAAACAGCCTCTCAAACTCATGGTCTCTCCCGCTCGCTGCTATTATCACACTCCTAGTAGTGACGTGCTTCTTTCTGCTAACCACTCTTGCCATGGCAACACTACCATCAGCTCATGAGAGCACAGTCTTGGTGACGGGAGCCACAGGCCATATCAAGAAGAACCACTCACCCCCCCTAATACCCTGCCACCACTATTCATAGCACCTTCACCACCACCCCCGTAGCCTCGTCCCCTCCACTATCACAACATGATGCAGCGACTAGCTGTCTCACTGTAAAGTATCCCAAATTTTTTGGGAAATCCTTGGATGATGCCGATGCTTACATCTTGATGTTCAATACCACTTGGTGTGTCAATGTACCCGGCCCGGTGGACCAGCACCTCAAAAAGGCTTCCTTTGTTCCCACACTTCAGAAGATTGTCGTTGCTTAGTATGAGTATGCCCATTTCCCCCCATTTGATGCCATTCGTGATGCATTCCTTCAACGCTTCAAAGAAGACAAGACATCCATACATGTGCTAGATAAGCTATGCAGAATGAACCAGAAGAGAATGACAGTGGAAGATTATGCTACAAAGTTTTGACGAAAACTTCTCCACAGGCTAGATGCAGCTAACCAACCCGGGAAGAAACCAGCCCGCCGACCAGAAATAGCCGAAGGAGTCAATATGCTCGGAGGGCTAGACCTCCACGAGGAGGAGGAGTATCTCCGACAAAATGCTAATTTTATCAGCCTGTTTGAGGTTGATATAGTTCGGATAATGGACAGATATCAACCAAACAGTCCACACAAGGATAATGTTCCCAAGGATCAATCCACTCCGTGGATGGAAGGACACAGTTCGGATAAAGCAGAAGTTTTTTATGAGGCTCTTTCTAAGGAAGGCACTAATCCAAGCCTACAGCAACTCATTACAGTAGAAAAGGATTTTGACAAAGATCTGAGGTACTCAAAGAGGGTCAAAGAGGATGAATTGATGGAAATGAACCTCGAAAGTGAACCTCAGAAGTGATAATGACCCCAAGATGGTCCAGGTCAGTGCCAAGCTAGACATTGAGTTCCGAGAAGAAGTGTGAGTGTTTCTCACTTACTTCAAATATGTGTTTGCATGCAGCTACACTGAGATGAAAGGGATTAATCCTAGATTCTACCAACACCGGATCAATCTAAAGTAAGATGCCATCCCTATTCAGCAATAAAGATACTGGATGAACCCAAACTATGCCAAAAGGGTGAAGTAAGAAATAGACAAGCTACTACAAGTCGGATTCATATATCTGATCAATCGGGTGACATGGTTGTCCCCAATCGTCATTGTGCCCAAGAAAAACCAAAATTTGAGGGTCCTTATAGATTATCGGAAGCTGAATGCCGCAACCATCTTAGATCCTTTTCCTTGCCATTCATGAATTCCATGCTTATCTATCTACAATTAACTTAATTAATCCAATTTAGAATTATAGAACTCTAATCTACATAATTTTCTAAATTCAAGAGAGTAAACAATAAGAAGAGTTTAATTAATCTCTTAGTTAATCTTTCTAGGATCAAGAAAGACTCGAATGTAAAGAAGAGAAGGAGGTGGCCTTTTCATCAAAGGCATCGCATTTGAATTTAATTCAATCATTTGCAAAACATAAAAATAAAGAAAACCATAGATTTTTTATTAAAATTCGTAAACAAAGTAAGAAAATTAGTTTACATGGAGCTTGTAAGCTCTCCTTTGGCTTGAGGGATTGAGGGTTCTACTCTTGTTTAAAGCAAGAGTAGCCACCAATTCACTTTGGAGAGGATTAGGCCAAAAACAATTGAATTATTTAAAAATTCAATGTAGATGGTTCAGGACGGGAGTAGAGTAACAGTGCATAAACATCATTGAGCTTTTACAAAGGGGTAGGCTTCTATTTATAGGAAAAAGTGAGCCTCTAACCAAGCAAACTGATTCTAGAATTTTCCAGATCAGTTTGGTCAATTTTTGACCATTTTTGGGTCAGTTGAGCTTACTTTTTGGATCTAGTTTTGAAACAGGAGAGAGGAGAGATAAAAATATCTCATTTTATTGATTAAAAATTGGGGATAATGATGAGAAAAATGCGCCTACTTCATGAGGGGAGATCCCCACTCTGAGGTCAAAATTTATTTTTTTAATTCTTTTCTTTGGTCCCTAGTCCTCTCTTCATCTTATGTGAGCATTTACTCATTTTTGGGGAGGTTTTCTTTTATTCTTCAATTTATCTCCTCCCTACATTTGGATTAATCTTATTGGTCCATAGGAACCTTAATTAGACCATAATCCAAAATTTTTAGAAAATCTTAACCTTTAGGCTAAGGTCTTTTATGCATATTATAATTTATTTCTAATGCATCTTAGGAATTTCTTTTTAAACTTCTGTTTCGGGGGAGTTTATTTTAATAAGAAGGGATATTTTTTCATCCAAAGATATCTAAAAACTGAATTATCTCTCTCTAGGCCAAAACAGGTAGAAACAAGATCTTTTATTATTCTGAAAAGAGGATTGATTTTTACAGGGGAAGAAATTGGGCTGGGGAGGAATCTTACATCATGCAATATGTATAGTAGAGGCTAGGGAGGGGTCTTAGATAAGGACCCTCCATTCCAGTATGGTTAGCTCGACAGGCAAGGCACCATACAAGATCTCTCTTTGGATAAAGATGGGGTTGACCTCCTCGATCTCGACCTTGGCCTGTTCTCCATTGTTGGGTCATTTGCTGCATTAATGCACCAGCCAATTGCTCTACATTTTTTCCTGATGTGGACTCCTTGCTTTTCCCATCAAGCTTTGTGCTAGTTGTCTTGAAAGAGGCTTTTGATGTGCCCTCATGGAGTTCTCAAGAACATGTTCCCTTGAAATTGTCCTCAAAATCCATAGCACACCTGCAACATTACTCAAAGGAGGTATGGCCCAAGGCATACAATGAGTTGTGTAAGGGAACATCATCATGACCCTCTAGAAATCTCCCTATTAAACTTTCATCAGAGAACTTGTCTCTGGCACTATAGCGTGAGTGGAGATATCTAACTCTATTGATGTAGTCTCTGATGGTGTCTCCTTCAGTTATGTAGTTACTCAACTAGGCTCCATCTGTTACCTTGGTGAGAATACCCAAACTTGAAAGACTTTCAAAGCTTCAAAGGTGGCTTTATCCTCGGCCTTCAAGGACCTGAACCATTGGCCTACTTTGCCATCAGGGGGTGAGGCCGAAGGCGCTCACCTTAACTTGATCTTCTACATGGCTGAAGGCATCACAGATTTGATTAAACATCTCTAAATGTGGGATCAGATCCCTAGTCCCATCAAATTTCATGATAAGTTTCGAGATGTTAGCGAGTTTATTCTGCTCTAATCTTG
This sequence comes from Cibotium barometz, assembly GCF_041138505.1. NCBI lineage: Eukaryota > Viridiplantae > Streptophyta > Polypodiopsida > Cyatheales > Cibotiaceae > Cibotium > Cibotium barometz. The sequence goes on along the minus strand of NC_141050.1, from coordinate 11,128,648 downwards.
TGCAAGTGTAGGTTGCACTAGTGCTGGAGGTGTGATACCTGCAGAGCCACCCCCTCCCTATTTCCATGGCCAATCTCAACATTTCTGGTATTAGCCTTGCCATGGCTAGAACAGAAATAGTTTAAGGAAGGGTTGGTGTGGAGGAGAGGAGCCGAGAGGATAATATACCATAGGATGCCCCTATCTGATAGGTGGGTTTAAATATGCTCCTTATGGTCTCATGTGGTACCTAGGGTAGACTCCTTGTGGTGGGTACTGCTGATATACAGGCAAACCGAGATTATGTGAAGGGCCTGGGTAGACCCTTTCCCTTTGGTGTGACGTTTACGGACCTTGAGATGGCGGACCTGGCCCTGGGTTTTGCACTGGTCCTTGGGCCCTATATTGATCAACTATACCTAAGATAGGCATGGCTCTCTAGACTAATGGTTCTATTTGGGTCTGTTGGCTTCCACTTTGCCCTACTTCAGCTCTAGGATCTAGAGACAGAGTGGGCTCACTTGCTTGTGGTTGGTCCATGCCCCTTGCCCCCCTGGGTTATGGTTCTTTTGACTGTGTATTTCCCAGGATAAAATTACGGAGCCTTGAAGATAGGCTTCTCTGCGAATGTGTGGGAGATGTAGGAACTTACTCTAGGATAGATGGTATGTCCATGCATTGAAGTTTTGGCTCTCCTATTTCAAGGTCTGGAGCCCCTTCCCCTGTGCTTGGGTGGTCTTTGCTTTCATTGGTACTAATTATAAAGACAAGCACCGTTTGACTCCACTCCGTATTTGATCGATGGGTCCAACCTTATAAGCGAAGGAGCTTCTTGAGAGTTTGCTTCGTCAAAAAGAGGGTTATTTTGCACCAATCTACTCGATTGTAGGTGCCTGGAAATATGGAACTGCTATGTAGAACCCCTGAGTGAAAAGTTTTTTTTTGGGGGGGGATGGAACGACTGTACACTTTGAAATGAGCGATCATATGTGAAATATCCCTGCCCCCTCCGCGCAACAAATTCCGGGATGCTAGCAGCAGAACTAGCACTTCTTGCACAGGGCAAACCCTCTCACTCAGGGCCTCACCCACGGATATCCGGACAAGAGACTAATCTCTCGGTTCTTCCAAAACTGAACCCAAAAAGACTTCCCTCGCCTAACAGACATAGGTGATTCCTCCAAGATATTTTATTCTAACGTAGTCAAGGTCATCACTAACCAAACTGACCCGACCGAACCTGTAAGTCTCATGGTAAGATCAAGGAAGAGAATTGCACTTGGATCATAGAGTCCAACGCTTTTTTCCTCATCAAGAGGCATAGCTGTTGATTCTTTTCCATAGAACAAGGGTTACCTGGGATTTACTTCAACTATCATAACTTAACAGAATCGAGTTTCATTTTAGGGATCCATCACACCAGCCTAACCCCATCCAATTCCAATTTGTTAGCCAACCGCCCAACCACTGTAGTGATAGGATCCATTTAGGAATTTGGTTATGTTTTGCTCCGGGTACCAGGGAAAAGAGTTCCCAAGCCCCCTAGTCGACGCTTCAAGCAAAGTTCAAGATAGTCATACCACTTACACACCCAATATGAAATTGCCTTTTTCACAGATTCATCTATCTTTAAAACAATCTTTTAATAAAATCACAGTATCATTGATCATAATCCTCCAAAATATATAGCTTGAATTCTAATTTCAATCATTCCTTCATATCGGTGTACCTATGGCATCATTAGCACCAGAATGCTCACCACTTGCTCACTCAGGAGCCTTTTCGATAGTTCCTAGCTCATAGTACCTGAAAATATAATCAAGTATTACATTCACTTCTTCCCCAGCATACCTATGGCATCATTGGCAACCAGAACGCTCACCACCTGTTCACTCAAGGGCCTTTTTGATAGTTCCTAGCTCATAGTACCTGGAAATATAATCACATAAGAAAGATCCAGATGGATTCTCCATTCAAGATTAGCAAGATCAACCAACAGATCCATATAAAAGAGCAATGGACTCATCTGTTGAAGACCAGCAAGGTCAATCAACCAGATCCATGCCCGAGTTCAGAAAACAACTCTAGCTCCTTGTTCCATTTTCTTCCTCGACGCACGCGTGGGTATCTTCAGCGACCTAGAGCTCGAGCACCGTATGGTCAGCACATCACATCCACATCTATCCATATCTCACATCACATCCATTCACATCTCATCACATTCATCCACGTCCATCCATTCATTCACATTCACATCTATCCACGTCCATCCATTCATTCACATTCACGTCTATCCACATCCATCCATTCATTCACATGCACATCTATCACTTCACATCTCATTCTCACCCATTTATGTCACATCACAGCCATTCACATATCATGACATCCACATCCACATCCATTTACATCACATCTCATCTCATCTCATCACATCCACATCCACATTTATTTACATCACATCACATCTCATCCACATCTCATCACATCCACATCTATTTACATTACATCACATCTCATCATATCTTATCACATCGCATTCACATCTTATCACATCACATTCATATCTTATCACATCACATTTACATCTTATCACATCACATTTACATCTCCTCTTATCACATTCACATCTCATTTAATCACATTGCATCCATTTACATCCCGTCACATTCATTTACATTCATTCGGCTCTACATCACATCTTATCACATCCACCTTTAGTACTGTTTTCTACTTTCGATATCGATGGGACTTTTCTAAGTTTCTGCCAATTGCTTGGCTTAGTTAAAGGTACTTTTTCTTGATGGATATTTTCATATTCTTTCTCAAATTTCTCAAGTGAAATATATTCAATTGATATTCTTCTTTTGAGTAAAAGATCCATGGGATTTACAAAAATCAATTCTACCCATATTTCCCAATAAAATTAATAATGCTCAAAATTCCACTTTTGATAAATACTCATAATTTGAATTATGCCAAAAATTCATCTTTTACCATTTAATTACTTGGATCTCAAATATCATGAGAATTCCTCTAATTTACTCTTTTCTCACTAATCAATTAATTATGCATATTTACAAAATATTTATTTCTTATGAATATGATGAAAATCATTCTTTTTGCATAGGATGTCCAATCCTAGAATATGGTAGAAAGTCCTCTTTTAGCATTATGCGTAAAAAATAAGATATGTATTATTTTCTTAAAATTTTACCATAGCATCGCTACTATTACTGATAATTCTCAATTTTTTCTAAAAGATTAAAAGCTTGTAATGAAAATATGATAATAGTTCCTCTTTTATGCTTAAAATCAAACTATGAATTTAAATCATAATTTTAACCATAAAATTAAACATAACTACGATTATCCCACTAGATTAAACTAATTTCAACATTCCTCTTTTCCCAAATTGTTAGGATAATCCATTTCTCATTTAGAATTAATTAGGGTAGTTTTCAACTACTCATAAACAATCTAAAAGAATTTACCATTTATTTAATAGCATAAAATCATGAAAATAATATTTTCTTAATCTCTAGCTTATCAAGCCTAGAGCCTAGCTAATTTGAATTAAGAGACTATCATTGAGAAACATACTTTTCCAAGGGATTTAGCCATAAAGATGGCTATTCTTTTAGAGAGAGAGATTTACTTAAAGAAAGCATTACAATTAAGCATAAAGATTAAATTTCTCTTAATTAAACATTAAGATTTTTAGGGAAAGCTTGATTTGAATTAAAACAATCATTTTGAGAGCTTCTCAAGCTTGAGAGGGGTTGAGAAGAAGAAAGTTATTGAGAGAATTGGAAAAAAAACATAAAAATCAATTTTACCTCCATGTTTGGCTTGATTCTCTATTAGCAGTGAAGCCCCCGACCAATCAATTAGTCCACCAAGAGGAGAAGAGCAACTCCAAGAGTTGTTGTAGAGAGACAAAGCTCCAAGCTCTCAAGAGAGAGGAAAATTTAAGGGATAATAGAAAATATGATTATTTTAATATAATATTGGCATGGTATAGCTCCAGTATGAAAATACAAATGACTAAGGGTCTATTTATAGGTGAGGGAGGCCATTAACCAAGTCCAACTGGGTTCTAGAATTTTCCAGGTTCAGTTTGACTCAATTTGGACAAGATTTGGACCAATTTTGCTCCCTTTTTTTTTGTTTGATCCACGAGAGAGGAGAGATAAAAATATCACAAACTTTTTGAATTAAAAAACCCTTCCATACATGTGAAAGAGGCGCCTACCTTAAGAGTCCCCCTTTCCAAGGTGTCAAAAATGCATCATTATTCTAAAATATCTCATTTTTTTAGTAATATCTCATAATTTTTAACTAATAAACCTTGTACTCAGTCAACTCTTCATCTTATGTGAGCATTTACTCATTTTTGGGTAATTTCTTTTATTCTTTGGATTTATCTCATCCCAACACTTGGATTAATCCAATTGGCCCATTGAAACCTTAATTGGACCATAATCTAAAAATTTCTAAAAATGTAGATCCTTAGGCTAAGGTCTCTTATACCATTTTCAATTAATTCCTAATGCACATTGAAAAGTTCATTTTGAACTTTTGTTTCAGGGGAATCCATTTTAGACACTAGGAGGATTTTTATATCCAAAGATATCTCAAGTTTGGATTATCTCTCTCTAGGCCAAAATAGGGTAAAACAAGATCTTTCTTCTATTTCATAGAGGGGAATAATTACAATAACAGAAGGGGAGGTTCTTACATCTTTACACATCAAAAGCTGGAGGGAGGAATCTTACAATATGCTTTCAAAATGAGAAATGAATGGGTGTACACTTCTCAGGGAGAGAATGAATGGATGTTCGCTTCAATATGGACACGGGCGTGCGCTCTAGAAATGAAAAGAAGAATGGATGTTCGCTCAGGTACAGATGGGAACAGGTGTACCAAGTTAAGTCCATAGTGGAACGGGCATTTGTTTCAAGATGAGAAGGGAACACATGCTCGCTTCTAAAGCTGAATGGAACGGATGTTCGCTCAAGAGCAGAAGGGAACGGACATACAAAGTTAAGTCTAGAGTGGAATGGGCATTTGCTTCAAGATGAGAAGGGAACGGACGTTTGCTTCCAAATCTAAATGGAACGGACGTTTGCTCAAAAGAAGAAGGGAACATGCATAGCACGTTAAGTCCAGAGTGGAACGAGCATTCGCTTGAAGATGAGAAGGAAATGGGTGTTCGTTTCCAAAGTTGAGAAACGAGCATGGCACTTTTGGAATTTGAAGGTCATGCCTTCCAGGACAGTGAATAAGTCATTCTTGATTGAGAATGGATGAAAGCTACCCAATGCACCATAGACTTGGCCGTAGGGAGTGTCTCCACACTAACTCTATACCCTTGCATTGCATGCACATTGCAACTGTGCTACAACACTTAGTACTGGAATGCCGTAAGGATGAAACCTCAACATTGGCTCAACCCAAGGCTACTTCCTCCATACCAACAACCTCAACGTCATTAAAAACCAAGTCTTTAGCTTCCAACTCTGCATCCACATCTTTTTCGAAGACCGACCAATGTGTAACAAGGAAACAAGCCAAGAATCCCTAGCCTACCTTCAAATGGTTTGCAAGGCTATTCAACCTACTCTACGTCGATAAAAAATTGGCCAAAAGCCTAGGAAAGTCATCGCTCAAAGAAAGCCAACATAAGGTTACTTCAAGGTGGATTCCCACTAGTCTTCTTCAAGCTCAAGGCTTCTATGAAGGTAACAACTGGATTTAGGTTCCAAAGCACACGTGGTCATCCCAAGAGAAGTTAATGCAAAATCCTCACCAAGCAGCTCATAAATCCATCCATCAGACAAGGGAAAGAAGGTCATGATATAATCCTAACCATCCATTCCTAAAAAAGTATGGATTTCCAAACGCATTCAAACATTTTAATAACTAGATGTCAGCATTGCTATGGTGCCAAAGTGTTCTTCATCAAAACTATATTATCCTCAAGGAAGATAGACAAATTATCTTCAAAAGGCTTACATCACCCTTCGAGAAGTCCATAGATGATGAGGAGAAGGAAGGGGGCATATAACCAACTTTATATTTGTACCCCTAAATATTTTTTTCTCCGTGGGAGAACTTACATTCATGTAAAGCGGGAGCCTATTGGGGAAAACATAACTCCCATAAGTATAGTAAATATTAAAACCATACTAAAACATACAACACATACCAAATATTTCATTAAAAAACCCTTGAAAAGGACAAAGAGCTGAGCACACAACAATACAAAGAGAATGCCTAAAAGCACAAGGTTTCCCCATAACTCCTTTGGCTAATTTACAGACCTCAAGCGATGAATTTCACTTGGTGTAACACAAATGCACCAAATTGTGGATCTGGATTATCAAGAATGGTATTATTAGCACGGCAGGGAGTGTCTAGCATATCACCTTTCTAAACACACTTGCGTTACTTTGATGCACCCTTACGAGCGACTTGTTGTGGAGGTAATTTTATCAGTTTATTTTTACTATAATTCCATCCCATAGATCGGGAGTTTTTTTGGGCAAGCAATTGAGGGCGAGCATAAATCCAAATATGGCGAGTAGTTTTTTAATAATGGGGGTCTCTCAATCTATTCTCTCTCTCTCTCTCTCTCTCTCTCTCTCTCTCTATGACCATCTCTAAACATATTTTCATTTTTGAATGTGTTTGTCTCTCCTCTGGTTGACTTGAGCTCAATGGAGTTTGTTGCTCTCTACCCAATGGATTACTCTATAAGTTATACCCTACAAGCACCAATGCATTTACCTCCTCAAGTGTTAGATTTGTGCCTTCACTAGGAACATTGTGTGCACTACAACAGAATGAGGATTTAGCAGCGAAAATAGCAGCATTTTTATAACTAGAAGGGTGCGAAGATTTCGGGCCTATATCGCCTGCTAAACACGCTGCTATTTTTGCTACAACGGCTTCGCTGCAGCAATACTATTTCGCTGCGAGCAGTGAACGTACTGCATAATAAAAAAAGCTGGGGTAGACTGGGGAGTCTACACAGGACTCCCCAGTCTTCCCGGGAGCTCTTTTTTTTCTAATGTAGACACAGTAAAACTAACATAACTTCACATCATCATGGACAAGTGTAATGTAAAACTTACAAATACTAAAAAGAAAACACATTTGCAAACCATGGTTTTAGGAATGTCAAAATTCAATTACAATACTTAGCAAAATTACATAAGTGTGTGTTTCCAAAAAACCTCATATACAAGATAAAGCGTAATAAAAACCTATGGAGCTAGGGGCTATCTAGATCTCATGCTGTGCGATTGGTATTGTTCCTTGCAGCTCGCTTCTCACATTTCCATTGCTATTGGCATGGACATTTACACCACCGTTTCTAGTTACATGATCCTAAAACACAATAAAACTAACACAATTAGTGAGAAAACAAAGAGGTTTAGGGTTTAGGAATGTACTTACTTGCCATGCTTGCCAAGCATCTCCTCCATTAATAACAATATATCCTTTATCTTGCACCCTATCAAATAGAGCTTACAAACCCTGTTGTAATGCAAAATCATATTTCTCTTGCATAGGGGGCGGTCCACTGTTTCAAGCTATTGACATACAAACAAATGAACATTTTAGAAAGTTTTTATTTAAGATAACCTTCTTTAATTAAAAGATAAGATACAATTTGAGGCTAATATATACTTACAAATATTGTTGGGATATCGACTCCTCCTTCACGTGTAACATCACGCCTCAAGTTTTTTGCCATCTATCTAAGAAAAAGTACAAATACTTAAAACTCTTATGCATAGAAAGCTAGTGGCATGCATAGGAAGCTACCGGCATGCGTTGGTCGTCGTTGCTACTATCGGCATACATAGGAAGCTACTAGCATGCATTGGAAACTACCAACATGCATAGGAAGCTACCAACATGCATAGGAAGCTACCAGCATGCATTGGTTGCTATCAACATGTGTTGGTTTCTATCGACATGCATAGGAAGCTATCGGCATGCGTTGGAAACTATCGGCATGCAAAATCAAACCAAATAAAGAAAAAAAGTATTAGTAACCCTAATCTTAACCCTAATAGAAATCATTTATAAAACCCTAATCTTAAAATCTTAATGAAAGATTTTTCATAACATAAAAAACTTATTGAATATTTCTTTTTCCCTTATCATTATAGCTTAACCCCAACCCTAGCTTCTAAATAGAAAACATAATAGAGATCTTTGATGGAGAGCTCTCCATCAAATATCTTTATTAGGATTTCTATAAAGAAGCTAGGTTAGGGTCAAGCTTCAATGAGAAGGAAAAAAGAAGAAAAGAAAAACTTAAAAGAGAGCAAAGAGAAGGGAAATACTCACAAGAAAGCTTTAATGGAAAGCTTGTTTGCATAGGAAATGAAGGAAAACAGTAGACATACCTTGCTTGAGCTTAAGGTGGAGGATAGGATAGGAGAGGTAGAAGTGACAGACAAGGCAAAAACCTGCAAAAAAAACTCAGAGTACAAGTTTATTGTATTCAAAACATTAAACTATGCGGTAGCAAAAAAGCAAGATATTTTTACAGTATAGCAGCATTTTTTGCTGCTATAGATGCTACTAAGCAGCGCTTTTTTGCTACTAGGCAACGATATTGCACTGCTCGACATCAATTTTTCACTGCTAAATGCATTGCTTATAGTAGCAAAAAAGTGTTACGGAGAAGCAATAGGTCACTGTTGAGCATCTTGAAAACCCCCAATATTTTCCTTCCAAAAACGTTGCTATGCTCCGGATGTATTGTAGTGGTGAGAGATGGTCAATGTTCTTGTCCACAACCCAGGTATGCATGATGTCATTATTGTTGCAAAACCACATCATTTAACTAGTTTTCCCAGTAGCATGGAACCTTGTTGAAAAAAATGATGGTGCAAATACTCCTTTTGCACATCCTATAATCATGTGACCACACTTACTACTATCTATATAACCCAAACACTTTACTCTATTGCCTTTTGGAGTTCTCCTAATTGCCCAAAATGTCGTGTGTATGGGAGCTTCATTTATGATTTTGTCACTCGATTCATTTCTTGTGTCCACATCTTCATCCATGAAGAGTATTTTCTTGCAACATCCAATAGACTTCTTATCTCTCACATGCACGTTGTACTCAGGTCTATGACTAGCATCAGCATCCACATCAATTACATTACATTGTTGTCTCTTGTTTGCAATGATACTCTTTACTATCCTTACCACTTATGCTGGGCTTGTTTGGAGTATGCACATTTGCCCTCTCAATGAGATTTTCAAGACTGGGAACTTCTCCGATATGCTTGCCTATCATGTATGAATTTTGTTTTGCACTCTGTAATAAAGCATTAGCCACGTTTGATACACATGCATTGTAGAGTGTTATTTTTTTTTTGAAACCCTCCCCGTCTAACCAGCTTCCATGTTTAGATGCTCACAAGTTTATTCATGGTGTACGTGACTGATCACCGCTCTTCTCCACCTATGCAATAGTTAGAGATATATTAGAAACACCAATAAAGACACTCGTTTTAAAGAAAATGGTTCTTATACACATACCAAAATCATTACATTTCTCCAATGTACAATGCACACTTCCCACCAACTCGGCCAAAGATCCATGGTAGGTACATATGAATCTTTTACATTTCCAATTCGCCACCATTTTTGGATAAGTTACCCTTGAGCTACTGTAGCCTTTTTTGTGGACTCGGTCCGCCCCTTCTCATGCATGCTCTTATGCACGCCTTGGAAGTCCTTTATAACATACTTTGTGGTATGTATATTTAGTTACCCTTGAGCTACTATAGCCTTTTTTGTTGACTCGGTCCGCCCGTTCTCATGCATGCTCTTATGCACGCCTTGGAAGTCCTTTATAACATACTTTGTGGTATGTATATTTAGGCTTTGTGCCCAATGAATAAACATGAGCATTCCTGACATTTCATTTCTTGTCCTGGACTTCTCTAATGGCATTCCAATTTTCTTGGGCTTCATTTGCCATGAAACCAAAGAAGTCTACCTTTTCAAATCCGTGTGCCACCATGACAGTATTTATGCACTCCCAAAACAATACTTGGTAAGTCTTGTCCTCCTCTTTCATCTCTCGTAAGTTGCAATAGTTAGAAGCTCCTACAGGCTGTAACTAAAAGTCAATATGCTAAAAGAGGTAATTTAAAAAAAAATCTTTTTTTTTCAAAAGCATTATTGCTAGCGATAAGCCATTGTTACTACCTTGGATCATAAACATGAAAAGCCATTGTTACTACCTTGGATCATAAACATGAAAAGCCATTGTTACCCAATCCATGATGCGTCTTGTAAGATTCCTCCCTCGAGCTTTTGAGGTGTAAAGGTGTAATAACCTTCCCTTCTGTTCTTGAAATTATTCCCCTCTCTAAAATAGAAGAAAGATCTTGTTTTACCCGGTTTTGGCCTAGAGAGAGAAAATATCTAGAGAGAGATATTCCAAAATCGAGATATCTTTGGATATAAAAATTCTCCTAGTGTCTAAAATGGATTCCCTTGAAACAGAAGTTCAAAATAAACTTTCCAAGGTGCATTAGGAATTAATTGAAAATGTGAATAAAGGACCTTAGCCTAAGGGTCTACATTTTCAAAAAAAAATGGATTATGGTCCAATTAAGGTTCCAATGGGTCAATTGGATTAATCCAAGTGTTGGGATGAGATGAAGCCAAAAGAATAAAAGAAAATACCCAAAAATGGATAAATGCTCACATAAGATGAATGCTCACATAAAAGAAAATACCCAAAAATGGATAAATGCTCACATAAGATGAAGAGTTGACTGAGTACAAGGTTTATTAGTTAAAATTTATGAGATATTACTAAAAAAATGAGATATTTTTGAATAATAATGCATTTTTGACACCTTGGTAAGGAAAGGGGGAATATTGAGGTAGGCACCTTTTTCACATGTGTGGAAGGGTTTTTTAATTCAAAAAAATTGTGATATTTTTATCTCTCCTCTCTCCTGGATCAAACCAAATCAAAAAGGGAGCCAAATTGGTTGATGCTTTAAGAGGGCCTACAAGTCCTTCATGGGAATCCATGGAAGTACATGCACCATCTGATGGCCATAAAACAGAGGTGATTTTTCTAACAATCATAGCTTATGTAAGCTTATGTATTGTTTGTAAGAGAACCACTTCAGAAAAGCTATGAGCAACATAATAAACCCCATCAACAAAGCATCCACCAAGAAAGTTCTTAGCCCACTGAGAAACATCATTCAAAGTAGGCATTTTTCTAGGGAAAACATAATGACCGCCCATTCTGAGAATTTCTTAACTCTCAGCAGTATAGTAAGGATAGAGATTTTGTATTTCAAAGTTGGTTTAGGCTTATCCCTAGGCAGTGTGATTTTCTTTAAAATATTTATGCAATACATCAAACACATACTGCATGTCATAGTTATCTTGATTAATAATTATCGATTCTTTGAGTCTCTTGGGATCCATTTCCTCTTAAACCTTATCTCCATGATGGGACTAGACAACTTGAGGCTGTAAATCCATGTTTAAGACCAAGCAGGAGAAAAAAATACTAACACACTCTCATTAACACATACATAGAAGCAAAGAGGTAGACAACATATGTGTAACAACAAGAAGAGGCTATAGCTAACGAGCAAGAAAGGAACAACAACAGAATGAGATGAGATAGGTAGAGGCAACACAACAAGTCACTCTAGAGAGCAAGAAGACGATGATCACCATCATAACATAGGCAAATGCAGCTCAATAGGTCACTAGATAGAGGAAGAGGATGACCATCACAATGATAGGCAGAGGCAACACGTCACTAGACAATAGGAAGATGCCGCTATCATAACATAGGCAAAGGCAAATTAATAGGTCACTAGATAGAGGAAGAGGATAACCATCACAATGACAGGCAGAGGCAACACGCCACTGGACAATAGGAAGATGATGTGACCATTCACAACATACCAAAGATAGAGGATAAGCAAAACTCCCAGAAAGTCAGTCCATGAACAAACTTCACACGAGGACCAGGAACACACTAATAGATGGAGTAGAAGAACACACATGGTGAACCATTGAGCCTTGCATATGCAGACACACACCATGCATGCACACACACACACACACACATATATATATATGCATATACGCACATGTATATACATGCATATGAAAAGATGCAAGGGAGAAGAGAACTTGAGCTCTTGCAAGCACACACACACTCACACAAACCCTAGAAGAGAACACAAAAGGTGAGAGGCTAAAATTCTTCTTCTTCTTCTATCAACAAAAGATGTCTACAAAGAAGATAAAGTGACTTATACAAGCGGTCCATAATCTGAACACGCTAAGAGGAGTGGGTAGATGTGGACTAGTCGGTGTAGTCCGAAACCGGTAGAATCTCTGGCAAAGATATGTCGGTGCCAGCTACCAAACCCGCCAATGATATAAATGTCAAACAATCATGCAGGTGCCTCGTGAGTGTCAGCTCATGTTGAGCTTGACATCTTAACACTCCCCCTCGATCTCAACTCCAGCTCATGAACTCCAAGCATATCTCGAAATCTGCAGAGCTTCTCAGTTCCCGAGGCCTTCGTGAAGATGTCAGCGACTTGATCTTATGTGCTAACGTAGGCTAAGTCGATGTTGCCTGCCAAGACTCTCTCCCCCTGATGAAGTGGTAATGTACCTTAATGTGTTTTGTTCGCGAATGAAAAACTGGGTTCCTGGAATACTACTAAGATTGTCACAATATATGACAACCTTTCTCTCCACATGCAACCCCAAATCAGCAAAAGTAGCTTGTGTAACCAAGCTACCTCACACGTTGCCACTGTAGCTCCTCTGTACTCTACCTCTGTGCTCGACAAGGCAACCATGGGCTACTTCTTGCTGCTCCATGTCATAGCAGCACTCCACAATGAAAACATAAATCCACTGGTAGATCTTTTATTTGAGATGCTACCTGCCCAATCTGCATCTGTGTACCCATATAGCTCCAATGGTACACCTGCTGGTCTTTCGAAGCTTACATACATACTCTGGGTGACGTGTATCCTCAAAACCTGGTGGGTGGCTGATCCATATATCCTTTGGCTACCAATCTAGCCTTGTACCTGCTTATGCTACCATCACTGTTATGTTTCACCTTATAAACCCACTTACAGCCAGTAGCTTTCTTGCCTTCAGGCAATGGCACCGCCAAGTCTCATTTCCATACAATGCATCCATCTCCTCATCCATAGCTTTCTCCCAACACACATTTCCAATAGCCTCATTAAAGCATGTGGGTTCTACAACCTGCACAACTTTTGCCATATATATGCATAGTGATGTGCCACATAACCATCATAAGTCAACCTTTGCACATGATTTTTGACTCTTCCAGATCTTCATAACTTTGAATTCATGGCTTCCATAGCCTTCTTCACACCAGGTGTCCTCATCTGGAATCCCAAGCTCCTCATCAAGGCTCATCTCTGAGCCACTAGAATCTCCATTAACGAGAGAATGCCTTGTATAAATATCAGGCATACCAAGGGACTCAACCACTTTCTCTTTGCCTTTATGTGATATACCAACTACATTTTCAGGGACTGGTATTATGATGTAGCCTGCCACTCCATGGTCTATCAATAGAACCACTGGATGAGGACTCTCCTGGTCCACTCAATGGCTGTTGCTAACTTGCATTCTGTGGTGCAACCACATTTCCACTTACATAAGCCCCAACAGCATCCTTTTTAGCAACACACTAGCTACTCATCTCATCAAATAATACATCCCTACTTACCCTCACACTAGCTACTCATCTCATCAAATAATACAACATCCCTACTTACCCTCAATTCACGTGTAGCAGGATTATAACATCTATATCCCTTTTTCTCAAGGGAATACCCAATAAACACACATTTTTCTAATTTTGGATCCATCTTGGTACGTAACTCATCTGCCACCTGCAGATATGCAATACATCCAAAAACTTTCAAGTGAGACAAATCAGGTTTCTTGCTAGTAAACTTTTCCTCTGGCGTTACATCATGTATGGTTGTAGTAGGAGTCGTGTTCATGATATAAACTGCTGTAGACACAGCCTCAGCCCAATATCTATATGGCATATTCTTCTCAGCTATCAATGCTTGTGCTATCTCTACAATGTGCCTGTTTTTCCGCTCAGCAACTCCATTTTGCTACGGAGTGTATCTACGGAGTGTATCTACGGAGTGTATCTCAGCAACTCCATTTTGCTACGGAGTGTATCTACATGTAAATTGTCTATGAATGGCATTCTTTTGCAAGAATTTAGAGAACTAATTGGAGAAGTATTCTCCCCCTCCATCTGACCTTAGGCACTTCACATGCTTTCCTGTTTGTTTTTTAGCCATAACTCTGAAATTTTGAAAATGAGTGAGCACTTCACTCTTCTCCTTCATGAACTAAACCCACACTTTCCTCATGTGGTCAATGAATGTTACGTAGTACCTACAGCCACCCATAGACATAGTCTTCACAGGACCCCATACATCTGAATGCACAACATCTAGTACATTCCTGCTCACATTTCTATCGTGTGGAAATACACATTTTATTTGCTTTTCAAATTGACATGCTTCACAAAATTTCTGCATACCTTCAACTTTAAACTTAGGTAGCCCTGTCACAATTTGTTTAGTCTGCATAGACTTCATTCTTTGTACATTGACATACCCAATTCTCTTATGCCAAATGTTTGTATCTACAACAACTCCTGAACCATTTGCAAACATCATAGCACTCACTTCAGGCATATTTGCATTTAATGTAAACATTCTGCCCACTCTGTTGCCCTTTGCAACCAACCTGCACTTATCTTTAAAGTCTTCTACATAACAGCCATCAAACCGAACCTACAAACCCTGCTCAATCATCTGGCCAAAATAGAAACCGAATTCTTTGTAATGTTCGGAACATGAAGTACATCTGCAAGGTACTTCACCTTACCATCCTACATAGACAATGGCACATCCCCAACATGGGCAATCGGATGAGTAGTGTCATCCCCTGTTTCAACAAAACCCGAACTTTCAAGACTCTTCATTTCCTTGAACCACTCACCATGACTTGTCATGTGGTTCAAAGCACTTGAATCAACATACTATACGTCATCCTTACATGCTCCTACATCATTTCTTGACATAACATTAACCACATGTTGCATAACAAACAACCTCTCATTACCCTTATTATTTCTGCTAGAGGATGCATAGTTGTTTTGCTGCACTTTTCCATTTCGTATGTCACTTTGTTTCTTATAGCAATCTCCCTGCACATGCCTAGGCTTACCAGAATAAAAATGGCTTCGTGTATCATTATGCTGCCTTTGCCAATTACCATGATCTCATTGACTCCCTGTGCCTCTAAACTGGCCTCTTCCACCTATATGTTGTTGTTGTGAATCCTAGGATTGTTGTTGCTGCTGACCATAATTTTGATTACCTGTTCAGCCACCACCTTGGCCATGTCCACGACCTCTATCTCGTCCTCTACGTGCACTTGCGTAGAAGGCCTGCTGCTCTGAATTGTTTCTATTTTGTGAAGACTGTTGATCTTCACCCAAGTTCTTCTCTTCAATGATCAGCATTGATACCAAATCTGTGAAGTTGGGAATGTTCTCTCTCGAGTCTGAATAGACGTCTTGAATACCTTATATTGTGGCCCGAGACCACGTAGACACACTTCCACCTTATCAACATAGAAACACCAATTGATGCAAGGGATTTCATAATGCCCTTGATCTTCAAAGCATAATCATTCACAGACATATTCTTCTTTTCCATAGTATGAAGCTCATTCTTCAATTGAATTTTTTGTGCCTTGGTGTTGGTTTCGTGTACAACTTCATCAAGGTGTCCCATGCCTCCTTAGGTGACTTGGCATCCTGTATATCCCCACCAATCATAGTGTCCTATATGCTGATAGAAAGCCAATACATGACTTTTCTTGCTCCTTGATTCCAATCCTTGAACTCTTTTATATCTGTAAGAGTTGGATTAATCTCATGTATCTCTCTGGTGCCTCTTCATGTTCACCTTCAATGTAGTCCCATTAACCTTTTCCCTAGTAGGAAATTTATCAATCTAAACCTCCAAGCATGGAAGTTGTTCTTGTCAAGATTCTCTATAAGTAACAATATGGATTATTTCATCATTTGACATCCTTTCTGTAACATAAATTTACCAACAACAACACTCTTGCTTGACTTGCACAAACTGGTACTATACTTCACCCAAAATGTTACAACCAGTGACCTTACTTTGCATACATATACCCAATGGCAACTTTGAGACCTCTTTTGTAGCACACACAATGTCTACAACACAACCAATCGCCCTTCCTACAGTTCCAAAATCAGAGTTGTACAGAGAATCGAAACTTACCCGCAGTGCTTGTGAACACATGTGAACTAAAAACCGGAGGTCCAGACGCACCCAAAACGCGTTTTCGACCCCCAAAACTTTGTCCAATAGAACAAATAGTTACCTTGTAGCTTTCCTCCACGAAGAAAGCTCCTCAATCGGAGTTTGTTTGCCGGTGCCTCCCGAAGAGCTCCCGAGACAAGAGTATAGTAGCCAACATAAAGGGGGAAGAGTAGATGAAGCTCTTACCCTCGTACCGTTTCTTGTGCTTCTTTTACTTACCACTCAGCCCTTAGCATGAACCAGGCTTTGATAGCATGAAAAGATGTAGGGGAGAAGAGTGCTTGAGCTCTTGCAAGCACACACACACTCACACAAATCCTAGAAGAGAACACACAAGGTGAGAGGCTGAAAATTCTTCTTCTTCTTCTCTCAGTAAAAGAGAACACACAAGGTGAGAGGCTGAAAATTCTTCTTCTTCTTCTCTCAGTAAAAGAGGTCTACAAAGAAGATAAAGTGACTAACACACATAATCCTAGAAGAGAACACACAAGGTGAGAGGTTGAAAATTCTTCTTCTTCTTCTCTCAGTAAAAGAGGTCTACAAAGAAGATAAAGTGACTAACACACATAATAGAGTATGTAGTACAAGCGGTCCATAATGTGAACACGCTAAGAGGAGTGGGTAGATAAGGACTAGTCGGTGTAGTCTAGCTATAGAATCTCTGGCGAAGATATGTCGGTGTGCCAGCTACTACCAAACCCACTAGTGATATAAATGTCACAGTCATGCAGGCGCCTCATGAGTGTCAGCTCATGTTGAGCTTGACATCTCAATAGCATACACACATACTGTAAGGTTCTCCCCTTCCAAAATAGGGAAAACACTTAAGATAGTCTACTAAGTCTTAGCTTGGAGAAAATTTCCTACTTGTCGACACCTTGACCATGTAAAGATTCAAGGATACGATTTGTAGGTAAGACCTAGTCCTATTCCGCAGGGAGAGCGTAGTCTTCTAAAAGTCAAACTACCCATAGGGTAACTGATAATAATTTGGGTAACTACTAATCTTGATTTCCTAGAGACAAAGCTTTTTTTCTCATCCATGCAAGGCACAGCTGCTGGCCTAGTCTTCTAGAATAGAGTTGCTTGAGAACTTATTTATCTAGTGTAGGGCTTTCACTTAATCTCTTGGAAAGCTACCTGACTAATTGGGTCCACTCGTCCGTAGGATGGTGTCGTCGGGGCATTCCATCCTCCCACTTTCCACTACTCACGCATCAATTTGTTTTCAAATTAATCCTCTGTTTGACATAAATAAACATGTTTCTTAATTAAGACCCTTTCATAAGGTTTGTTTTACAACAGCCTCTTTCCACAGTACAATAATGCTAAAGACAAGATTTATAAAAAAATATTTATACAAGAATAAATTTCATACAAGCCAAAATCGGCTCTCTTATTCTTTTCCTTTATACCGATGATCTAGAATTTGTCCTTCCAGCCTCTACATGCTGGGAAAAATCCTACGGGACCATACACCTCATCGTCGTCGGCTGCTGTGGGCAAGGACTCAAGCCGGCCTGTCGCCCCCTCAGGCTCCGTCACTTGATCCTCCCCCTCCTCAGAGGGATGTCTACGTGCTAGGGTGGGCTTATTCACTGCACTAGCCTGGGCCCTCAGAACTAGACACCATCACAATCACTCGCCTCAATCGGCGAACCTCATTCTCCCATGGTATGAGGGATACCATGGGCCAACTCTGAGCCTTACTAATGTCTCCACCGTCCGGCTACACAAGCACAAAAACAAGGCAATGCCAAGGCAGGGAGAATTTGTACCTGTACCTTAATTTAACCAAGATAACAATCCATTTACTCAACTAAACCATAGGACTAGAATCCATGTTACCTTCTTAAGAAAACAACCCTTTTACAAAGATTTTAACATTTCAACTTCAGATTGCGATAAGACATTCTTTATTAAGGCATATGCTGTTGTTTAAAAGAATAAAAACTTTAACTAGTAAATCAATCAAATAGATCACTATTAACAATTAATAGAGAAGTCGGGGCCATACCTCAACCCCTAAGAATGATATATGATTGAAAAACAAAATATATATATACCTTATAGAAATTTATCCTTTATCGTTGTCTTTGCTCGTTAATAAGAGTTTCAAAACTTGATATATGAGAATAGAGTCTCTCTCTCTCTCTCTCTCTCTCTCTCTCTCTCTCTCTCTCAAGCTTGTACACACATACAAGCACACACCGACACACTTAGGTTTAATTCTAGCTATTTTGTAACTCGTGGTGAGAACATGGAGCAAGTCATGGGGGAGAAAGTCAGCTCAGACTATGGAATAAGGTTAGACTATGGGAGGAGGTCAACGTATGTAGAATCATGGTTGAACAAAGCATCATTATATATGGACATGCCATGGGAGAAGGAGATCCTATGCAGAATCCGGGTGCGCAAACTATTGACCTTGGTGGATATGAAGGTACCCAAAAGCTGTGGAAGTATTGGGCTTTGAAGCAAAGGGAACATTGGGAGAAAATCAAGGCACAAAAAAGGCCCTAGGAGAAAAAATTAGTCGATGAGGACATGAAAAAAATATGCAGTGTGGTTGCGAAGTCTTGGTGCAAGCAAACAAAAGGGATAGACTTATGTACTAGAACATAAATTTTATAGGAGCTCTTACTCCATCCCAATCTAAGGGATGTACAATCTAAAGATTTTGGTGTAGAAAGAGATATTTTGTCCAGCATTCTCAACACGTTGACATAGTTGAAGATGCCCCGATCATCGGATGATGAGGTCTATTTTGAGAGAGGAGCTATAATGATTCTTCTCAATGGTGCTATAGAATCCATAATAAGTTTCACTTGAGTTTCTGGGTGTCCAAAGAAGAAACCTTAGTGGAGCAAACTCTTGCTTGCACTTTGAAGAGGATGGAGTGTTACTTTTGCATACATGCCAAAGACAACCAACATGAAGTACTATCATCCACAAAAGCTCAAAGACCTCGTGTTTGTCATCTAGACATCAGAGACACATGTCTCCCCTAACAAAAAAGATGTCTACTAAAGAGGATAGGGAAAAAAGTGCATATGAAGCATCCAATACGTTTTCTTGATGAGCCCTAGGTGATTGACATTACTTGATACTTTAAAGTACTTTAAAGTATGATTACTACTTTACTAGAGCCTTGAAATACTTAGAGTATCCAAGAAATCACTTGAAAGTGATTTCAAGTTCTCTCAGATGTTCCAAGTGCTCACATAATATGTTAAAGTGCTTTAAAATTAGTTTGAAAGCTCACTAAAAGTACATTAAAATACTCTCGGATGTTCCAAGTGCTCTCAAACCAATCACATAGTATTTTAAAGTACTTTGAAGTATGCAATTACTATGGTACTAGGGCCTTAAAGTACCTCAAAAGTACTCGTGGTACTTTAAAAATTCATCCAAGTACTCTCATTTGTTTCAAGTACTCAAAAGTTCTTTTAAGTACCATCATTTGTTTTAAGTACTCTAAAAGTTCTTTCAAGTACTCTCATTTGATAGTACTACTTTGAAATACTTTTAAATGCATTAAAAGTTCTTTCATGCATTTTTAACTACTCACAAGAACTTTAACATCAAGTTTAAAGTACTTGCAACTACATAAAAGAACTTACAAAAAGTACTTGAAACCACATGAAAGTACTTCTAGAGTACTTATACTAGTAGCAGTAGGCCCACATCACTTTTAGTGGTACATGGAGCTCTATTGCTTGATATTCAATCCCCATGGAAACTTTGTGTTTGATGTTGGTAAGTGGAGTTCTACAAGAGATTTAAGGACCGATATTCAGAGGTGCAAATTTCACAAAGATGTTTCGAAGGCTTAAAGCCCTTTTTTGTGCACAAGTTGAAGGATTGGTACACTTGTTGCTGTATTACACATGAAAATGATATTTTTGAAGGACACATTCAATCACATGCATCATACCCAATTTGGCATTCATGGGATGTCATGCACATGCATTTGTTCTATTTGTGTTCTGGGAGAGACATAAATTGCGATTTGGATGGCTCCTCAAAACTTTTCAATAGCGTCACATGAATTTGGGAATCTCTCCTATGTTCAAAACCTACAAACAGAGAGTTTCATGTGCATGAATGTTTGATGGGATTGTGTGCAAGGTGTGGTCCCACAAGGATGATGCTATATCCCAACAAGGAGATTGCAACAAATAACTTGCTACTTCTAGTAGTAAAGGTATTTGCGGATATAGAGACATGCAAAGTTGATGATGCGGGAGCGAAAAAAAGAGAGAAAGGATCTTGTGATTCAGCAGATGCAGTGCAGCGAATTCATATCCTTGTTCCAGAAACACCTCGCCAGTTTCACCAAGGATAACTTCATGTACAAACGGCAAGCTTAATAGTTTAAAGACTTTGTTTCAAAATTTCCAGTCGATGTGGTGGTTTTGGTAGTTGATTTTGCCAAGAATTATTCTTTTAAAGAGTAGAACAAAATTCAGTCCATGCACTAGTATTGCAATTAGGTGACTATCATGGTGCATATATCATATTTTGGCTGCCTTCAGCAGGTGATGTTAAGAAAAGCATGCATTTCCATATCTCCAATGATAAGATGCACGCCACATTGTTTGTGCAGCATTGCTTCCTCTTGCATGACAAGTGGCTTAAAGATCAAGGTCTTAAATTAAAATGGCATTGGGTGTGGTCCAATGGAGCTGTCTCACAATTCAAGGAAAAGCACCCATTCTATTTCATTGCACGGTACTTTAGCATCACTGGCCTAGAAATGACATGGATTTTTTCAGCTTCAAGTCATGGGAAAGGAGAGCATGATGGTGCCATGGCAGTGATTAAGAGAACACTTACACAGGAGAAGCTAAAACTAGATGGCTAGACATTGAAGTGTGTGGATGATGTGGTGAGTTTTCTTAGAGCCAGGTTTAGTGGTGGAGCTCATAGCACCAGGTCATCTAAGAGCAGAGAAGTACATAGAGTCTTTTGGAAGATCAAGGAGGGTGAAGTACAGAGATCCGTTACATGGGATTGCAAACGTGTTATCAATTCACGCTCTTACCATTTTGTGAATGGATACTCTAGTTTTAAAAAAATGTGCTTTGAGGTGTAGACTGCTTTCTTGCTTGTGTGACTTTTGTCTGCACGGACATTGGAGAAGATGCAAGAATAGTGCTCATGTACAGTGCTGGGAGTATCAAACTATTGTCCTACTTGGGTTAGAAAAATCAATAGATGACTTCTCAAGTGATGAAGAGGGCGGTGACATCCCCTTGTATGGGGGGACCATGATGTACTGAGCGACACATTGAATGTAGGGGATAACTATGCAGTTATTGTAGAGAAGGAAGGTGTCGAGTTTTACATACTTAAGTGTATTTCCTCTGAGTTGAAGACTAGGGAACGGAGGATGTATGGGGAAATTCTATTCTTGCAAGGAATTATGTGGTTCAGGGGTATTGGTATGACAAAGTGCTCGATGATGTGTACAAGCTCCTTGATAACATGCCAGTTGCTATTATGTACTCACGCTTGGTTAGGGCCATTAAGTTTCATATGAAACCCATTGAAGATGAGGATAATTGTTTTATTTTATGCCTTGAAACATATGAGAACATTTACAATAGCATGTACTATGTATGATCTCAACATGTAAATTCTTGCCTATGAATTCTTGCCTAGCAAGTACTTGGATGTGAATTCTTGCCCAGCAAGTACTTGCCTAGCAAGTACTTGGATGTGAATTCTTGCCTAACAAGTACTGCCTTCTTGCCTAACAAGTACTTTTTTGTAACTTTTTCTTATGTAAAAAGTACTTTTTTGCATAACAAGTACTTTTTCTTATGCAAAAACTACTTTTTTGTTTAAAAAAATCTTTTTCTTGTGGAACAAGAACTTTTTCCTCTATGACAAGTGTTTTTTCTAATGCAAGAAGTACTTTTTTGCATAACAAGTACTTTTTCTCATGTAAGAACTACTTTTTTGCATAACAAATTCTTTTTCTTGAGAAACAAAAACTTTTTTCTCTATAACAAATGCTTTTTCTAATGCAAGAAGTACTTTTTCCTCTATAACAAGTGTTTTTTCTAATGCAAGAAGTACTTTTTTGCATACCAAAACTTTTTCTTGTGCAACAAGTACTTTTTTCTCCAAAAAAAGAACTTTTTCTTGCCTAGCAGCCGTCGAAGACTTCTATGGCATCGTGGTCGGCCACCAAATATTTCAACATTCATTGGCCTAAGCATTAGAGAATTTATATTTCTCTTGTAATGGATTATTTTACATGTGTGATCATTGCTTGTATATGAAAGACGCTCCATGGGATAATAAGGTAAGAGTTATTAGCTAAGACAAGGTGTTTACACTAGTGTAGGTAGTCTTGAATGCACTAGGACCTAATTTTCAACACTGGTCGGCCAAGTGTGAACACTATGAGCCAAGTATAAAGGTCAAACTGTAACTCTAAATTCTCATTCCTGTATGCACTCTTGTATTCTCTCAAGTGAAGATAGTGCTCTATTCTTCTCTCAAACCTTGCCTATCTCTTGCCTTCAATGCTTGTGTGAGTGTGTGTGTGAGGGAGGGAGTGAGAGAGAGCAGTGGCTACACTTAAGGCATGGTGGTGGCGTCTTTGTTGAGCTACTTCGTCATGCTTCCATTGGCATAGCTACTACAAGGAGTTGCTGATTCAAGCAAATGCACTAGTGGTAAGTGAGAGTTGACTCACTAATGCATTGCATGTTTCCCATGGCATATTGGGTTTGGGTTGGAGTCTAGGCTCCCTGAGGCATGAGAGAAGAGTCCCATTGAGTGGCTGAAAGGCCCAACACCTGTCATCATTCTAGAGGGTGACTCATAGTATGGACACAGTTTTTCATGTGTGGGACTTGTACAACTAATTAAGACCATGTACAAAACTTGTGCACTTGACCTTGGACGCTTAGAGTGGAACCCTGGCTGACTCATCTCGGACTGGAGCTTACAAGGGACCAATTTCCACTCTATGTCTGCACCACCTATTGTATAGATATGTCCACGTGGCATCCAAGTGCAGGATACACTTGGATATCTTCCGTCAAGAAATGGGTGTAAAGAGATACATATATCATTCTCAATATTTTCTTGATGAATCACATGTATTCCATCACTCTATGTTATCTTTTTTTGTTTTAAAAAATTATTATCTATAAAGTATTTTTCTCGTATATTTAGTAAACTCTATTGGTATATAGCACTTTGTCAGTGCTATATATAGCACTCTCCTACTACTAGAAAGCTCTAATATTTTGTCACTTAGTGCTATTTATCACTCATACTGTTATAGCAATATGCAGTACTATAAGAACACTATATATAGCATTGTATAACAATCAATGAGTGCTTAAATACAATGAGTGACTACTATATAGGATGTAAATGTTGTATAGTGCTATTTAATTGCTATATAGCCTTGTCACTAATTGCTTCATAAAGAGAATGCGGGACAGAGGGAGAGCTTGAGTTCCTTGCAAACACAAACAAACAAACACACACACACACACACAAAAGAGAGAGCAAGACACAATAGAGAGATGGATGGTTGAATTTTCTTCTATCTTCTTCTCTTCTCTACATAACTAAAAAGATAATAGTACATACTATAAGGTAAATTACTCTCTTAAAATAACATACAATGGTTGGTCCTCCATAGTGTGAACTTGACTATATGGGCTGGCATTATAACTATGTCATAACTCTAGTAATCCAAAGTGGCTGTCACACATAGCATGTCATCCACTAGTGGCATATCAACCATAATCTCACTAGCCATGCTAGTGGCATAAGTGCAGAAGCTATTATCTAGGCGGGTCATCAATGCCGCAACTCGATATCTCAACACTCCCCCTCAAGCTCAACTCTGCACACTACACTCCAGGTAAGCTCCTAAACCTATGGAGATTCTTTGTGCCTAATTCCTTTGTGAAGATGTCAGCCACCTAATCCTCTGTGCTGACATATACCAGATCTACATCACCTGCTAGAGCCTTCTCCCTACAAAGTGATAATGCACCTAGATGTGCTTCGTTCTAGCATGGTATACTAGGTTACTGGCCAACTTTATATACTCATGTTGTCACAAATAAATAAAAAACACCCTATCCCCACGGACTCACCCATATCACCAAGTAGCTTCTAAAACCATGCTACCTTATAAGCTGTTATAGTAGTACCCCCGTACTTTGCCTCTGTACTCAAAAAAGAAATTGTTGGTTGTTTTTTACTGTGGCACTCCCAAACAAAAACATAAAGCCATTGGTAGACCTCCTGCGATACTACCAACCTAATCAGCATTTGTGTACCCATGTAGTTGTATCTCTATACAGCCTCATAGAAAAGTCCATAATCAACTGTGGATGTACCTGAGAATCTATCTAGCCACATTCAAGTGTGGCTTCCTAGGGGCCTATATAAACTGACTCACAAGTCCAATATCATAGCTTAAATCTAGTGGTCATGTAGATCAAGCTACCCACTATGCACCTGTATGTAGTGGGGTCCTCCAAAAGCTCACCTATATGTGTGGAAAGCTTTGTGTTCTGCTCCAATGGCACTAAAATAGGCTTACAACCTGTCATATCATAACTAGACAACATGTCCAAGCTAGATTTCCTCTGTAAATAACAAAATTCCTTGAGGTGATCTCACCACATCTATGACCAAGAAATACCGTAGCTCACCCAAATCCTTCATCTCAAATTTTTGCTCCTAAATGTTAGCATCACTATCACCAGCGATAATCAAGTCATCCACATAAATGACTAATAGCAGGATCCCTCTATCAGTCTGCATTGGATATCTAAAACCCAATGGTAACAAGATACTCCTCGATCTTGTTTGACCATGCTCTGGGCACCTGCTTCAATCCATATAGGGCTTTGTGTAACTTGCACACAAAATTTGGGTGTGCATCACTCTCATAACCTGATGGCTACATCATGTATACTTCTTCTTGCAAATCACCATGTAAGAAGGCATTCTTTACATCCATTTGATGTAAAGACCAACCCTTTGATAGCTCACAGAGTTTCCATTCTTGCAACCAGGCTGAATGTCTCCTCATAGTCAATGATATAGGTCTACACATAGCCCTTGGCAACCAACCTCACCTTACACTTGCTCATTGAACCATCTGCATTGTTCTTGACCTTATACACCCACTTACATCTAATTTCCTTCTTTTCCCTAGGCAAAGGCACTAACTCCCATGTTGCATTTGTATCCAATGCTACCATCTACTCATTCATGGCATCTTTCCATTTTTTATTTACAAGTGCCTGCTCAAAACAAGTGGACTTCAACTTCTATATTGATTCAACCATGTAAGCATAATGATGGGTTGTATATCCATCATATACCAACTTGTCTCAAAAGGGTACTTAACCCTCATAAACCTACGTACACTTAAATCACTGCCAAGTATCCTCAAAATAGCCTTGGTTCTCCATACACCAGGAGTAACCATAAACAGAATGCTAAGGTCCTCATCAAGGGTCTGCTCAAAGCCAATAGAGTCACCATCCACATATGAGTGACTTGCAGACAGATCATGCACAAAAGCGCGATCTACCTTTTCCCTCCCTTTGCATGATACATGTGTACCTACATCTGTCTTCAACCTACTTGACCATGGACTAACATTGGATCCACTACTAGAGGACTCTCCAAATCCACTAAGCACCTATGATTGTTGGTCTACATGTGGTGCAAAATCAGTACTTCTTACATTTGCATCTTTTGTTGCCTAGCTACTCATCTCACCAAAGACAACATCTCTGCTTACTCGAATCTCACGAGTGGTAGGGTAATAACATCTATAACCTTTCTTCTCCAAAGCATAACTAATAAAGATGCATTTCTCTACCTTTACATCTAACTTTGTTCTCACTCACCTGGGAACATGCATATATTCAATACACCCAAACACTTTCAAGTGAGATACATCCGATTATATGCCTCTAAACTTTTGTTAAGATGTTATACTATCATGAACCTATAGCGTACATGTAAATGGGCCCATGGGTAAAACACTATAAATAGGGCCTTGGGCACATGGATAGGACCTTTTTGTCATTTTAATAATCTTGGACACTCCGTTGTACCTTTGGCTCCTACGATGGAGATGGCCATCTATGGTCAAGGCTCATGGCTAGCTTTCAAGCCATCCTCTTGGTGAGAGGTTAACACACTTAGGCCATTGTGTATCTTTCTCTTTGCTACATACAAATATGGATTCTGTTGTTAATCTTTGGCTATGATGCTTGGAAATGCTAATTTCATGTGTAATGGATGCTAGAATTCATCTTTCATGTGTTTGATTTCATCTTTAACTCTAGATCCATTCCATTTGGTATCAGAGCCTTGATTTTGATCCACTTTCAAGGTTTTTGGTGCATGAGATTGGTATTTCTTGATGGATTTCTGAAAATTTTGGGTTTCTTGAGGTTTTTGGGCTTAATCTTGATTAATCTTGTGGGAATAATGGGGTTGAGGCTTGCTTTCCTTGATTTTTAAGTGATTTTGGGGATATTTATTCAATTTGGACCAAATTTTGGAGTCTTGTACCAAATTTTGGGGCGGGTAGACCAAAATTGGGAAAAAT
The DNA here is from genome assembly GCF_041138505.1 of Cibotium barometz. NCBI lineage: Eukaryota > Viridiplantae > Streptophyta > Polypodiopsida > Cyatheales > Cibotiaceae > Cibotium > Cibotium barometz. The sequence continues at coordinate 11,101,558 of NC_141050.1, read as the reverse complement.
TTGAATTAATCACCTAATAATCACTATGTTAATGATGATTATGAATTTGTGATTCTTCCTCAATCTTTCCATCACCATTGCTCATGATTTTTGCACCGTTTTAATTCAATTTCTTGGGGCTTTGATAGAGCTTGATGAGAGGATGAGAATGAGTGCCACATTATGGGGTAATTTCTAAGATTTTCCTTCCCTCTTCCTCATCTTCTTGTCAAACCCTAGATCTCAACCTCCATTGCTCATGCACAAGGGCTATTGAAGCTACTGAGAAAGAAACTCCCTCAGACGACATTCGCACAAAATATGGCGTTTTCTTAGGAAGCTTGAAGGGGATTCGTGTGCATGGTGTTTTCAGCAGCATTTCTCTTCATTTCCAGCCATTGTGCGCTAAACCTGCAGCTCCTAAGAAGCTTGAAGTGGCAGTTCATTTCACCCTCTTCTCCCAGCCACATTGCTATCCGTCTTGTTGCTGCTTATAGATGGTGGCTATTGAGCTTCATTTTGCTACTACTTGAAGCTATTGCTTCAAAACCATCTACTAAAGGGGATCACATCAAGTACATTTCATGAGCTTCATGCATCAAGTGGTAAGAGGCCTTCCAATTTTCCATCAATTTCATTGAAGAATCAAGGATTATCATCCAATTAAAACCCTAATCATGCACATGATGGTGAGCTTATTGCCATTGAGAAATTAAGGGTATGAAGGCTATGGTTGTAATGATGCCATCTTTATGAACTATTGAAGGGAGATTGAAGCATTTAGACACATTACATCCCATTGATGATGCCTATGCTTCTATTGGCATAACCTATGTTGGTCTTATTACTATGGGACATGCATATGTGATGGTGTAGAGATTGACTCACATGCTTTTGATAGTTATGATGGATGTAAGTCTATGCATTGGAAGGATTATGGAACTCACTCATGAATGAGCACTTGGCACCATTCTTGCATTGATATGATACATATTCTCATATCTTTGAGTATTGCAAAGGGTATTGGATGCCATTGAGCCACTTATAGCCATCTCAATGCTATGAGCAGTCACATGGAAGGGCATGCATATGAGATTTTGGATTGAGCTATTGATCTTGTTTACCCTCACATGCTATTGTTGTGGCGATTGGAGTTGAGTAGTTTTGTTGGATGGAAGGAAGATTCTTGGGATTTGATTGAAAGCATGAGTCCATGCTCTTTGGTTGTAATAATGAATGAGTTGTAAAAAGGGCATGAGTCATGCCATGTGATTGTAAGTAATCTTCCTTGCTTTTACATTCAAGCAAAGCACACTACCACATCACAATTGTTCTCACAACTTTCCATTCCATTCCTAGCATCTAGTATGTTGTGAGGTACCTCGGGCATTGGAGAAGAGGCGTGAGGGGAGCATGGCTTGAATCCACCATGCCGTGAGTGCCGTGGAAAAGCGGTACGGTGGAGGATTAGGTGCTTGGTGGAAAGACATGGCCCCAACTTGTGCCTAGAATCGGACTAGGTATGAGGGTGGGAAGAGCTTGGCTAGGAGATTAGCAAGCTTTGACGCACTTCATCAAAGACATCTCGGTACATGTATTGCAGTGATCCACTTGGGTTATGCATGGATTTGATGCGTATTGGTTGAGGCGAACATTGGGGCAAGGTGTTATACAGTTTATGCAAGATGCCAATGAGTGTTGATGCTGAAATTTGATGCTTAGGAGATTGAGATTTGGCTCCTAATACAAAGGAGACCATGCCAAAATTTTTCCAAAATCCTATACATGGTTGGAGTTATGGGCATTGGTGAGCACATACTATGAGCTTTTGGATGTCAATAGAGTGTTGGATGCTTGAATAAGGGAATTGGGGCAAGCGGGAAGCCATTGGTCTCACTAAGAAAGTCACTTGGGTAAGACTTTGCAGAGTTGTAAAACCCTAATTCAGTCAAAATCCTTTAGGATTGAATTAAAGGTGATTTAAAGAAGCCCTTAGTACTTCCTTAGACCTACCCAACAAGCCCTTAACTTTTGAAATCTGATATTCCTTTAGGAGGGTGGAAATTAGGGTGAAGAAGAGGTGTATGATGTGGATGATGTGGATGTACATGATTGGGAACATATGTCGTCCATCGAGAAGCAAAGAGAAGCTCATGATAGGTGGATGGAAATGCCACACTTTCTCAAGAGGGGGTACAAAGATTTTGCACAATTCTTTGGGTCATATGTGCAAATGCAAAAGTACAAGCCTTCACACCATCATGAGAATGCATCATCTACTGCATCTAAGGATGTGAAAGACAAGATCTCTCTCTCCAAGCTCAAGGGTGATGGATCAGCCCCAAATGAGTTGGAGGAGTGGATGAACAAGTTGGATACATACTTTCAGCTCTACCCAAAGATTGAAAGGGATAAAGTGCAGTTTGCTTCCTTACATTTGGAAGATTATGCACATCAATGGTGGACACATATGATTAAGGAAGGTACTATGACACACACTTGGGAAGAATTGAAGAGGGAAATGAATATGTCATTTGTTTCGCCTTTGGTTTGTAATTGATACCATGAGCAATGGTATGAACTCACACAAAATGGTATAGTGGTTAGAGAGTACATCAAGAAGTTTATGAATCTCTCTATGTTCATGGATGGGCTCAATGAAGGCATGAGATTGAAGAAGTTTTTGCATATTCTAGATTCATATATCAAGGCGGATGTTTCGACACAAAGACCTACCACTATCAACAAGGAGGCTATGAGGTTGGCGGAGCTATATGAGCCGAAGTATAGGAGATTTCAACCCAATGCAACCACTCATAAGCCATTCAATGCTTCTTCTAATTTTGGGAAGAGTATATCTTCTACCACATCCACTTACACTCACAAACTTCCATCATCTTTTGGAAGTGGGCATACCATGAATGAAGTTCATAATGATGCTAAGAAGAGCACTGGGTTCATCAAGAAGTCTCCTCAACCCTTCAAGAAGACTCAAAGGATGGATGATCCTAAGATTGAGGAATTGAGGAGCAAAGGCCTTTGTTTCAAATGCAAAGAGAAGTGGTCACCCGGGCATATTTGCAAGTCAAAGAAAGTGGTGGCTACTATGATTATCATGGATGAGGATGATGACTCCAAACCATCTCATGACATGGAAGAGTTTCAAGATTGCAATGAAGAGACACATGGGGAGGATTTTGAGGATCACTCTTTTGTTAAAGAAGAGGATGAGTTTCCTTTTGACCTTGGTGGAAGGAATCATGCATGTATTGTGGGTGATGATATGCCTAAAATGCAAACTATGTAAAAAATGTAGCTCATGTATGTTCCATTTCACAAGAGCTTTTGGCGGGTTGCAAGAGCCCAAATACTTTGAGATTATGGGAGAGTTGCACACATTTTGGCGGATTCCAAGAGTACTCATAGCTTCATCAACTCTAAATCCATCAACTCTCTCAAACTATCTCCAAAAGAGCTACCCATAACCTTTCAAGTGCAAGTGGCAAATGGAGACAATGAGAAATCTAGTTTGGTTGATCAGTTTCTTGATGGGGGTAAAGGATTTTGGGACTATGTCGAAGGAGACAACAAGGAGCCTCTAGAGTTTCCCAAAGAGAATGCCACTCCAACAGATGTAAAGGCATTCAAGGACTGGAACCATGGTGCAAGAAAAGTCATGTAGTATTGGATTACAATTAGTGTCACATACACAATGATAGGACATATACATGATACCAACACTCCAGCAATTACATGGTAGAACCTGGTGTCAATTGGAATAGACAACAATCAAGAATGGATTCCAAAGAGTGCTATTACTGTGGCAAACCATGTCATTTTTCTACAAAATGTTGCAAGAAGTAGTGACATGAAGAACGAGAAATTATTGCAAAATAAATATACATCTTCAAACAAGCAAGATAATGATAGATATGAGAATTTATTTGTTATGCAGCACATGGTAAATACAATGATTGCAAATGTATCCATGAATGCTGATGATATATGATATGTGGACTCAGGAACCTCTAACCACATGACATGTTCATAGTGAGTGGTTTAGAGATGTGAAGAACTTGGAAAAACTAGGTTATGTAGAAACTAGGTTATGTAGAGATGGGAGATGACACAACTCATCCTATTTCTCATATTGGGAATGTGCCATTGGCTATGTAGGATGGTAAGATGAAGTACATGTCTGATGTACTTTATGTGGCCAACATCACAAAGAACTTAGTTTCTGTTGGACAGAGGATTGAGCAAGGTTTTGTAGGTATGCTTAAATCCTAATGGCTGCTATGTAGAGAACAAATGTCATTTGGTTGCAAAGGGCAAGAGAGTGGGCAGAATGGCTTGCAAGGTAAGTTTCAACTTGCCTCTGATATCTTTTCATCCTTTTTAATTTCCACTTAACCTTTATGTAACCCAATGTTTGACAAAACTTCTTCTACTTTCTTACATGTCTCTCCCTTGAGAAAAAGGGATATAGATGTTACAACATTATCACACGTGAGATGAGGGTGTTTACCAGGGATTTTGTATTTGATGAGATGAGCAGCTGGTATGCGGATGTAAAAGACTCGATTGGGGATGATGCACAAGAATGGGTGGCTACACAAAATGCAAGTCAACAATCATAGTTGTTGAGTTGATTGAGAGACTCCTCTAACAATGGGTCTATTCATAGACCATGAAGTGGCAGGCTACATCAAAATATCAATACTATAAATTCAGCAAGTGCATCACTTTAAGGTAAAGGGAGAAGGTCAATGAGACCCTTGGTATGCCTAACATTTCAGCATGGCATTGATTTGTTAATGGAGAGTCTAGTAGCTCAGAGTAGAGCCTTGATGAGGAGTTTGGGATTCTAGCTATCAGGACACTTGGTGTAAGGAAGTCTAAGGCAGCCACACAGAGGATGTTGAGATGTCAAGCTCAACATGAGCTGACATTTATGATATGTTTGGGTGACTGTTTCTACCACTTACATCACTGGCATGTTTGGTAGGATGCTGACATGATGGATCTTTGCTAGTGATTCTATAGCTAGACTATACCATCTACTAGTCCACCACTAAGTTATGGCATACTTATCTTGCCAGCTCACTCACTTAGCATGTTCACATTATGGATTGCATGTACATAGTACTTTAGTGCACATGGTGTATTTTCCTTATCTCTTTTGTTGACCTCTTTTTGTTGAGAAGAAGAAGAACAAATTTTTAGCCTCTCATCTTGTGTGTTTTCTTCTAGGGTTTGTGTGAGTGTGTGTTTGTGCTTTATAAGAGCTCAAGCTCTCTTTCTCCCTACATATTTTCATGGTATTAGAGCTTGGATCATGCTAAGGAGATGAGCTGAAGCAGGAGAAGCATAGGAAGTAGTATGAGGGTAAGAGCTTCACCTACTCTTCCCCCTTTATGTTGGCTACTACACCCTTGTTAGGAGCTCTTTGGGAGGCACCACAACGAACTCCAATTGAGGAGTTATCTTCACAGGAGCAAAGCTGTAGGAGGGTAATTGTTGTGTCTTTTGTGGATAAAATTTTTGAGGCCAAAATCGCATTTCAGGTGGGTCTTGACCTTCATTTTGAGTTAGTAGGCGTCATGTGCACTATATGTAAGTTTCAATATTCTGTAGAATTCTATTTTTTAAACTGTAAGAAGGGAATTTGGTTGTGCAGTCATTGTGTGTAGTGTAAAGAGGTCTTATCGGTGTGTAGTGTAAAGAGGTCTTATCGGTGTTATTGGGTGTATGTATGCAAATTGAGGTCAGTAATTGTGACAGCTTGGATGCAGAGAATACAACAATTTGTGCAAGTCAAACAAGAGTATTGTTTTTGGTGAATTTGTATTATAGACAATATGTCAAATGATGGAATTAACCAGATTGTTGTAGCAGAGAAGCTTGACAAGAATAACTTCCATGCTTGGAGGTTTAGATTAGTAAATTTTTTCATGGGAAAAGGCTACATTGAAGGTGAACATGAGGATACCATGATTAGGCATATACATGATGCCAAGTGACCCAAGGAGGCATTAGACACCTTGGTGAAGTTGTATGAAACTGACACCAAGGCATAGAAGATTTAGTTGAAGAACGAGCTTCATACTATATGGGAGAAGAAAAACATGTATGTAAGTCATTATGCCTTGAAGATCAAGGGCATTGTGGAATCCCTTGCATCTATTGGCATTTTTTTTAATGATGATTATAAGGTGCAAGTATGTCTACATGGTCTCAGTCCACAATACAAAGCATTCAAGACGTCTATTCAGACTTGAGAGAGCATTCCGAGCTTTAGAGATTTGGTGTCAATGTTGATTCATTGAAGAAAAGAGTTTGGGTGAAGACCAGTCTTCACAAAACAAAGGCAGTTTAGAGCAACATGCCAAGGTGGTGGCCGAATAGGTAATAAAAATTATGGTCAGAAACAACAGTTCCATGAATCACAACAACAACACATAGGTTGAAGAGGCCAACTCAGAGGAAGGGGGAGTCAAAGAGGTCGTGGAAATTGGCAAAGGTAGCAAAATGATACACGATGCTATTTTTACTATGGCAAAGCTGGGCATTTGTAGGCAGATTGCTATGAGAAGAAAAATGACATGAGAAATGGAAAAGTGCAACAAAATAACTATGCATCCTCTAGCAGAAGTAATGAGGACAATGAAAGGCTATTTGTTATGCGGCATGTGCTTAATGGTGGGTCGGGAAACGATGTATCCACATGTAATGTGATAATGCATGGTATGTGGATTTAGGTGCTTCAAAACCACATGGCTATAGCATTATATGGTAGTGATGTGTGTGAACACACTTAGGACCCCCGGGGCACTTTCTCCCTTACTAGGAGGTTTTTTCCCCTTTGCGTATGTACACCCTCTTATCTACTCATTTTGGGGTGTGTACTTATCTTTTGTATCTGCCACATATTTGTTAATTCTTATCTAGTGAGTTTGTGTGCTCTCAAGCTTCTCTATCTCATGTGTGTGCATTGTCTAATTCCAACAATTAGTATTAGAGCTAGCTTCCTTGACACTTGATCTAGTAGTCTGCCTCCCTCCACGATCCTGTTTCTCTATCTCCAATTGAGATACCCTCTCTTAGGAGAAGAAGGTATATACTGTAGTGTGTTGTATACAAAGTATACATAGTCTTCGGGGTTCACGGCGCGATTCGGGCGGGTTTTGGGCATCGCAAGGTTTCTATAGACGTTCTGGAGAGGTGTTATTTTGGATTGGTTCTACTCAATTTTGGGTGTTTGGGCTGTACAACGGCAAAGATTTGGTGTGCAACAGCATCTACAGTGTCATCAACAACATCAACCATCATACTTTTGCTAGTAACACTCTTCTATTCTCTACTCTATGTTATTTTTCATACACTTTGCAAGTGATTTAGTCAATTGGCAGCCATCCGAGGTTGTATTCAGTGAATATTGAGTACTTGCAGTGTGTTGAAAGATTTTGCATTTGGTAGATAGTCATGGCTGGTCATAATGATATATTCAACATGTTATCTCTGCTGAGAACAAACTTGATGAGACCAACTACCCATTGTGGTCCTATATGACGAGGCATGTACTGGTTGCTAAAGGCCTTTGGAATGTGGTCAGTGGTAGGAAAACTCGTCGTGTTTCACAACTACCAGTGCAACTAAGTGCTGCAGGTATATTTGAAGTAGAATCTGATACAGATTGGCTCCTCCCCATGCACCACCAGTACCTCCCATTGCTGCTCAAACAAGATGGGATGGAAGAGATGCAAAAGCACATGCATTGCTTGCACTTTCTATGAATCGAAGCATTATTCCTCATATTCGATCATGTAAGACTTCAAGACAGGCATGGTGTCATGTAAGACTTCAAGACAGGCATGGGATGCACTTGCTGCATTATACCAGGTGCGTAATGAAGCATGTGTTGCATATCTGCGCAAACAGTTGGAGTCTAAGAACATGAATGAGGGAGACTCAATGGAAAGCTTCTTAACCAAGATCAAAGATTTTAAGGAGCAGCTTGCTAGTGTGGATGAGATATATCCTGATAGTACATTGGTGCCTACAGTTCTTAATGCATTGTCGGATTCTTATCAGAGTTTTGCCTCTACGCTTAGAGTCATGATGAAGGGAAATCCAAATGCCCTTACATTTGATGAGCTGGTTTTAGTACTCTTGCAAGAAGAGTAGTCTAGGAAAAACAAATCTATTGTTGCTAGTCAAAAAGGCAAAGGTAAAGCTTCTTCACACGGTGGCTATAAGCCAAAATCAGAATCCTCAGGTAAGGACGTAGAGAAAGAAGGTGATAAGCCTAAAAAGAAGGGCAAGTGTCACTATTGTAGGAAACTAGGGCACTACATAAATGAGTGCAAGAAAAGGCTAGAGAAGGAGAAAAAGAAAGAATTGGGCATATGGCTGATGCATCTGCAACCAAGTGTAGAGAAGAAGGAATCTGTAAGTTTTTCTCAAGATGATTGGGCGTGGACTGTACATTATAATTATGACCCTTTTGTTCCTGATGTATGCATGTCAGTGTGGCAAAATCGGATGCTTAGTACTTTGATAGTGGTGCCACTAAGCACATTACTTTAGAAAAAAATTTGTTCTCATCTTTGGAATATGTCCCAAGTGCAGGAACTGTCACATGTGCAAATGATTCCTTATATCCTGTTAAAGGAGTTGGTAGAGTTGTGTTCACTACTACTGCAAATGGGGGCACATTTACTCTTTCTAAAGTTTTATATGTGCCAAGCATTAAGAAGAACTTGCTGTTAGTTTCATCCTTAGCCTTGTTAGGCTTGATGGTGAAATTTATGGATGACAGATGTATAGTTCAGGATAGAAATGATAGTTATTCTATCATTACCTCAGGTACCTTGTTTCATGGCCTATACAAGATGGATGTATTTGAGAAGTTGCAACATGATGCTTGCTCGGTCTCTACGACTCGTGCTATGAGTGATACAGAATTATGGCATGCACGATTTGGCCATCTGAATTATGCTAGTTTGTTATGCCTTCAAAGGCATGATATGGTGTCTGAGTTTTCCCAACTCTTGAGACCACTACTAGACATGCATGTGAGGGGTGTATTCTTAGTAAAGTGCATCGGTCATCATTTCCAAAGGATGGATCTATGAGAGCTGTTAAGAAATTATAGCTTATACATAGTGATATATGTGGTCCTATGAGGACACCATCTATTGGGGGATATCTCTACTTTGTCATTTTTATTGATGATTACTCCTCCAGATATACTTGGGTGTATCCATTAAAGCAGAAGTCAAAGGTTTTTATGTGCTTTAGGCACTTTGTATCCATGGCTGAAAATGCATGTGAATGTAAAGTTGGCACCCTTCATTCATATCGAGGGGGGGAGTATATGTCTAAGGAATTTCATGCATATATGGCTGAAAAAGACATAAGGCATCAATGTACAGTGCCATACATACCCCAACAAAATGGTGTGGATGAGAGGAAGAACATGTCTCTCATGGAGATGGCACAATGTATGGTGAAAGCCCAAGATTTACCTCATAGTTTTTGGTTAGAGAGACAACTATGTGTGCAAACTATGTGTTGAACAAATGCCCTACCAAGGCCTTGCAGTCTAAAACTCCTTATGAAGCTTGGCATGGCAGGAAGCCTTCTATGGCTCATTTGTGTGTTTTTGGTTGTCTTGCTTATACTCTTATGCCTAAGCAACAACACAGTAAGCTTGATGATAAGGCAATTAAATGCATATTTGTGGGATACAGTTCAGAAAGCAAGGAATGTAGACTCTACCATCCGGCCTCAAAGCGGATTTTGGTAAGTAGAGATGTTGTTTTTGTCGAAAACTTAGTTTATCCCATGCTTTCATGCAAAAAACAGTAGAATGTATGCTCACAGGACATGTTTGATTCACTCTACTACCTTTGTTTAATGGAGGGAAGCCATATGTAAAGCAATTGAATGCTCAACCAAGTGCTGAAATTTAGACTTTGCAAGTGCAAAATCAGCCTTTTGGTGAGGCAATTATTGAGGATGTAGTGGATGAGGAGAGAGCAGCCATAGAAGAATCTAGGCGTATGCCAAAATGGCTTGTGCGCAGACATTGAGGAATAGCAAGTTGGCAACTCCTTTACCTAGCAGAACTCGTACAGGTTGTCATCATGTAGATTATTCTCATCTAGATCATGTTCTCATTTCTACTTTATGTAATAAGGAGGAACCTATTTCCTTTGAGGAAGCACATGATGATGATCCTTGGATGCATGCTATGCAGGATGAGTATAACTCTATACTTAAGAATTATACCTCGTATTTGACAGATCTACCTCATGGCAAGAAGGCCATTGGTACTAAGTGGTTACAAGTTAAAATGCAAAGTAGATGGTAGCATTGATTGCTACAAGGCCATACTTGTTGCAAAGGGGTATGCCCAGCAAAAGGGCATTGATTATGATGAGACCTTTGCACCCACATCTTGTATGACTACTATTAGGTGTCTCATTGCTTTGGCAGCACATCATGGGTGGAATTTACATTAGTTGGACATTAAGACTACATTCTTGAATGGTGATTTACATGAGGAGGTGTATGTATCGTAGCCTTCTAGTTTTGCTTTGTGAAAGGAGAAGTCTAAAGTATGGAGGTTAAAAAAGGCTCTTTATGGCCTTAAGTAGGCTCCTAGAGCATGGTATAAGAAGATTCATGCATACTTGGTTGCAAATGATTTTTGTAATAGTCCAATAGAGAGTACCCTCTATGTGAAAACCTCTATGTGAAAAGGAGTAGGGACACGTTTTTTGTCATCGTTCTATACATTGATGACATGCTGCTCATAGGACCCAATATAGATCAGATTTCAGCCTTTAAGGCTGATTTGCAGCCATCATTTGAGATGTCAGATTTGGGGCCCTTGGGTTACTATTTGGGGATTCAATTTATGCACTACAATGATGGCATTGTTATGCTGTAGTCTAAATATATATAGAAGCTATTGAAGAGGTTTAATTTTGAAGACTATAAACCTGTGGCTACACCTATGGAGACAAATACTCGACTTAGTCTTTAAGATGCAGGAACTCTTTTGATGCTAGTTTGTATCAAGAGGCTATTGGATCCCTTCTTTATATGTGCAATATGAGGCCAGATATATACAGTATATGGTCTCACAGTTGAGTAGATTTATGCATAGCCCAGGTACAAAGCATTGGCAAGCTATTAAGCGGGTTTTTTGCTATTTATAGGGCACTTAGTATTTTGTATTATTTTATCCAAAGGGTGGTGAGTCACAACTGCATGCTTTTAGTGATTCAGATATTGGGCTAGATATTATGGCACACGAGTGTCCACTAGTAGGTTTTGCTTTCACCTTGGTGATTCATGTATATCATGGCTCAATAAGAAGCAGCCTACAGTGGCCACTTCTAGTTGTAAAGTTGAGTATAGGGTAGATTTTACAGCTACAGTTGAGTGTGTGTGGCTTAGACATATTATGGTGACTGATTTGGGTGTTGGCACAGTTGTCTGGCACTACGATTTTCACTGACAGCCATAGCGCATTAGCAGTTGTGAGGAACCCAGTGTTTCATGCTCACACTAAGCACATTGAGGTGCATTACCACTATGTCAGAGAAAGACTCTCTACAGTAGATATTAGCTTGGTCTATGTGCCTACACATGACAACATAGCAGATTTATTCACGAAGGCTCTTCCTTGTGAAAGGTTTGAAGCTTTTCGTAAAGCCCTGGGCTTACTACCTTTTCAGGATTGATCGGCCATACCCTATACATGTTCACATCATCACTCTAGGGGGGATTTGTAGCATTATATGGTAGTGATGTGTGAACACACTTAGGATCGCCGAGGCACTTTTTCCCTCACTAGGAGGTTTTTTCCCCCTTGCGTATGTACACCCTCTTATCTACTCATTTTTGGGGTGTGTACTTATCTTTTGTATCTGGCACACATTTGTTAATTCTTATCTAGTGATTTTGTGTGCTCTCAAGCTTCTCTATCTTGTGGGTGTGCATTGTTGCAACCCTAACCCTAATTCCAACAATGGCCAGTGGTTTAAGGATATGAAAAATCTTAAAAATCTGGGTTTTATTGAAACAGGGAATGATACTGCTCATCCAATTGCCCATGTTGAAAATGTGCCATTGCTTGAAGTGAAAGCCACAATGTTTGCACAGGGACCAGGAGTTGTTGAAGATATAAACATTTGGCATAAGAGAATTGGGCATGTAAATGTGCAAAGAATGAACTCTATGCAGACTAAAGAAATTATGACAGGGTTGCCTAAGTTTAAGGTTGATGGTATGCAGAAAGTATGTAAAGCATGCCAATTTGGAAAGCAGACAAAGCATGCATTTCCACATGATAGAAATGTAAGCAGGAATGTAGTAGATGTTTTTCATTCAGATGTATGAGGTCCCACAAAAACTACGTCTATGGGTGGTTGTAAGTATTATGTAACATTCGTTGACGACCACATTGGGAAAGTGTGGGTGTATTTCATGAAGGAGAAGAGTGAAGTTTTTACTCCTTTTCATAATTTTAGAGTGATGACTGAGAAACAGACAAGAAAGCATGTGAAGTTCCTAAGATCAAATGGAGGGGGAGATTACTTCTCCAATGAGTTCTCTGATTTTTTGTGAAAGAATGTGTAAGATTCCTCCCTCTAGCTTTTGAGATGTAAAGATATAAGAATCTCCCCTTTAGTCTCTTGTAATCATTCCTCCCTTTAGAATGGATATAAGGTTCCTCCTCAGCCCCAAAAAGATGTATAAGTTCTCCTCTCAGTCCCCTGTAATCATCCCCTATTTCAGAATGCAAGAAAACATTATTTTCCTTTGTTTTTGGCCTAGAGAGAGAAAATATTCTAGAGAGAGATAATACAGTCTTGAGATATTTTTGATATAAAGTTATCCCTTTTATTTAAGATGAATTCCCTTGAAACAGAAGTTTAAAAAGAGTTTTCTAATATGCATTATAAATTAATTGAATATGTGCATTAGACACAGCCTAAGGGTACCTATTTTCAGAAAATTATGGAATAAGGTCCAAAGAGTGTTCTAAAGGGCCAATGAGGTTAATCCAAGTGTTGAAATAAGAAAAATGAAAGAATAAAAGAAATCCCCCAAAAAGGAGTAAATTCTCACATAAGATGAAGAGTTGACTAGTACAGGCACTTAATAGTAAAAAATGAGAATTTATTAGTAAAAAAAATTTTTTTGACACCTTAGGAGGGTGAGTGGAGCTCATGAAGGAGGCGCCTAGAATCCTCATGATTATCAATTTTTAATTTTAAAAAAAAGAGATTTTTCATCTCTCCTCTCACCTCTTTCAAACTAGATCAGATAAGTGGGCCTAACTCGTCCAAAACTTGTCCAAATTGGATAAAACTGAAGCTGGAAGCTCTAGATCCTAGTTGCACTTGGTTGGTGGCCTCCCTCACCTATAACTAGACCCCTATTCCTTTGTATTTTCATCTTAGAGTAGTTCTATGCTAGTGTAATTTTTAATTTAGTGTATTTTCCTCTTCCCTCTTCATTGGCCCTCCATTGCGAAGCTTTGGGGCTTCACTAAACCTCTTCTTCTCTTGAAGATTACCCTTTCCCCTTGGTGGCCAAGCCTCTTCTTTGAGTGCTACACAACTTTTTCAAGGTAATGAATCAAGCAAGCCAAGAGTAAGCCTAAACAATGAAGTTTATGCTCTCTTTTTGTTGTTAATCTTCTTCCTAACCTCCCTCAGGCTTGGAAAGCATTTTATTTATAGGTTTCCTCTTAAAACCATGCTTTTCTTGATTTATGATGAATTAATGTTTATTTTTAAGCTTAGGTTTATGCATAAACTAATTCTTATGTTAAAAGTGTAATTTTGAACATTCTCAATTCATAGAAAATTTTGAACATTCGCAAGTCATAGAAAATGCAGGGAAGTTATGGCAAAATTTTATTATTAGAATTTTGAACATTCTCAATTCATAGAAAATGCAGGGAAGTTATGGCAAAATTTTATCATTAGAAAATGAAGGTGTATGCTTAATAAATTTTATTCTAAAAGTGTAATTTTAAGCATTCTCATTTCATAGAAAATGCGGTGAAACTATGGCAAAATTTTTATCATTAAAAAAATGAATTTTATGCATAGTTAAATTTTATGCTAAAAGTGGAATTTCAAGCATTCTCATTTCATAGAAAATATGGGGAAGTTATGGTAAAATCTTTATCATTAGAAAATGAAATCTATATTAAAAGTGGAATTTTGAGTATTATCATTTCATGGAAAATGTGGGGAAGCTATGGAAAATTTTATATCATTAGAGAATGAATTTATGCATAGTAAATTTTATGCTAAAAATGGAGTTTTGAGCATTATTTATTCACTAGAAAAATAAAGAAGGTTATGCATAAATTTTCTAGATTCATTCAATTTATGAGAATTAGGAAAATAATTATGAATATAATTCGTTTAGATAAAAATGGATTAGTAGTAGGTGTGCATGAATATTTTATGCTAAAAGAGGGATTTCCATGATATTTTATTTTGGGAAAATAGAGAAAAGAATGTGAAAATATTCATAGGGGTGCATTGAGAAAACATAGATAAATTGTTAATCAGAAAGAGGAATTATGGGTATAATTGATTTTGTAAATCCCATGAGATCATATGCATAAATCTTTTATTCAAAAAGAGGAACATTGATCATATTTTATTTTGGAAAATTTGAGAAAAGAATGGGAAAATATTCATAGGAATGCATCGAGAAAACATGGATAATTTTTAATCTAAAAGAGGAATCGTGAACATATTTAACTTCTGGAATTATGAAGTACACGTCTAGATTCTTGAAAAATAGAATCTTGGGTACATTCTAAACGGGAAAAGGATTTCCCAGAAAAAGACCCGAAACATGCATAGTTAGTTGAACGTAAATCATTGTGACTAACTTCTTCCTAGATTCCTTGGGAAAGGAATCTAGAATTCTTGAAAGGATCGAGGATCCAAAAGTGAACGGAAATTTAGACTTAATTGAATTGAGCTGAGAAAAATTTGCCTTTAACTGAGCCAAGTAATGGCCGAGACTTAGAAAGTTATGTCAATATAAAAAGTAGAGTAACTGTACTTTTAGCTTGGTTGATTGTGGAACAAAAATTCTGATAACTAGATCAAGGAAAGTTGATAATCAAGTCTAATTTGCTCAAAGCGAAAAGAGACCATCTTATTTGTAGAAATCTGATTGATGTGGGTAATGTGGAGTGATGTGTGGAAGGATGTGGTGTGTGTGGATTGACGTGGAGTGATGTGGATTGACGTGGAGTGATGTGTGGAAGGATGTGGAATGTGTGGATTGATGTGGCAAATGTGGCTGATGTGGATTGATATGGTTGATGTGGATTGATGTATGGATTGATGTGGATTGATACGTGGAGTGATGTGGGAATGATGAAAGATCCATGCCCCCTCCGTGCAATGAATTCGGGGGTGCTAGCAACGGAAGTAACACTTCTTGCGCAAGGCAGAGCCTCTCACTGATCCCTCGGTTCTTCCAAAACCGAACCCGGAAAAACTTCCCTCGCCCAGAAAGCACGGGCGATTTCTCTAGGAAATTTTTTTCTAATGTAGTCAAGAGCCTTAACTAACCAAACATATCCGACCGAACCTATGAGTCACATAGTCAGATCAAGGAAGAGACTTACACTTGGATCATAGAGACCAACGCTTTTTTCCTCATCAAGATGCACAGCCGTTGATTCTTTTCCATAGAACAAGGATTATCCAGGATTTTACTTCAACTATCGTAACATAACAGAAATGAGTCTCATTTTAGGGATCCATTAGTCCAGCTCCATCCAATCCCATGGGTTAGCCAACCGCCCAACCATTGTAGTGATAGGATTCATTTAGGAATTTGGTTATGTTTTGCCTCGAGTACCAGGGAAAAGAGTTCTCAGGTCCCCTAGCCGGCACTTCAAGCAAACTTCAAGATAGTCACACCACTTACACACCCAATATGAAATTGCATGTTTTATAGATTCAGTTGTCTTTAAAACAATCTTTTAATAACACCATAGTATCACTGATCATAATCCTCCAAAATATCTAGCTTGAATTCTAATTTCCAACCTATGGCATCATTGGCAACCAAAACGCTCACCACCCGTTCACTCAAGGGGCCTTTTCAATAGTTCCTAGCTCATAGTACCCGGCAATATAATCACATAAGAAAATCCAGATGGACTCTTCATTGAAGATCAGCAAGATCAACCAGCAAATCTATATAAAAGAGCCATGGACTCAGCAGATCAACCAGCAGATCTATATAAAAGAGCCATGGACTCATTCGTTGAGGACCAACAAGGCCAATCAACCATATCCATGCCGCCCGAGTTCAGAAAACAACTCCAACTCCTTGTTCCATTTTCTTCCTCGACGTACGTGTGGGTATCTTTGGTAACCCAGAGCCCAAGCACCGTATGGTCAGCACCCTCTAGGCTCCTTCGCAGGTCACCTAGCACTTCAGTCACATAGGCTGCTTCCTTGGTCCCTCATCCATCGTACCGGAAGCTCACCATTAGTCAAGACCTCGACCGACCTTGCTACGCAAGACGTCCTCCATTGACTCTCCGTCATAGCTGTTGCAACTTTATCACTTCAGTCTCCACGACCTCATTCATAAGATGGTTAAAATGCTTCCCCACCATTCTTGACATAAAACAGTCATTTAAAAAAAGGTTTCATAAATACAATTTCTAACAAACTCTCATCTTTCCACATTGTTCCACATCATTTCTCGTTATTCCACATTCTTCTACATCAATTTACATTACTTATTCCACATCTAGTCATATGTATTCCCATCGTACTTCATCCGTTCTCATCCAATCACATCATATTACATCTCATCACATCTATCCTCATTACATCACATCACGTCACATCCATCCATATCACATCTCATCCATTCATATCATATCACATCCATCTACATTCATTCAGATCCACATCACATCCACATATCATCACATCACGTTCACATCTATTTACATCACTTCACATCCATTCATATCTACCCAGGTGCACATCACATCACATCTCATCTATCCACATCATATCTCATCCATTCATATCTAACCAGATCCACATCACATCACATCCATTCACATCTCATTACATCACATTCACATCTCACCACATCCATTCAGATATCATCACATCACATTCACATCCATTCACATCTCATCACATCCATTCACACCTCATCACATCCATTCACATCTCACCACATCCATTCAGATATCATCACATCCCATCACATCCATTCACATCTCATCACATCCACTCACATCTCATCACAACCATTCACATCCACTCACATCTCATCACAACCATTCACATCTCATCACACCCATTCACATCCATCACACCCATTTGCATCCCACATTGATTCACATCTCCTCACATCCATCCTCATCTTATCACATCTCATTCACATCCATCCACATCATATCACATTCATTCCATCCACATTACATCACATTCACATCTATCCATATCACACCACATCCATTTACATCTTATCTCATCACATTCACATCTCCTGTTATTATCACATTCACATCTCATCTAATCATCTCTATCCATTCATTCACATTCACATCTATCCCATCACATCTCATTCTCATCAGTCGACATCACATCACATCACATCTCATCATATCCACTCACATCTCATCACATCATATCACATTCACATCTTATCTCATCACATTCACATCACATCTCATCACATCACATTCACATCTCTTCTTATCACATTCACATCTCATCTAATCACATCGCATCCATTAACATCCCATCACATTTATTTACATTCATTCAGATCCATATCACATCTTATCACATCCACTTTTAGTACCGTTTTCTACTTTTGATACAGATAGGACTTTTCAAAGTTTTTGCCAATTGCTTGGCCTAGTTAAAGGTACTTTTTCTCGATCTCCCATTAAATCTACATATGAGAGTATTGTTGAGGGTTTAAAAAGGAAAAATAAACCTTATTAGAATTGAATAGTAAAATCTCAGAAAAAGGGTATTTATTACGTATTGTATTTTCATTCCTTAACCTTCATTAATGAGAATTAATTCTAAACTTCCATTTACTCATTGGATCCTCGATCCTCCCACAGCAAGGATTCCAGATTCTCTTTTCTGAATAAAAATTATCTAAGTTTTCTTGATGGATATTTTCACATTCTTTCTCAAATTTCTCAAGTAAGATATATTCAATATTCTTCTTTTTGAATAAAAGATTCATGGGATTTACAAAAATCAATTCTACCCATATTTTCCAATAAAAATAATAATACTCAAAATTTAACTTTTGATAAATACTCATAATTTGAATTATGCCGAAAATTCCTCTTTTACCATTTAATTACTTGGATCTCAAATATCATGGGAATTCCTCTTTTTACATAAAAATAAATTTAGCAAAAATTTCTCTTTTCTTTTAATTAAATATTTATGCATAAATACTAAAAATTTATTTCCCATGAATATGATGAAAATCATTCTTTTTGCATAGGATGTCCAATCCTAGAATATGGTAGTAGGAAGTCCTCTTTTAGCATTATGAATAAAAATAAGATATGTGTTCTTTTTAAAAAAAATTCCATAGCTTCGTTTGCTATTACTAATAATTCTCAATTTTTTCTAAAAGAATAAAAGCTTGTAATGAAAATATGATAGTAGTTCTTCTTTTATGCTTAAAATCAAACTATGAATTTAAATCATATTTTTAACCATAATTATAAACATGACTATAGTTATCCCACTAGATTAAGCTAATTTCAACATTCCTCTTTTCCCAATTTGTTAGGATAATCCATTTCTCATTTAGAATGAATTAAATTAGTTTTTAACTACTCATAAATAATCTAAAAGAATTTAACATTATTTTAATAACACAAAATCATTAAAATATCATTTTCTTAATCTCTAGCGCATCAAGCCTAGAGTTTAGCTTTGAATTAAGAGACTATAATTGAGAAGCATCCTTCTCCAAGGGATTTAGCCATAAAGCTGGCTATTCTTTGAGAGAGAGAGAGATTTACTTAAGAAAAGCATTACAAATAAGCATAAAGATTAACTTTCTCTTAATTAGATATTAATATTTTTAGGGAAAACTTTATTTGAATTAAAATAATCATTTAGAAAGCTTCTCAAGCTTGAGAGGGGTTGAGAGGAAGAAAGTCATTGAGATAAATTGAAAAAAAAACCATATAAATGGATTTTACCTCCAAGTTTGGCTTTATTCTCTATTTAGCAGTGAAGCCCCCGACCAATCAATTGGTCTACCAAGAGGAGAAGAGCAGCTCCAAGAGTTGTTGTAGAGAGAGAGAGAGAGAGAGAGAGAGAGAGAGAGAGAGAGAGAGAGAGAGAGAAGCTCCAAGCTCCCAAGAGAGGAAAATTTAAGGGATAATAGAAAATATGATTATTTTAATATAATATTGGCATGGTATAGCTTCAATATGAAAATACAAAGGAACATCTCATCACATCACATTCACATCTCATCATATCATATTCACATCCATTTACATCTCATCATATCATATTCACATCCATTTACATCTCATCATATCATATTTACATCTCATCATATCATATTCACATCCATTTACATCTCATCATATCATATTCACATCTCATCATATCATATTCACATCACATCCATTCATATCTACCCAAATCCATATCACATCCATTCACATCACATCACATCCATTTCCATCTCATCACACCCATTCACATCCCATCACACCCATTCACATCCATCACATTCATTGCATCCACATCACATCACATACATTCCATCCACATCTATCCTTATCACATCACATTCATTCCATCCATATCACATCACATTCATCACATCCACATCTATCCACATCACATCTCATTCATTCCATCCACATTACATCACATCCACATATCTCCATATCTCATCACATCCATTCACATCTCATCACATTCATCCACATCCATCCATTCATTCACATTCACATCTACCCACATCCATCCATTCATTCACATGCACATCTATCACTTCACATCTCATTCTCATCCATTTATGTCACATCACACCCATTCACATCTCATCACATTCACATCCACATCCATTTACATCACATCACATCTCATCACATTCATATCCACATCCATTTACATCACATCATATCTCATCCACATCTCATCACATTCACATCACATCTCATCTACATCTCATCACATCCACTCACATCTCCTCACATCTTATCACATCACATTCATATCTCATCTAATCACATCGCATTCATTTACATCTCATCACATTCATTTACATTTATTCAGCTCCATATCTCATCCACTTTTAGTACCATTTTCTACTTTCAATACACTGATAGGACTTTTCTATGTTTCTGCCAATTGCTTGGCCTTGTAAAAGGTACTTTTTCTTGATCCCATTGAATCTATGTAACAGAGTGTTGTTGAAGGTTTAAAAAGGGAAAATAAACCTTATCAGAATTGAATACAAGGTTGCAGTTTGTCATCCCAAATGCTTTGAGATCTCCCAAGCATACTTTTGCTGCAGGGCTTTTCGAACATCCGGATCTAACTCTTCATCTCATCTGTTAGAGGATCCGGTTGCCTTGCACGAGCCACGTGCCTCATGACTCTGACAAAACGAGATTTTCGTCAACTTAACTTTGACAACAGATTTATGATTATTTAATTTTTGTGATTTATTCTTTAAACAGATAATTATTTCATCATACTTCATGAAATAAGATTTACTCTGATAATTTTATTAACCATATTCACAATCATGAAAATAATTTAGATTTTTTTTTTGCAAAACATCGTTTATTATCAAAAGTTTTTGATATATACATAGAGCATCACGACTCCCAAAATCACTGCCTCAATCGCGTATGCATAAAGAAGAGAAACTGCGAAGGAAACATACCATGGTACACACGATTCATTACAGAAAGAGGTGCTGTAATTCTACTTCTAGGGATAAAGCGGCTAAGAAGCCTAAAAACTCGGCATGAAATTCTGAAGTTCCTGGGTGAATGATCAAAGAGTTGTACATGCTGAACAAGCCCTAGCCTTATCAGAATCATGGCTAAGGAAATATTTTACCTGAGCCTCTGACGCTCACTGGTACTGATATTAATACATCGTCCTCCAAAGAACCACATATACCGATGTTGCTCACAATAGGATCAGGAAAGTAAAGACTCTCAAAATGACGTGCGAGTCTCACTCTGCTTACTCGGATTGTAGCAGAGTTGATGAGGTGCTCGAATGCAAAGGCTTTTTCAATTTTTGAAGTTCATTCAATAAAATATTAACAAGCGAAAACATTATTTTCCAGATTCACTTTAAAATTTTAAGCAATTTTTATTGCTGTTAGGTAAATTTACAACAGAGCTCTGATACCAACTGTGGGATCCCACTGCCCCCTCTGCCCATCGGTCGGATTCCCGGATGGTAGCAGTGAAAGTAGCTTCCTCTTGCGTGGGGTAGGGTTTCTCACTCGAGGCCTCGCCCTCGAATGTCCGGGCACGAGACTAAGCTGGTGGTCATTCCGAAAATCAAAACCGGGAAAATTTCCCATGCACGAAAGACGGGGACGATTCCACCATTTTTATTTTCTTAACAAATTTTTCTAACGATGTCAAGATACTAAACTAACCTTCATCTGATTAAATCAGATAGAAGGGAAACTATTATAGACTTAACTTAAAGGAATCAACGCTTTTTTCCTAATTGAATCAGGCACAGCCGTTGATCTATTCATTAGAGAAGTCTTCAGGCTTTTATTTAACTACTCGAGTTCTAAACGTATTCCTATTAATCAATTTTATTATTAAAACTCTACTGATTCCAGCCTAACCCCATCTGGCCCATGGGTTAGCCACCGCCCAACCACTGGAATTGGAAAAACTAGACAAGTACTCACCCACCCATAATTGAATGCCTTTTTTAACTTCTACTTTAGAATACAGATACGCACACACTCCTCTTTAAACTTTAGAATACAGATATGCACACACTCCTCTTTAAACTTTAACTTTTAAAACAATCCATTAACAAACAATTATTGGTTACAGATGTTATAACTGAAAAATTCCCATTCAATCCTTGTTTCTCACAAAACAGTATCACTCTAGACCCTCCGTTGAGACCAGCAGGTCAGCAACGAGATCCAGTAACAGATTACAATAATTTTCTTGTCATCATACATATATATATCTTCCACGATATACGCATCGGTGTCCTAAGCACCGCGAGCTCGTGCATCGCCTGGTCAGAACCCTCCAGGATCCTCCTTAGGTGTCCTGGCACTTCACTCAGGGATCGCTTCGTCGGCCCTCGCCCATCGTACCGGAAGCACACCATTTTTTACCATACCCAGGCTAGTCAAGTCCTGGGTAGGTTTTTGCCACATGAGTGGTCCTTTGAACACTCCCCGCCAGCTGTTGCAACCGAACTTCCCTTAGAAAAACACATATACCAAATGCTCCCTTCAGCATTCTGGCATAAGACAGTCCTTTAAGAAAACAGGGTTTCTATGCCAGTTTTCAGTTTTGATTTTCTTTTGAATACAATGGGTATATCTTAAATCCGTATCCCAACACTTCTAGATCACAGGTCTAAAATACAATGGGTATATCTTAAATCCGTATACAATGGATATATCTTTTGATTTTCTTTTGAATACAATGGGTATATCTTAAATCCGTATCCCAATACTTCTAGATCGCAGGTCTAAAATTCCAATAGAATTTCCTGAATTCTGTAACCTTGATCCTCAGATCAGAATCAGGGGTCTTAACTTGAGTTCAGATTCAGTGGTGGGTGATTTGAGTGAATTTCCCTGAACTGGTCACATCGTCTTTTCTTGAAACTGACGAAGGAGATTAAGTCTTGGTCATAGTCTGATTCAGGGTTTGAGTCTGGAAAGGTTCTCCCTGAACTATCTTTCTCGAAGGGTAATATTTCAATTACTACTTTACTGAATTTTATTCATTGAGTATTTTGCTTAACTGAATTCAAAACTAATCACGAATTCCTATGAGGAATAAATTAATCATTTATCTAAAATTCTGACTTCGATAGTTTTTCTGAATTTTCTCATTACCATCCTAGAGAATATGAAATGGTAGAATTTTCTCTCACAGAGTATTTACTTATTCATTTATCAATATGCATGGGATTTAAACATAGGATGAAAGAGAACTCTTATTTTGATATAAAAATTCTGTATGCATCTATTTATGCATAAAATCCAACTTCTACGGAAATAACACTTTTATATAAAAGAAAATCCTTTTATGCACCTATGTATGCATAAAAAATCAATTTTGATGAAAGTAACACTTTTATAATTAAAAAATTTCTTTTATGCATAAAAATCAATATTGATGAAAGTAACACTTTTATAATAAAAAAAATTCTTTTATGCATCATTTTATGCATAAAAATCAATATTGGTGAAAGTAACACTTTTATAATTAAAAAAATCTTTTATGCATAAAAATCAATATTGATGAAAGTAACACTTTTATAATAAAAAAACTTATTTCCAATATGCATCTTTTTATGCATAGAATTTAAATCTAATGAAAATCACACTTTTGTAATAAAAAAAATATCCAATATGCATCTTTCTATGCATAGAATTTAAATCTAATGAAAATCACACTTTTATAATAATAAAAAATATCCAATATCCAATATGCATCTTTTTATGCATAAGATTTAAATCTAATGAAAATCACACTTTTATAATTAAAAAATATCCAATATGCATCTTTCTATGCATAGGATTTAAATCTAATGAAAATCACACTTTTATAATTAAAAAAATATCCAATATGCATCTTTCTATGCATAGAATTTAAATCTAATAAAAATCACACTTTAATAATTAAAAAAAATATCCAATATGCATCTTTCTATGCATAGAATTTAAATCTAATGAAAATCACACTTTAATAATTAAAAAAATATCCAATATGCATCTTTCTATGCATAGAATTTAAATCTAATGAAAATCACACTTTTATAATAAAAAAATATCCAATATGCATCTTTCTATACATAGAATTTAAATCTAATGAAAATCACACTTTTATAATTAAAAAAATATCCAATATGCATCTTTCTATGCATAGAATTTATATCTAATGAAAATCATACTTTTATAATAAAAAATATCCAATATGCATCTTTCTATGCATAGAATTTAAATCTAATGAAAATCACACTTTTATAATAAAAAAATATCCAATATGCATCTTTCTATGCATAGAATTTAAATCTAATGAAAATCACTCTTTTATAATAAAAAGAAATTATCCAATATGCATCTTTCTATGCATAGAATTTAATTTTAATGAAAATAACACTTTTATAATAAAAATATTTCTACTATGCATTTTTCTATGCCTGGAATGAAAATAACACTTTTAGAATACACAAATGGTAGGGATTACTCTTTTTGAATAATAAAAGATAAAACTTATTTCACAAAATTTAAGAAAATTTTACCATAACCTCCTTTGTATGGCTGACCATTTTTCAATCTTTTATATCCTCAAGTTACTTAAAAATTATCCCAAATGGGTTAAAGCATTCTAAACTAATCAAATTCCACTTTTAAAAGAGAAACAATATGAAAAGTTTAATTCTAACAAGTTGATTACTTATCTAGGATAAAGAAAGGCTGAATTTAAGAATGAAGAGAGGGGGAAAGCCTTTCCAACAAGGCATAACATCATTTTTTCATTTTAAAGAAAACAAAAATTAGAAAACCATTAAAAGGAATAAGAAAAAGTAGGATTTCTAACTTACATGAATTTCTATGAGCTTTCCTTTGGCTTGATGGTTTGAGGGATCTACTCTTGTTTGCAACAAGAGTGGCCACTAATTTTTTTGAAGGAAAAGGTCAAAAACTAATGAATTATCAATAAATTCACTGTTTTTGGCTCTAGGGTGCAGTAGAGTAACAGTGCATAAAACACTATTAAGCTTCTACAAAGGGGGAGGCTTCTATTTATAGGAAAAAGTGAGCTTCTAACCAAGCAAACTGATTCTAGAATTTTCCAAATCAGTTTGGTCAATTTTTGACCATTTTTGGGTCAGTTTAGCTTACTTTTTGGAACTAGACTTGAATTAGGAGAGAGGAGAGATGAAATATCTCAATATTTGAGAATTTAAAACTCCACCACACATGTGAAATAGGCGCCTCCTTCATGAGGGGGAATCCCCACTCTGAGGTATCAAAAATTAATTTTTTTAGTATTTCCTTTGGTCCTTAGTCCGCTCTTCATCTTATGTACTCATTTTTGGGGGGATTTTCTTTACTTCTTCAATTTACCTCCTCCTTACATTTGGATGAATCTAATTGGCCCCTCAGAACCTTAATTTAAAATTTTTAAAAAATCTGGACTCTTAGGATAAGGCCTTTTGAACAGATTATAATTTATTTCTAATGCACCTTCTGAAAATCTTTTTGAACTTCTGTTTCGGGGGAATTTATTTTAATAAGAAGAGATATTTTTCCATCCAAAAAAAAAACTAAAATTTGAATAATCTCTCTCTAGAATATTTTCTCTCTCCTCTAAGCCAAAATAGGTAGAAACAAGATCTTTTATATTTCTGAAGAGGGATTTGATTACAGGGGAAGATACTAGACATCTTGAGGGGCTAGGGAGGAATCTTACAAAAATTCTTGGTGAAATTATTGTTTTCTCAAGAAAAGTGACGAAATCTATCATATTCTAGAATTCAGTTTGTAAAGTGTTATCTTGATTGAGTTAAGAAGTATAGTTATATCTTCTCCCCACCTCAACGCTAACCCCATTTTCGTGCTTTTGAAAGCCGAGCGGCGATGTTAGCGAGCCCCAGAGTTGACCCCCAAGGTATCCCTCATACCATTGGGAGAATAAGATTTCTCCAATGGAGGCGAATATTATGATGCTACCTAGTTCTACGGGCCCAGGCTAGTGCGGTGAGTAATCCCTCCCTAGCGCATAGACATCCCTCTGAGGAGTGAGAGGATCAAGTGATGGAACTTGAGAGGGTGATAGGCCGACTTGAGTCCTCGCCAGCTGCTATATCGACGATGACGTGTATGGTCCCGTAGGAATTGCCCAGTCCGTAGAGGCTGGAAGGCTGAATTCTAGATTATCGGCAGAATAAAGTAAAGAACCTGGATTCGACTATGAATAATTTTAAACATTGTATCTATTTTTTAAATACTTTGTTCGTAAACATTGTGTATTATTGATAAAAACTGTTTAAACGAACGATGTGTAAGGCTTTTAATTAAGGAACTTGTTTATTTATGTCAAACATTGTCGTAGAATTATTTAGAAAATAAGTTGACACGTGAGTTGGGTGGAAAGTAGGAGGATGGGATGCCCTGACGAGACGAGCAACATCCTATGGACGGGTGGATCCAATTAGTTGGGTAATTTTTCAATAAATTAATTAAAGCACTACGTTAGATAAATAAATCCCTGGGCAATCCTACTCTAGAGAACTAGGTCAGCGGTTGTGCCTTGCATAGATAAGGAAAAAAGCGTTGTTAGAGGTTGCCTGAATTAAAGCCGATCACTCTATGAGTGGTTTGATTTTTAAATCCTTTAAAAAGACCACACTCCCCTGCGAGATAGTGCTAGGTCATACCTAGTAATCGTATCCTTGTATCTTACATGGTCAAGGTGATGACGAGTAGGAAACTACCCTAAGTTAGACTTAGTAAACTATCTTAAAGGTTTTCCCTATTTAGGAAGCGGGGGGACCTTACAGAGTCACCCATATTATGTGTGTGGGCTGTGTAAAGCCTTGTATGGTCTGGAACAAGCACCGAGAGCATGTTATAACAAAATTGCAGAGTATCTTATCACCATTGGCTTTCATATGGTAGATAAAGATCATTCACTCTATATGCAAAAGAGTGATATGGGGATTGTCATTCATTACTATTTATGTGGATGACTTGTTTGTTGGGGGTGACAGAGTAAGAAATTGAGCATGAGAAGGGTCTCCCCAAGAAGAAGGGTGACATGTAGGATTTAGGTGAGCTAAGATACTTTCTTGGCATTGAGGTCATCAAGACACCTGAGGGCATATGGCTGTCACAGCGGTACTATGCTTTGGACATGCTGTCTAAATATGGTATGGCTGGTTGTAAGCCAATTTCTATAGAATGGCAAGCTGAGTGTGCAAATAGAGGTGAGATGTTGAATCCCACTATGTACAAGAAGATCGTTGGGTAGCTTGATCTTTATGACAAGCACCAGGCCAGACTTGAACTACACAATTGGGTTGGAAACTACATTTGTGTGAGGCACACACTATGCTATGTGAGGTCCACAGTGGATTATGGTCTCTTTTATGAGGCTAGTATAGAGTTTGCGGGTGTATGGATACACTGATGCAGATTAGGATAGAATTATCTTGGATAGAAGATCTAGTAGCGGATTCATGTTTTCTTTAGTGGTGCTGTTACTTGGAGAAGTAAGAAGCAGCCCACCAATAGTTGCCTTGTTGAGTACAGAGGCAGAATACAGGGGTGCTGCGATGGTAGCATTTGAGCATTAGGAAACCTTTGGACATCTTTTGGGCCATTTGCTAATGACCTTCATTAGAAATGGACCAATAGGAAGAGAGGAGTGTCCAGATTTCGTCTCCTCCAAAAGTAGGGGGCAACTAGGCTTGTCTCCCTCATTACTACATTTGTGGGGTTCAAAAAGGAGAGAGTGGTCTTCATAAATTAGGGAGGTGGAGTGCAAAAAGTAGGAGGGTGCCATAAATCAAGGGGGTAGCTTCTAAAAAGTAGAGGACTCCACCAATTTCAGCCCCATCAATCTCATGGGTCAAAAAACCCTTAAAAATAGGATTTTTCAAAAAAAAATCAAAAGTGCATTTTTCCCTCTCAAAACCTAACCCAAACCATATTATATCAAAAAACTTCTTTTTTCACCTCAGATTTCTCTCTCTACACATTATTCTTCCCTCCAATATCATCCTCTTCACCCCAAACATCAAATCTCCATAGCTCATTCTCTCTCTCTCTCTCTCTCTCTCTCTCTCTCTCTCTCTCTCTCTCTCTCTCTCTCTCTCCCTCTCTCTCTCTCTCTCCTGTGATGAGTATATCTTCAACCTATCTCTCTACTGTGCAACCCTCTCTCTCTCTCTCTCTCTCTCTCTCTCTCTCTCTCTCTCTCTCTCTCTCTCTCTCCCTTCCTTCTCTCTATTGTGCTCAAATTTACAACCTTCCCTATCTCTATCACGCATGTGCACACATTCAAATCTCCTCACACCCACATCTAGCTCCCTCTCCCCAACAACCTCAAATCTGTACTGTGCAACCTTCTCTCTCTCTCTCTCTCTAAAACCTTTCTAGCAAAACACACCATGGAGGGTAGTGCATCTTTGTCGAGAGAGAAGGCCAAGGAATGAGGTTGGGGCTCTGCTCATGCACAAAACGAGGGATGAACATGGTGCTCGGGTTGAAAAACAATTTCAAAAGGGAGATTGGGTGTATTTGCAGCCCAGTGCCCCTGGACTGTATCGAGTTCGAAGTCGAGATATGGTTGAGCATTATTGGAAGGGGCATCTACTAGGGTTCAAGGAAACAAGGCATGATGGATTGGTGGCCCTAGTACAATATGTGTACTCGGCATCGAAAATTTCTTTGTGCCCACATCATCATAGTCCTCGTTTCCCTTGAAACTATATATTTTCACTTTAGTACGTTAGTGTACATGGTCTGTGAACTATTCTTTTCAACTTTATTTGACAGTTTTCTCATTTCCAGATATTTTTCCTTTCAACATCATTGAGGAACACCCCATAAGGAGCCTAACAAGAACATTATATGCCATACACGCGCACATTGGGGATGGTGTATTCTCTATCAGTGCCCCTTCTAACCTTGCTAGTCAAAAGCTTTTCTTTTACACCTACAACTATGTAGTCCCAACACAAGTCAATGGGTTTGGTAAGCTTGAAGAAGCCCCCTCTCCTTCCCTCTCTAGTGTTGAATGCCCAATGCCTGATGTTTGGACTATTGTTACCATTACTTGCACAGGAATGCCAAAAATGTACATGTGCAAGGTGGTAGATATTGAAGAGATTGTCAATTTTCTTGGCCAATGGTGGGACATTGTGGAGAGGGAGCACAAAAGAGAGAATTTTAGGCGGGGGGGAGATTTTCATTTTTTCGCATGATATTAAAAAGTCATGTAGCCTCTGCATGGATGAGTGCTTGAATTTGCTCAAGGTGAAGGCGGAGTTCCCATTAGATGACTTTAACATGGTAACATGGAGGAGAACCTCCTCCCACACAGACTCGGTGGAGGAGACAGTGGTCATTGCTCTAGAGCCAACCAGGAATGCAAAGCAGGCAAATGTCACTGAGGAGGAGTTCCAAGTGGCGTAACAAAGTGTCTCCCACACAATCATGCCTTGGACACCAACTCCAACACAAAATATCAATGAGTCTGATTCCAACATTGACTTGGAGTGAAAGGCTGATGTAAACGAGGATGATAAGCAAGAGAACGTACTAGAGATGGACAATTATGCTATGTGGGGCGGGGGAATGCGTGCTACTACAAGACCATATTCGACTCTTGGCCACTACATTGGACACCTCCCAACAACCAATGAATTTGTGATTATTCATAAAGAATTCACACCCAATGCCAGCTTCCCCCTTTTTGCATTAAAGACCTTCTCAAAGCAACTCTGCATGGCCCCACTATTGGCCGGTCGGTCAGTTTTGTAATCCAAGTTAAAAAGTCCCTAGTTATGACCACTTCTGGGAGCGGCTATAGAGGCAAGGTGCTTGCCCAATTAGGAATTGCCAAGACTCACCACCACGATAAATTGCCACTACTATTCTAACCAGCGAGCTCCCCGTAGCCTAAGAAGCAACAATGAACCTCTCTTGTAAAGAGTATTTCCAAATTCCACATGTAGATTTTTATATCAATACAATGTTAAAAGTGGCATTTACGTACGTGTGATTGATTTGTAATCTAAAAAAGAGGAGGGCTAGAAGGGTGCAAGAAAGGGCTGTCTCGGGGGCCCGCATAGGGCATTTTTGCACCCTTTTGGCCATCATGAAGAAATATGCACCATTTAATTTTTGTTGGTTTTCAAGTGAAATAAACGTGTTTTCTGTTGACGACATGGCCGCAAAATGTGTGTAGTCTTTGTAAGTGACTCGTGGAGAGAGAATCTTCAAAATACATAAATCAAACAAAATGTTAAGTCGTTCCCCATAAATGAGCAGAACTTATGCATGCAATGTTTCAGAAGGCAACCCATAGAACAATATCATTAACTTTTGTAGCATTTGCATTTCAACAAAAATGTTGTTGAACTCATTGAATTCGAATGAAACATTACCATCTGCAATCTTCTTCTTTCCCCATGTTGTAATGCAAAGTGTATCGTTGATGTGGTAGTAATCCCCAATCATGCATTTTACATCTTCATTGCTCACTCCCTTTGCTAGATAATGTAAATTTTCCCAAATCTATATCAATACAATGTTGAAAGTGGCTTTTAAGTACATGTGATTTATTTATAATCTAGAAAAGAGGAGGGCCAGAAGGATGCAAATAAGGGCTTTTCGCGAGGGGCCCCACATAGGGCATTTTCACACCTTTTTGGCCATCATGAAGAAATATGTGCCATTTAATTTTCGTTGGGTTGAGTTATACCATGACAAATTTTAAGGGATTTGAGTTATAATTTTGATAAAAAACCTTTAAATTTTACAAAAAACCTATAAAAATTTGAGGTTGAAGGTTTTTTGAATTGTTGGGAAAAATGGTTTTTGCAAACACTACGCCTATTGCTCAAAATAGCCCACTGTTTCTCTCTTCCGCCTCCACTCCCAGCTAAACCTAACAACACAAGACAATATGCCACACAAGAAAGGAGGGCTAGAGGAGTGCGAAAATGTACGAGGCCCCCGTACACAACATTTTTGCACCCCTCTAGCCATCACGACTTTCCTACTCTTAACCCCATTTGAGCCACCCCAAGCCCTTTGTGATGAGAGTTTATCTGGAATCGACACGTCTTACTAGAAAAACCATGTGGGCCAAAAGGGTGCAAAAATGGCCATTGCATGTGGCCCGGAGGGGCCTTTTCGCACCCTTCTGGCCCTTTATTGAAGCATGATTGAAAGCACATACACGCTTAAATCAAATAGAAAATAACAAGATAGAGTGCACATTGACAACTGCAAGACGTATAATAGGTCAACTTACTTATTGTTCTTTTGGGGGCTGGTGCTTCTTCTTCTTGCTACCCTTGCTGCTCTTGCTCTTGCTCTTGCTCTTGCTCTTGCATCGTGATGTGTGGCAAGGTCTTTGCTCCTACAGCTAGGTGGTTGGGAATCTCCATGTGCGCCCATGTCAGCTCCCCCCAGTTGATGTCGATGTCAGTGTGTCGGTGTCTATTGCGCTACTATCTTTGGTGCCATAATCCACCAACAATCGTGCATGTTGTTCTTCAGCCATCTTCTTCACTGTTTGTAGTAGAGGTCAACCATTATTTATACAAGAAGTGCCATCATTGCACAATAACCCTAAAAAACCCTAATTTCAAGAGGTCACTCACACGTGCAAACAAATCGTACATATGCTAAATGCATGTTGAGCTGCATAGGGCATCATTCGAATAAGCGTTCACTGAAGACAATATTGAAAAAATCAACCAAATTTTTTATTGGTCCAAAAGGGTGCGAAAATAGCCTATCCGGCCACCCCACCCCACAGTGTGTATTTTCGCACCCTTCTGGACACTTAGACAAAGCATCAAAACACATGAACATTTGGAATACAAAGCGTGTCATATTTAAAAAATCAACATCTTTCGACTTCTTTGAGTATTACAAAGCATCGTAAATCTTTGGGATACAACTCCAGTCATCAAAAAACTATATTTGAAGGTATTACAAAGCTCCCCTTGCTACCAATCAACGAGATTGGTAATGACACATGACTTCATGATCCTCGAAACCAAGGGGGACTCCAAAAACCGCAACAAAATTTGCACCATAGACTGCGAGTGCTCTGCAATCCCTTATGCGGTTTGCTTGTGATATGGAGGGGTCACTAAGTGGCCTCCTGCCCGTCAGCATGGAAAATTGAGCCCTGCTGATATTGCATGCAAAAACAAAATTGTTGATCCGGGTGGCAAGGTTGTGCATATCCCAGAGAGGGCATCCTCATCAAGTTAGATGGGGGCCTCGATAGAGAATAAGTATCGTGCGAGTTTGGAAGCAATGATTGTGCCCATGAGGAGTTGAGTGCTTGTGTGCTCTCAAAGTGCTTGTACAAAATGGACAAAAAGAGAGAGGGTGCTCATTTATAGTGACCAACGTAATCATTACACTAAACCCTAGTTTTTAGAGAAATGTCACACACTAGAAAAATGGATTTTTAAACACGAAAGATAACATGGTTCCATATTTGGCAAAAAAGAACCATTTACATTCTCATTTATCACCTTATTACATTCGATAGATAATATCCCTATAGATCAACTACACATCAACCCTAGGCCTCATTCAAGTCTATAGGGACCCATACTTTACCAATTCTCCTATGTGTAACCCTCCATGCCGCATGACATGCAAGTCATGTCCCTGCCCTCCACTTTGTTGTTTGGACCCTTACTTTTCATTTTGGCAATTCAGGCCAATTTGGACATTTGAGCCCTCTCCCATGAAAGGTTTCTTCCGAAGGTATAACGGAAGAACTAATCAAACGAGATAGTTTGATCAATTCCTACCACCTCCATGTCTTGTGTTCTTGAAATAATCTCCCCTTGCATGGTAATGACTTTTCTCCATTCCCTTGGTGCTCCACATGTCAAGCGAGCCGTAAGCGTTCATGAAATATGCACCATGAGCATACAAGATGTGCTAGAGATACCAAACAAAACCACCATTCAGGAAAAGTGCATTAGAAGAAGAAATCTATTTTGCAAAACCTTTAAAAGCATTATATTACCATATAATGCACAATATTCAATTCAATGAAGCTTTGTAACTTTTCTTCAAATTGTTTACAATTTTCCTCTGTTGTGCTACTTTGACTCATCAACCGCACTACCTTATTGAAATTTGCCCACACTTACTCATGCAAAACAACAACGTTTGCACCCAAGCAGACCAAAGTAGTACAAGCACAAAGGTCTTTCCATAGCTCCCATCTCTTTGTAGGAACATTTTCACCTTCCTCAACATGTTGCCTATCTGCATTTCTCTAAACCTTGTCCCATTTGTTGAAAGTCCTTTGGAGAGACCTTCTCGCCTTGCCTCCACTCATTGAAACCTTTTGAGCAACCGTATTATGTAAAACTTTAGAGGTCTTTTGGTTAACTTGTATCTCCACATTACCCCCATGGCAACCAATGTCATTTAAAATCTTCTCCACTCTAGCAATCGCATCATCTTGTCAAGTTTTACCAGGCATAGTGAACGCATAGTCTATGTGACACTTTAAGAGGCAGTCAAAGATACGCATGCAAAGTACAAAAGTGAAAATTCCTAAGAGGGAAAGAAATTATGGAGTTCTAGCTATTATCCCTTAAGTCCCTATTTGGAGGTGCCAACATAGGTGATGAAAGGACACCACCGTCCCACTCTCCCTCGCAATTTCCATTTTCCTCACATTCCTCTTCACCATTGGCCGTCCCCCTCCTGTGTTTCTTTTTGGTTTTTTGTTTCAATCCATGCATGCACCAAGGGCATGAGTGAGCTGTATTTGCACCTTGAGAAGTGCAACCCAGCATACACTTAATTGTCTTAAGATCCCCCGCCAAGATGCCAATCAACGTCAAAGCTCCCTAAACCATCAACATCCAGCTTCTCACCCCCTATTTGTGACTTTATCAAGCACTGTAAAGCAATTAAAAGAACAGGAAAAAGGGCAACTACTTTAATACAGTAATGACCATTGTAAACCAACAAAATGCATATAAAGGAGTAAAAGTCTATGTAAAGTAGTAAAAAGAATTATAAATATGTATTCAACAACTTTAGAGCAGTGGCAACCATTCTGAAGCACATGGAAGGAATCGATTGCTTCAAAGTAGTAGCATCCACTGTAAAGCATTGATGGCACATAAAAGAAAATGCTTTAAAACAGTTCAAAGCAATAACTAACCTGAGCCTCATCAAGGAGATGAACTAGATGCTTCATGACACATCTTTTTCCAACCCACCAATGGCAAACATCTTTCTTGTTTGGAGAGACCCGGGTCATTGATTCCCAAAAGTTAAAGACAAGATACTTAACCATAAGTGTGATTTCTCTAGTACGTTGTTGTGTTTGACAAGTGGATAAGGGTAGCACTCCATCCTCTTCATTTGATAAATGCACTTTTGCTGAATACAGGTTTCTCCTATGAACCCCCAATACCTTTATAGCTTTGGCAACTTCCAATCTGTTATCATCAGAATTAACTAACATCATGAGAGCTAATCTCTTAAAGAAGAGCTCTTCTGATGATCGTGGAATCTTCACTTGATTTAAAATGTTGCGGATATTTGAAACCAGTGCTGTTTCAGTGGTTTTGGTTGTGGAGGTTATAAATCTTGGAAGATGAGCTGCTCAAAGATCTCTTTTGAGTATTTAAGTCCAACCCCATAGTCTTTAGTTCAAAACATTTTGAAACATTTCTACAAATCTGGGCTCTTCTCTTATCATTGACATGAATTATCAGCTCATAAGCATGCTTTAAGTGGCATGTTTCCTTGGCTCGGCTCCGTGAATCAAATTCTCTTTTTTTTGGCAGCCCAATACTCTCTTATGTTGAACCTTACATTTGATGGTTATCTAGCCTTTCATTGAAATACACCTCATAAGCTTAGCAACAAGACAAACCTAAGCTACTGAATGTGAGTATCAGACATGGCTACATCTTAACAAGATTGAATACGAGCAAAAGAACAAGATGCAATCATAAATTTTCATTAGAATCAAGGCTAGTTATATAGCCTTTGGATACAGGTTCATGACATCATTGATTAGATGAAGAAGCTCTAAACCGACTCCCCAAATGGTGCTCTTAGAATATTTCCATGAATATCTCCTAAACATGCCTTGAGGCTTACTAACTTAGAATGCCTTGTGTGCTAAGGCAATATAGGTGGGGATTTTACAAATGATGGGTGTAAGGGCATGGTTAAAGAAGCCTTAGTATGCCGAGTTGTCCATTATCACATGTTTGGGCATTATTTCTAACACCCTCCCATGAACCAAACATGGGTAATGTAAGGTTCCTCCCTTCTAAAATGGGGGAAACACTAAGGTAGTCCACTAAGTCTTATCTTGGGAAAATTTTCCTATTCATCGACACCTTGACCCTGTAGAGATTCAAGGATACGATTCATAGGTATGACCTAGCTCTATCCCGCAGGGGGAGCGTGATTTTCTAAACATCAAATCACCCATAGGGCAATTGATCATAAATTGGGCAACTACTAGACTTAATTTCTAGAGACAACGCTTTTTTCCTCATCTTATGCAAGGCACAGCCCCGCTGGCCTAGTCTTCTAGAATAGAGTTGCCCAAGAACCTAATTATCTAGTGTAGGGCTTTCACTTAATCTGTTGGAAAGCTACTCGACTAATCGGGTCCACCCGTCCGTAGGATGGTGCCGTCGGGGCATTCCATCCTCCCACTTTCCACCCTACTCACGCATCAATTTGTTTTCTAATTAATCCTACCACACTATTTGACATAAATAAACATATTCCTTAATTAAGGCCCTTTTTCACAAGGTTTGTTAAAACAGCTTTTTTACACAATACAATCATGCCAAAGACAAGATATATTTATATAAAAAGTTTATACATGAATCAATTCCATACAAGCCAAACCGGCTCTCTCATTCTTATACTGTCGATGATCTAGAATTCGGCCTTCCAGCCTCTACATGCTGGGCAAAACCCTACCGGACCATACACCTCATCGTCGACCGCCGCTGGTGGCGAGAACTCAAGCCGGCCTGTCGCCCTCTCAGGCTCCATCGCTTGATCCTCCCGCCCCTCAGAGGGATGTCTGCACACTAGGGTGGGCTTATTTACCGCACTAGCCTGGGCCCTCAGAACTAGGCAGCCTCATAATCTCTCGCCTCAATCGGCGATCCTTATTCTGCCAATGGTATGAGGGATACCTTGGGCCATTCCCGGGCTTTGCTAACGACGCCGCCCGGCTACACAAGCACGGAACGGAGTTAGCGTTGAAGCCCAAAAAAAAAAAACTTGAATTCTAAAGATAACTTCAATGCAATTTATTAAATATAGCATTCACAATTCGTGAAGATAACAATTTCAATGCAATTTATCGAATACGGCATCACATAATTCGTAACTTCATACAATTTTTATGTCGTCATTTTAAAAGGAAAAGATACCATTCAATAACACTAATTTAAGAAAAATCTCTTCTTTTAAAAATTACCAAGCTAACCTAGCCACCATTTCCTTGAGGAGCTTGAAGAGGGAGGGCTGGAGCCGCATTGGGAGCATCTTCCCTAATCTCGTTATTGCGCGCTCCTGTTGAGGCAATATTTTGACATCTCTGAGAAGAGGCCATCTTAGGCGTCGCCTTGTAGAGCTCGCTGGTGCGATCGAAACGCTTCAGTCGGATCTGAATTCTGAGTTCGTTTGCTCACCGTATGAGCAAAAGAGTATGACGCACGAACCCTTTCTTAAGGCCAAAAAAAAACCTTATTAAAGTCTACGCAAATGAGGGGGGGGGGGGGGGATTGTGAGATGTCCTTAAGGGCAAAAACGTGGAGGAGGGCTGAGAGGGCTGCTGTAAGTCTATTCACACACGGGGGGGAAGAGGAGAAGAGTTAAGGACACTGCCTCCTAACAAGAGTGTACCTTCAAAGGCTATGGATCAGTGGCCTGCATGGGTCTAGGGGAAAGGTACGGTGTCGGTTGTAAGGGAAAAGAGTGGTACGCATGTACCTTATCTGGTCTGCAGCATGGGTGTCCACGTAACGGTACGTGTGGATCACACAGTGGGCGACCGTCCTTTGGTTCTTGGGTGGCCATTGTACGGGCACCCTAGTAAGTGTGTACGGCCCAAATTTTGGGGCGGGGTACCCAAATTTGGGACACCCGCCTCGATTTGCGTGTCGGACCGCCCCGGGGGGTGAAAATTTTTTTTGTCCGGGAGGTTCTCCTGGTCATTGGGGTTCAGACCGTTCGTCAATCGGGCACCCGGTTGTGCATTTATTAAGGTTTAAAGGTCGCCGTTTTTTAACTAAAATGACTGAAATTTGCGTATAGGCTTGATCCGGTGTCCGTTTTGGATGTTGTAAAATCTTATATTAGGGTAAAATCACGCGCAGATTCCAAATTTGGGCTCAGAATTTGAAGATTCTAAGTAGAAAAGACTCAAATAATAAAATCATTGATTTTTATACCATAAAAACTCATAATTACATGGACATTTCTTTATTAGTGAAGATGGGTATGCTACATCCTTCCCCCCTTAAAGAAATCGAGATGTCCTCATCCTGTCATGAATTGGGGATAATCCTTTAAGAGTGTAGCTTCATCTTCCCAAGTTGCATCCTCTTCAGGGTAATCTTTCCACTGTACTAGATGTTCTACAAGAGTTCTATTTTGGAGTTGCCTTTCCCTAGAATCTATGACGCTACTGGGCTGTAATTCAAGGACTCCTTGAGTAGGGATTACAACTTGTTCATCATCAAGAATATGATCGAGACTGGGGACATATGGTTTTAACAAACTTACATGAAATACATTATGGACTTTGATATGGGCTGGGAGTTGGAGTTTATAGGCACTTTTACCTAGACACTTGATAACTGTATAAGGACCACAATACCTAGGGCTGAGCTTCTTATATTTCCCAAGTGATAGAGAACTTTGTTTGGGTCACACTCATAGAAGAACTCTGTCTCCTTCCTTGAAGATCCTTTCAGACCTCTTGTTGTCAGCATAATGCTTTTGTCGATCTTGGGCAGCTTTAATATCCTTTTGGATTGCCTTGGTTTGTTCCTCCATTTCTTTGAGCATTTTCCTGGATGCCTCAACTCTTATGGTTGGATCAGAGAAATTTAGAGGAGACAGGCATTCTTGCCCATAGAGTGCCTTGAATGGTGACATTCCTATGCTTTGATGATAAGACGCATTGTAGGCAAATTCTACCAGAGGAAGGTATTGAATCCACCTTCTTGGTTCCCGTCCACAGTATGCTCTGAGAATGTCTTCAATTACTTGATTGACTCTCTCAGTCTGGCCATCGGTCTCTAGATGATAAGCTGTGCTAAAGCAAAGTTGAGTTCCCAGGGCTTGAAATAAGGACTGCCATAATTTTGAAGTGAAGTCAGAATCTCGATCACTTTCTATCCTTTTTGGGAGACCATGAAGTTTGAGGACTTCCTTGATGAATACTCGAGCAACATCAGAAGCTTTGAAGGTCTTCTTCGCTGGTATAAGGTGAGCTACTTTGGTAAGTAAGTCCACTACTACCAGAATGGAGTCATATCCTCCTTGAACAGTGGGGAGACTTGTGACAAAATCCATACTAATGCACTCCCACTTCATTTGCTAAGGGTTGAAGTTTTCCAGGCATCTTGACTCTTTCAGCCTTGATCCTTTGGCATGAGAGACATTGCTTCAAGTACCGAAGGACATCATTTTTCAAGCCTGCCCAATGAAAGCTCCTTCTTACGGCATTTAATGTTTTTGCATAGCCTGGGTGTCCTGCAGACAGCAGGGCTATCATGAGCTTCATGGAGGATTAGTTTCTTTAAAGCAGGATCCTTAGGGATACATAGCCTGTGATTGAAGTAGAGGCTTCCTTCGTGAGTGGAGTATCCCTTGATTAGATTCTTCTCTTTCTCTGAATTTCCCCCTTCTTCTACTAACTTCATCATTCTCTGATAATCTGGATCATGAGATGAGACTTCTTCCACCTTGACCACAATGGGATTATTTGGCATTGAAATAGCACTCAAGAAAGATTTGCGGCTAAGTGCATCTGCTACCACATTATCTTTCCCAGGGCAGAATTTGATGTCGAAATCATATTCTTGTAGAATTTCAATCCATCTCCTTTGCCGCATGTTGAGGTTTGGCCGGGTGAAGATCCACTTTAGACTTTTGTGATCAGTTATTACAAGCTGGAATTTGCCCCCCAAGAGATAATGTCTCCATAATTTGAGGCAATGAACAACTGCCAAGAGCTCCAAATCATGGGTGGCATAATTTGCCTCATATTGTGGAAGTATAAGCAACTGGTCTTCCTTCTTGGCCTAAGACACCACCAAGTGCTAGACTACTAGCATCAGCAACTACTTCAAATTCCTTGGCAAAATCAGGAAGTTTCAGGATTGGGACAGAAGTAATAATGACCTTGAGCTGATCAAAACTGTTTTGATGGATTGGCAGCCACACTATTTTGCAATCCTTCTTAAGAAGATCCGTCAGAGGTGCAGCTACCAAGGCATAATCTTTGATAAAAATCCTATACCAACCCGGGATTCCCAAAAACCCACGAACTTCACGAACTGATTTAGGAGGTGGCCATTCTAGAATATCCTTGACCTTGGCGGGGTCTACTGAGATGCCATCTTTGGAGACGATGAATCCAAGATACTCAATTTGATGAGTAAAGAAGGT
Organism: Cibotium barometz; assembly: GCF_041138505.1. NCBI lineage: Eukaryota > Viridiplantae > Streptophyta > Polypodiopsida > Cyatheales > Cibotiaceae > Cibotium > Cibotium barometz. Next base: position 11,061,820 of record NC_141050.1, on the reverse strand, counting down.
ACATTTGCTTTTCTTGGCATAGAGTTTGTGTCTGCGCAGCAATTGCAGAACTCTACGCACATGCTCCTCATGCTCTTCCATTGATTTGGAGTAGATTAAGATGTAATCAAAGAAAACAAGCACAAATTCATCCAAGTAAGGACGGAATATATCTTACATTAGGCGGTTGAAGGTTGCAAGAGCATTGGTTAACCCGAATGACATTACAGTAAACTCATAGTGGCCATAACGGGTATTGAAGGCTGTTTTGGGTATATCTGCTTCCTTGACTTTGATCTGATAGTAACCAGACCTCAAATCTATTTTTGAGAAGACTTTGGCCCCATGAAGCCTGTCAAGAAGTTCGTCGATGCGAGGGATAGGATACTTATTCTTGACAGTGACTTGATTTAGCCCTCGATAATCTATGTAGAGGCGGAGAGTTCCGTCCTTCTTTTTTTGGAAAAGAACAGGTGCTCCCCAAGGAAAGCTATTGGGGCATACAAATCCTTGTCCAATGAGTGGGAAAGTTGCTCCTTAAGTTCAATGTCTTCAAGAAGGGACATTTTATAAGGAGTTTTTGAGACGGGTTGAGCTCCAGGGATCACCTCGATTTCATGATCAACTTCTCGAGGAGGCGGTAACCCTATAAGCTCGTCAGGGAAGATGTCAGAGAATTCTTGGAGCCAAGAGGGTTCTGTCTCCATACTAGGTTCAATGACTTTGTTGAGTTTGACTAAGAAAACTTGTTGACCCTTACGTGTTCCCTTGAGAAGATGTTTTGCCTTGACTTCCTCTTCCTACAATCATTCAAACATCAATTCAACTTATTTATTTTTAGTAGGATATTTTTACTAATTAGCATTATGTTAGGTAAAACATTCATTGTAAAACAATCCTTAAATGACAATTCCTAGGAGCTATGATTGGCTCTGATACCAATTGTAAGGTTCCTCCCTTCTAAAATAGGGGAAATACTTAAGATAGTCCACTAAGTCTTATCTTGGGAAAATTTTCCTATTCATCGACACCTTGACCCTGTAGAGATTAGAGGATATGATTCATAGGTATGACCTAGCTCTATCCCGCAGGGGGAGCGTGATTTTCTAAACATCAAATCACCCATAGGACAATTGATCATAAATTGGGCAACTACTAGACTTGATTTCTAGAGACAACGCTTTTTTCCTCATCTTATGCAAGGCACAGCCCCGCTGGCCTAGTCTTCTAGAATAGAGTTGCCCAAGAACCTAATTATCTAGCGTAGGGCTTTCACTTAATCTATTGGAAAGCTACCCAACTAATCGGGTCCACCCGTCTATAGGATGGTGCCGTCGGGGCATTCCATCCTCCCACTTTCCACCCTACTCACGCATCAATTTGTTTTCTAATTAATCCTACCACACTGTTTGACATAAATAAACATATTCCTTAATTAAGGCCCTTTTTCACAGGGTTTGTATTAAAACAACGTTTTTACATAATACAATCATGCCAAAGACAAGATATATTTATATAAAAAGTTTATACATGAATCAATTCCATACAAGCCAAACCGGCTCTCTTATTCTTATACTGCCGATGATCTAGAATTTGGCCTTCCAGCCTCTACATGCTGGGCAAAACCCTACAGGACCATACACCTCATCGTTGGTGGCCGCCGCTGGCGAGGACTCAAGCCGGCTTGTCGCCCTCTCAGGCTCCATCGCTTGATCCTCTCGCCCCTCAGAGGGATGTCTGCACACTAGGGTGGGCTTATTTACCGCACTAGCCTGGGCCCTCAAAACTAGGCAGCCTCATAATCTCTCGCCTCAATCGGCGATCCTTATTCTCCCAATGGTATGAGGGATACCTTGGGCCATTCCCGGGCTTTTCTAACGACGCCGCCCGGCTACACAAGCACGGAACGGAGTTAGCGTTGAAGCCAAAAAAAAAATCTTGAATTCTAAAGATAACAACTTCAATGCAATTTATTAAATATAGCATTCACAATTCGTGAAGATAACAATTTCAACGCAATTTATTGAATACAGCATCATATAATTCGTAACTTCATACAATTTTTATGTCGTCATTTTAAAAGGAAAAGATACCATTCAATAACACTAATTTAAGGAAAATCTCTTCTTTTAAAAATTACCAAGCTAACCTGGCCACCATTTCCTTGAGGAGCTTGAAAAGGGAGGACGGCTGGTGGGAGCATCTTCCCTAATCTTGTTATTGCGCACTCCTCTTGAGGTAATATTTTGACATCTCCGAGAAGAGGCCATCTTAGGCGTCGCCTTGTAGAGCTTGCTACTGCGATCAAAACGCTTCAGTCGGATCTGAATTCTGAGTTCGTTTGCTCACCGTATGAGCAAAAGAGTATGACGCACGAACCCTTTCTTAAGGCCAAAAAAACCCTTATTAAAGTCTACGCAAATGGGGGGGGGAATTGTGAGATGTCCTTAATGGCAAAAATGTGGAGGAGGGCTGCTGTAAGTCTATTCACACGGGGGGGGAGGGGAGAAGAGTTAAGGACACTGCCTCCTAGCAAGAGGGGGATGGAGGAAAATTGGCTTATGTGAAAAGAGGCAAATGAGGGGGTGTGAGAGGGGGGCTGCAAGGGACGGCTGTACTACAGCAAGTACAGTGCACAGGGACAGACGACGGTACGGATGACGGTACAACAAGGCATACGCTGCACAGAAATGTGTGCTGCCTGTGGAGCACCCCGGGGGTTTATATAGCTGAGGGGTATGGGTACGGGCGCTTCACAAAGCAAGGATGAAAGGACGGTGTACCTTCAAAGGCTATGGATCAATGGCCTGCAGGGGTCTAGGGGAAAGGTACGGTGTCGGTTGTCAAGGAAAAGAGTGGTACGCATGTACCTTATCTGGTATGGGGCAGCATGAGTGTCCACGTAGCGGTACGTGTGGATCACACAGTGGGCGGTCGTCCTTTGGTTCTTGGGCAGCTATTGTACGGGCACCCTAGTAAGTGTGTATGGCCCAAATTTTGGGGTGGGATACCCAAATTTGGGACGCCCACCTCGATTTGCGTGCCGGACCGCCCCGAGGGACGATTTTTTTTTTGTCCGGGAGGTTCTCCTGGTCGTTGGGGTTCAGACCGTTCGTCAATCGGACGCTCGGTCGTGCATTTATTAAGGTTTAAAGGTTGCCATTTTTTAACTAAAATGACTGAAATTTACGTATAGGCTTGATCCGGTGTCCGTTTTGGATGCTATAAAATCCTATATTAGGGTAAAATCATGAGCAGATTCCAAATTTGGGCTCAGAATTTGAAGATTCTAAGTAAAAATGGCTCAAATAATAAAATCATTGATTTTTATACCATAAAAACTCATAATTACATGGACATTTCTTTATTATAGTGAAGATGGGTATGTTACAGGTAAAGACAAAAAAAGGCTAAGATGACCTAGACTTAAATGCCCTCCCACAATCAAAGGTAGCTACAAAGTTTGAGATACAATGGTTTTGATAACCAAGGTGAGGACCACAAACAAAAATGGTTGTCTCATAAAGAAAGATGTCCATGTGAAAGATGGGACATTAAATCAAAACCTTGGTTTACAATGCCATAGAAAAAGTACCTTAACTTAAACAAATAAAAAGATGTGAGAGTAGAATGGGGACCATCAAAATGCATAATCATAATCATCAAAGCAAAGGTTGGCCTCATGGGTGGCCTTTGATGGAGAGTCTTCTTATTTCTTCTCGTCAACAAGATAGGCTTTTTGGGCCTTCTTCTTTGCATACTAAAGCTCCTCAAGATGTCCTAGTTTGCCGCAAAAAGTGCACTTGAAGGTCTTCTTGGTTTTAGGAGTGGCTTTCAAGGATGAGGCTTGCCCTTTGACAAAATAAGCACCATCAACATGGTACTCACTCTTCTTTAGAATCCTCTTTTCTTCTTCCAAGACAGAAGCTTCAATGTCGATGAGGGATGGAGCTGGAAGATTTAAGAGTTGTTACAAGGGTTGAATATTCATCAAGATGTGACACACTCTTAATCAACACAACAATTTTACCATCATCTTCTATTTCCTTCTTGTTTCCTATGAGTTGTGTTAAGAGGCTTTTAAAATCATTGATGTGGGCAAGCATAGTAGTTGTGGGATTCTTTTGAAGCCCTAAGAATTTCACTATAGGAGACTAATCTTGGAGTGTTTACATGTAGCACCAAATGATTTGTCTAGAGTTTCCCATGCATCTTGAGCTATATCACAAGTGTAAGTGTAATGTACAAAAGTGTCATCCAAGTGTTCACCTATAATTCCTAGTGCTTTATCATTCTTTAAATCCCATTGTGCACTACTCTCTCTAGTAGTTAGTCTTTCCTCTTTCCCTTGAACAATGTTCCATAAGCCCTTTTTCATGAGATTAAGCTTCACCTTGGTTTGCCAAGTGTGAAAGTTCTCCCCTCTAAACTTTTCTCTCACCTCACTAGGAGCCATAGCAAGGTCTTACCTCTTGCAAGAGCAAGGGCAATGTCTAATGCTTCACAAGCTCAATTTAGTCGATGAAAGAAAAAGAAATTAATAACCCATATCTTCTTCTATACTCCATGTCCCATATAGATGAAGATTTGATGCAAGATAAGGACCTAGTCCTATTTTAATGGCTTCTCTATTGTACCATGGTTTCTTTGGATTCCTTATTTTTCTAGGAGCCTTATTAATGCTTCTTCTAAAAGTGGGTAGCTTCTCTCTCCTAGAGGTTACTTCATGTGAAGATTTGGAGGGTTGGTTGACCGAAGAGGATGTTGAGCATTCACTTTCGGAAGATGGAATATTGATGATTTCAACCACACTCTTACTAGTGGACATGGTGTTGATGTAAGAGGCTTTGTGAACAAGATATTCAATAAAGTAACACACAACTTTCAATGCCTCTAGTGTGAGCAAGCTCTTACAAAGGTAACATATTTTTCCTTTAGTGCATTTGAGCAGCCCTTTATGCAAGGTGTTATGCTCTTTCAATAGTGCCTATAAGAACAAGAATCTATCAAGGAAATAGTCCTTTTAAACTACACCGTGTAAACAAACACGAGATGAGCTCTCTCAAGCATGTGAATAGCCTTTTAAATATATAAAAAAACTATATATATATATATATATATATAAGGTTATTATAATAAAAAGAAAGGCCACGTGCGCTGTGATAGAGGCGGATCGACAACGGTTTGAGGCGACGGATCAGGATGTCGGTGTAGGTGGCAGGTGATGATGTTGACTGCTACTACTAAGTGACAGGTTTCGCTAGACGGAAGGCAGAGAGCGGTTCAACCTGCAATAGTTTCAGCGGCTGGGAGAGGCAGTGGACGGCAGCTAACAAACTGTTTTTGTCGGACGAACTGTGAACATTGCGATGGAATTCCACAGGCATCTGCCCCCTGCTCTGATACCACTTATGGTTATCTAGCATTTCATTGAAATGCACCTCACAAGCTTAGCAACAAGACAAACCTACGCTATTGAATGCGAGTAGCAGACATGGCTACATCTTAACAAGATTGAATATGAGCAAAAGAACAAGATGCAATCGTAAAATTTCATTAGAATCAAGGCTAGTTATATAGCCTTTGGATACAGGTTCATGACATCATTGATTAGATGAAGAAGCTCTAAACCAACTCCCCAAACGGTGCATGTGAGCACCCAAAAATTACTAACTAAAGCCTTGGCTATCCAGTATCTCATAATGTACAACCTTTATAGTTAGTATTTGATCCACCATAGCTCATCACATTGCTCTAATTTCAACACAGGGGAGTACCTCAGGCATCTTGCCCACAGCCCTACCTTTTCCAACTTATACTGGACATCTGTGTCTTCCAAGACTTTTAGGCACTCTGGGCTATAGTATTGGAAGAGAATCTTACCCTGGTCAGTGTGGATGTCCTCTTGTATCATGATGCCTTTCAGATCCTTGGCATAAGGGCAAAGATATGTGAGTTTGGTGCCCCATTGTCCTCTCTTCTTTTTCATGGCCGGTGATCCGGTGGTGCTAGCTTGAGTTACTACTGGGATACCTTCAAACTCTGGGTTGGAGTCTTCTGTTGTAGCCATCTGTAATATTATCAAGATAGCATCAGTCCCGCTGACTGGTAGGAGCTCTTGGTGCATGATGGAAAGAGTATTAGTATGGTGAGCAACATAGACAATGTGGTGTTGTGGGGAATTAGAAGCTATATGACGTGACTTAGTAGTTTACCACCATGAAATTGTATGGTGAGCAACATAGAAAATGTGGTGTTGTGGGGAATTAGAAGCTATATGACATGACTTAGTAGTTTACCATGAAATTGTTAGTCCGTGAGCTAGCAAAATGCAGTTCACGTTGTGAAAGTTTTTTTGCATGAAAGTGTTAGTCCGTGAAAGTGTTAATGCGTGAAAGTGTTAATGCGTGAAAGTGTTAGGCCAATGAAATAGCAGAATGCAATTTATGGCGTGAAAATATTTGTACGTGAAATTGCTAATCCGTGAAAGTGGAATCTATTTAGTTAGTGACTTATCACAGTAGGTGGGGGATTTGACGCCGTGAAATAGCATATTGCTACTTCATGTCATGCAATCCTGTATACATTATTGAGTGTGAGATAAAGTATCATTTTAGACCATGCAAGGGGGAGATAAAAAAGGAAAAGAAAAGAATCAAATACAAGCATTAGAGCCTCAAAAAACAAATGATATGTGTGCAGGTAGTATCGAGCTTATTCTCATGATAATCGATGTGATTGAAGCATACACATAGGTGAGCGTAGAGCTCCTACTTGAGAAATGACTATGGCGAAGTGATGGGATGATGGAGCGCATACGATGATCACAATCAATAGTGCGGAGAAGAAGACCTTCAAAGAAGATTACAGATGAGCAATAGGTTTATATGTGGGAAAAGTGGAAATGTGAGGGGTGGTAATATAGTGGGAAAGTTAAAAGGGCAACATTTACTAAGGAATCAACTATAATGAATTTACTCTCCCTATCAAGTTTGGAATTGCTTTCTTTTGCATAATCCCTTTCCATGCTATCTCAATGGAAATCTCAATAAGGGATTACTCTCTCACCAGGACTCATACTTGCAAACTCACAATCCCACTTTTTACTCCATATACTTCCTTTAATGAGTTTCTCGATCTACACTTTATGCTAGCATTTCACAACTCAGTAGTCCACGTGTTTCCTATTATCATGCTTCACTTCACTTAAGGTAGAGGCTTCAAGCAAAAGGGTTTACCCTACGACTCAATGAATTATTATGTGCATGCTTTTCACACAAAACAAAGAGCTCCAATCTCAAGCTATATCCACAAATGATTCATAAAACCAATAATAAAAAGCTCATATGAACTCCAAAACTCCATAGAACCTACGAATCAATAATAGCATAACACAAAATATAGAACAAAAAGAATTACTATATAGAATGCTCAAGTCAAAGTGAGGCTCTACTCCTGGGTGGGCATTGAAAACCTATCTTTATTTAATGTGACCTTGTTGTAATCCACCTTGACTTATCATCTGCAATCTTGTTGATGGTGCCTTATGCATTGCACATGTGTCTTAAGTGCTCAATCATTAATAAGTGCACATGTGTCTTAAGTGCTCAATCATTAATAAGTGAAGTTCTATGCACCTAATTCCCCTTAATAGCATAAATCTTAACCTTTCAAGTACTACATTTGTGTTAGTTACTGTACTGGCAGCACAGCTTCGACCCTGCATCATCTGACCCATTGGGTGGCTCGAATTTCAGGCTTTCTCGTGCTAGTTTGCTTCCCAAGCCTCAAGAAGGAATACCTTCCTCTTTTCTTAGTGATTGGTGGAGCCATTGTGAGTGATGGAATCCCCTCCACTGCCACTTCGTCCCTTGCAGCACGGGTGGTTGGGATTCCATCCCTTTGCATCCGTATTGCCTAGTTGAAGACAGTGCCTCACGTCATATCCCTTCCTTGCCTCTAGGGAGACCCCATCCTGCAGAGAGTGGAATACTTAGGCCTCCCAAGCCAATGATTCATGGGACACCTCACTAGAGCTTTCCCTCGGCAATAGTCCAAAAGACCGCCTTCGGTGGTTCCCCCCCGGTCCTATTACAGATCATCATCAAGGGGTAGGGAGAGATGCAGGTCGTCAAGCTACGAATGTCATCTAAGGGTGTGGTTACAGACTTGGGAATGTTGGGTGGTGGAAGCAAACCATAGACGGACAAGATTTCTTGTAAAAGGTACAATGGCAGAGGAGATGGATTTATTAGTAGCATAAGGGGGGCCACAGTCTATAAAGCCCCTAAAGAAAAATAACCCTAGCATCTCATCAAATGATGCCTCTTGTGAGAAGAGCCTTAATTTATAGCAACAACATGATCTACCTTTTCTTTTTATATATATATATATATATATATATATATATATATATAAATAGCAAATCCTACATTAATTAGGAAGGTTAGCTAAAATTGTAACTAGGATGCTTGGGTAGCCTTATCCACTTGTACATGAAGTGATCGAACAAACATGAATATGTTAACATACTTGGAAAGGGTGCTAGAGGCCCGTCCGCTAATCAATGAACTGCACGCCTACGCTTTTGATCAATGGAGATCTTAAAGTAACTCGCAAAAAGGATAATTACAAATTGCTTAGCACATCCAAATTTGAGTTACACGTCGTTGTTCAAGTTATATGAATTTTGTGCTTCTTTGTGGGAGTGGAAAAAAACCATACATAAAGTATGGCCGAGAGTTGGTACAAGGGAACATGCCCTTCCCCTATTTCCCAAATAACACTCTCGGTATATCGAAAGTGGACCAAAGATACATCTTCAGTGTTGAAAGTGGCCATTCTGTTGTTCGAATATAAAACAGAGAAAAATAGGAATACCTTTGTCAGCCTGTGATATTGAACTCGATGATGCGACAAGTCTTGTGTGATTGTTTCATGATCGTTGAGTAATGTAGAGGTATAATTGTTGTTAGTGTGCAAGAATTTTTTTCGACCTCGTAACCAAAGCCACCATGTATAAAAAAAACATCCAAATGAGGAACAAACTTAAGATGCAAGCAGAGCTTCTACTACAAGTGGCTATCGTTCTTTAATTAAATGTTTCTTTAAAAAAGTGTACCCACCCACCCTTGCATTCTCGCTGCCCCCGCCTCTTCCTTCTCTCGCTAGCTATGCCAAAGCCAGACAACCCTTCTTTGTGTCCATGCTTGCAACCCTGCCCCTCTAGCATATCAAGCTCATCTAGTGAGGCGGTGGACACTGATGACCCGCCTGGGGGATAGGCCCCACAGTGACACCACTGGCATGGTTGGTGACATCATGTGTGATATGCAGCCAGTGGGATGACAGGCTGTGTGACAGTCATTCTAGAGACTGGTATAGTTATAGCGCCAGCTCATTTAGTTGGGTTCACACTATAGAGAACCCTAGTATGTATTTGGTTGAGTACCTTTTCATATGGTGTGTACTCTTATCTTTGTATATGGTGTGTTGAGTGTTGTGTGAAGAAGAAGAAGATTTTCAGCCTCACCTTGAATGTTCTCTTTTAGGGTTTTGTGAGTGTGTGTGTGCTTGCAAGAGCTCAAGCTCTTTTCTCCCCTGCATCTTTTCATGGTATCAGAGCCTGGTTCATGCTAAGGACTGAGCTGCACGCAAGAGAAGCATAGGAAGCGGTACGAGGGTAAGAGCTTCATCTACTCTTTCCTATTTGTGTTGGCGACTACACCCTTGTCGGGAGCTCTATGGGAGGCACAGCCAAACGATCTTTGATTGAGGAGCTTTCTTCGCGGGAGTAAATCTATAGGGAAACTATACTATCCTATCGGTATATGTCCTATCGGATAAATATTTTTGGGCCGAAAACGCGTTTCGGGCGCGTTAGAACCTCCATTTTTCAGAAAGCAGGCGATTTCGAGCACTGCGGGCGGGCAAGTCATCGATTCTATGTAGAACTCTGTTTTAAGAATTGCAGGAAGACAGATTGGTTATGCAGACATTGTGTGTGCTGCAAAGAGGTCAACAGTTGCCATTGGGTGTATGTATGCACATTTGAGTGTAGTACAGTACCGCTGCAGAAAATACAGCAGTTTGTGCAAGTTAAACCAGAGTGCTGTTTTTGGTAAATTTGTGTCTGGCAAGATGTCAAATGATGGCATAAACCAGATTGTTGCTGAGAAGCTTGATAAAAACAACTTCCATGCTTGGAGGTTCAGGTTGACAAATTTCGTGATGGGAAAGGGTTACTGGGACTACATAGAAGGTGAGCATGAAGAGGCACCGGAGATCAATCCGACTGCTGTAGATGTGAAAGACTTCAAGGATTGGAACCAAGGAGCCAGAAAAGTTATGTATTGGCTCTCTATTAGTATATAGGACACCATGATTGGGCACATACAGGATGCCAAGTCCTCCAAGGAGGCATGGGACACCTTGGTAAAACTCTATGAAACGAATACCAAGGCACGAAAGATACAATTGAAGAATGAACTTCATACTATGGAGAAAAAGAGTATGTCTATGAATGACTATGCATTGAAGATCAAGGGTATTGTGGAATCCCTTGCATCTATTGGCGTTTCAGTAGATGATGATGATAAGGTGGAAGTCTGTCTACGTGGTCTCGGGCCACAATACAAGGCGTTCAAGATGTCTATTCAGACTCGGGAAAACATTCCCAATTTCACAGATTTGGTGTCTATGTTGACTATAGAAGAGAAGAGCTTGGGTGAAGACCAATGTCTTCATAAAACAAAAACAGTTCAGAACAACAGACCTTCTACACAAGTTTACGAAGAGGATGAGGTAGAGAAGGCCGTGGACGTGGCCAAGGAGGTGGCTGAACAGGTAATCAGAATTATGGCCAGCAGCAGTAACAACAATCCCAAAATTCACAACAACAACAACATGCAGGTGGAAGAGGCTAATTTAGAGGCAGGGGGAATCAAAGAGGCCGTGGAAATTGGCAAAGGCAGTATAATGATACACGTGGATGCTTTTATTGTGGTAAGTCTGTACATGTGCAGGCAGATTGTTATAAGAAGCAGGCTGACATGCAAAATGGAAAATTGCAGCAAAACAACTATGCATCCTGGAGCAGAAACAATGAGGATAATGAAAGGTTGTTTGTTATGCAGCATGTCGTTAATGCCATGTCTGAAAATGTTGAAGCAGCACATAAAGATGATGTATGATACGTTGATTCAAGTGCTTCGAACCACATGACAAGTCATGGGGAGTGATTCAAGGAGATGAAAAACCTTGAAAGACCAGGTTTTGTGGAAACAGGGGATGACACTGCTCATCCAATTGCCCATGTTGGAGATGTGCCATTGTCTATGCAGGATGGCAAAGTGAAATACCTTGTAGATGTACTTCATGTGCCGAACATAACAAAGAATGTGGTTTTAGTTGGCCAGATGATTGAGCAGGGTTTCCAGGTTCGGTTTAACCCTGATGGTTGTTATGTTGAAGACTTTAAAGACAAGTGCAGGTTGGTTGCAAAAGGTAACAGAGTGGGCAGAATGTTTACATTGAATGTAAAACCATGCCTAAAGTGAGTGCTGCGATGTTTGCAAATGGATGTTTGCAAATGGTTCAGGAATTGTTGCAGGCACACAGACATTTGGCATAAAAGAATTGGACATGTGAATGTGCAGAGAATGAAGTCTATGCAGACTAAAGGAATTGTGACAGGACTACCAAAGTTTAAAGTTGAAGGTATGCAGAAAATATGTGAAGCATGCCAATTTGGAAAGCAAACAAAGCATGTATTTCCACATGACAGAAATGTGAGCAGAAACGCACTAGATATTGTACATTCAGATGTATGGGGTCCATGTCTATGGGAGGCTGCAGGTATTATGTGACATTTATTGATGACCACACAAGGAAAGTGTGGGTATACTTCATGAAGGAGAAGGGTGAGGTGTTCACTCATTTTCAGAATTTCAGAGTTATGGTTGAAAAGCAACAAGTGCCTAAGGTCAGATGGAGGGGGAGAGTACTTCTCCAATGAGTACTCTGAATTTTTGAAGAAGAATGGTATGATAGTTTACATGCAGATACACTTCGCAGCAAAATGGAGTTGTTGAGCGAAAAAACATGCACATTGCTGAGATTGCGTGAGCATTGATGGAAGAGAAGAATATGCCACATAGCTATTGGGCTGAGGCTGTTTTTACAGCAGTTTACATTATGAATAGGACTCCAACTGTAGCCATACATGATGTAACTCCAGAGGAGAGGTTTATTGGCAGAAAACCTGATTTGTCTCATCTGAAAGTCTTTGGATGCATTGCATATGTGCATGAGCTGAGAACTAAGCTGGATCCAAAAGCTGAAAAATGTGTGTTTATTGGGTATTCCCTTGAGCAAAAGGGATACAGGTGTTATAACCCTGCTACACGTGAGTTGAGGGTAAGCAGGGATGTTAATTTTTATGAGATGAGCAGCTGGTATGCTACTGAAAAAGAAGCTGTTGGGGCTGATGTGAGTGGAAATGTGGTTGCACAGAATGCAAGTCAGCAAATCACACTCTTTGAGTGGACCAGGAGAGTCCTCTCATCTAGTGGTTCAGTTGATAGACCATGGAGTGGCAGGCTGTATCATAATACCAGTCTTGCAAATGTGATTAGTACACCACATAAAGGCAAAGAGAAAGTGGTTGAGCCCCTTAGTATGCCTGACATTTCTGTAGGGCATTCTCATGTTGATGGAGAGTCTAGTGGCTCAGAGGGATCTTAGGATACTAGCTATGAGAACACCTGGTGTAAAGAAGGCTATGGAAGCCATGAATGCAAAGCTGCGAAGATTTGGGAGAGTGAAGAATCCAGTGCAGAGGTTTACCTATGATGGTTATGTGGCACATCACTATGCATACATGGCAAAAGTTGTACAGGTTGTAGAGCCCACATGCATTGATGAGGCTGTTGGAAATGTGTGTTGGGAGAAAGCTATGGATGAGGAGATGGATACACTATATGGAAATGAGACTCGGGATTTAATGCAGTTGCTTGAAGGCAAGAAAGCCATTGGATGCAAGTGGGTGTACAAAGTAAAACATAACAGTGATGGAAGCATAAGCAGGTAGAAGGCTAGATTGGTAGTCAAAGGATATGCGCAGACATACGACATTGATTATGAGAAAACTTTCAGCCCAGTTGCCAAGATGGTAACAGTGAGAGTTGTGATAGCAGTGGTTGCGTCAAAGCAATGGTCTTTACATCAGCAGATGGATGTAAAGAATGTATTCTTGCATGGGGATTTGCAGGAAGAGGTGTATATGTTGCAGCCACCTGGTTATGAGGATGTGAGTCACCCCGAGCATGTTTGCAGGTTGAAGAAAGCCTTGTATGGCTTAAAACAAGCACCAAGAGCATGGTCTGACAAGATTTCTGAATATCTTGTCACTATTGGCTTTCATGTAGCCAATGCAGATTTCTCGCTGTATGTGAGACACAGTGATAGAGGGGTTGTGCTTGTTGTCATCTATGTAGATGACGTGATCATTACGGGGGACCATGATGCAGAGATCTTTGATGTAAAGATCTTGCTTAGATAGAAATTTGAGATGAAGGATCTGGGGGAGCTCAGATATTTCTTGGGCATTGAGGTGATTAGGTCACCACATGGTATTGGATTACTGCAGAGACAATATGGCTTGGACATGTTGTCCAAGTATGGTATGAGAGGCTGTAAGCCTATCTCAGTGCCATTGGATCAGAATGGCAAGTTGAGTGCAGATTCAGGAGAGATTTTGGAGGATCCTACTATGTATAGGTGCATAGTAGGAAGCTTGATCTACATGACGATCATCAGGCCAGATTTGAGCTATGATGTTGGGTTGGTGAGTCAGTTTATGCAGGTTCCTCGGAAGCCGCATTTGGATGCATTGAGACACATACTGAGGTATGTGAGGTCTACTTTGCATTGTGGACTATTTTATGAAACTGGGACAGAGATATGTGTACATGGGTACACAGATGCTGATTGGGCTGGTAGTATCTCAGATAGAAGATCTACTAGTGGCTTCATGTTTTCTTTGGGAAGTGCTGCTGTGACTTGGACACTCGGGGGGTGCACCTCAAAAAATGTAAGTCTACCACGTGCGATCATTAGGTGGGGTTTTTTAATCCAAAATATTGGGTAAATTTACAGAAATACAATTACAAGAGGGGTATTTTAATTGTACTTTGGAAAAAAACCCGTAAGTCTATAAAGAAAAGGGGTAGTTTTATCAGCTCAAAATTCACAGATAAGGGGTTTTTTAAATACCCCTTGAACGCACGTCGTAGGAGGGGCTTCCATATAGTGCACCCCCCGAGGACTTGGAGCAGCAAGAAGCAGCCTACGGTTGCTCTATCCAATACTACAGAGGCCGAGTACAGATGTGTTGCCATGGCAGCATGTGAGGTTGAGAAAGCTACTTGTAGATTTGGGTCTATCAGTGGATAGACAAGTTGTCATTTTCTGTGACAACATTAGCAGTATACAGTTTGCCAGGAACCCAGTTTTTCATGCTCGCACGAAGCATATAGAGGTCCACTACCATTTTGTCAGAGAGAAGGTTTTGGCAGGAGACGTTGACCTTGTTTATGTCAGCACCACACAGGATCAGGTCGCTACATCTTCACCAAAGCATTGGGTACAAAGAAACTCCACAGATTCAGGGCTTCGCTTGGTGTACATGAGATGGAGTTGAGCTCGAGGGGGAGTGTTGAGATATCGAGCTCATCTAGTGAGGCGGTGGACACTGATGACCCGCCTGGGGGATAGGCCCCACACTTACACCACTGGCATGGTTGGTGAGATCATGTGTGATATGCGGGGCCCGTGGGATGACAGGCTATGTGACAGTCATTCTAGAGACTGGCATAGTTATAGCACCAGCTCATTTAGTTGGGTTCACACTATAGAGAATCCTAGTATGTATTTGGTTGAGTACCTTTTCATATGGTGTGTACTCTTATCTTTGTATATGGTGTGTTGAGTGTTGTGTGAAGAAGAAGAAGATTTTCAGCCTCTCACCTTGTGTGTTCTCTTTTAGGGTTTTGTGAGTGTGTGTGTGCTTTGCAAGAGCTCAAGCTCTCTTCTCCCCTGCATCTTTCCCACAAAATTACAAATGTCCAAAATAGATAGTAAGTAAACCCTATTTTTTAATTGAAGAACAACTAATGTAAGGATTGGTGGAGATCACGCTATACAACTACTTGTAGTAGTTGCCTCCCATGAACATGTCGGCAGTGAAAGTTGTGACAATGGACTAGTACATGACTTTGAGACTTTCGTTGACAATGTGAGAGGAGGATGTGTCAGATGGATTGGATGAGGCAGTCAGTCGAACCAAAGATGGTAGCAAGTTGGCTTGGTTACGATTAGCAACATAGCATTGTACACTATGCTACCATTGATGGTGAAGAAGGGGGGCCGGTGTTGCCATTGATATGGTTATCCCGGCTCCAGTACAATAGAGAAAAGCTGGGGTCACCTATAAGGCTGCCCAGGATACACTCAAGAGGTACCGGTGGTGCCAAGGTGGGAAGAACCAAGAGAAATGCACTTGCAGTGTTATGTTGATGGCGCTTCCATGTGGTGGTGGTGGAGATATTACTTTAATATTCGCTTTGTTCATGTCTTAGTATCATTTGATATGTGCTCAGCAGGTATTACGTTCATGTGTACACATGCGTGTAGAGAGAGAGAGAGAGAGAGAGAGAGAGAGAGAGAGAGTTAAGATATTAACGTATTTGTACTTATTAAATCGTGATTAATAGTTAAACATATAATAATTGAAAAGGTGTGACCATGAACCTACGCAACCCTCGAGGACTTGCACTCCTCTCCTTATCTTGTCATTAATATAATTTTGTGTTCATCTCTGCTCTCCTCCATCTCGGCATATCAACTTTATCTCCTCCAAAACTCCATAGAGAGAGAGAGAGAGAGAGAGAGAGAGAATGCATGTGGGAAGGCAAATGACTTGTTAAAACCTTTGTATTTTTAGATTTGAGAGAGAGAGAGAGAGAGAGAGAGAGAGAGATCTCAATTAGGAGCTTGCTGCTTAATTAACCAATCCATGATAGAGAATTTGTCGAGGGAGAATTCCACCACCTTGTCCTTAGCAGGTAGGCATCAATTGAGTTGGACAAATCAGGCATGGTGATAGGAGCCCCATGGCCATCCCCAAAAAATAGCAAAAGTAAGAAAGGAGTGCCTACTACTAGAAACAATAGCCAATATGCCTTTACCATATCCCAATGCACGCACAAGATGCACACGCGTGGTCTCTAAAAGGCTAAAGCTAGAGAAGAGAGAGTCTAGAGAGTTCTGGCACACAATATATTGAGAGAGAGAACTCGAAACTGCTGTTTTTAGCGTGTGCCAGCGTGTCATCTGTCGATACCTACGTCTCTTGACAAGGATTTTTTAATTAACGTTGTTTGTTTACCTCCACGTGAGATGCTTGCTTTTGCTTTTGTGCAAGCATCTTAACCTACCCAAGGTAAAGATGAAACGGCTTAAATAAAAAATACATCGTTAGGAGAAATATTACTCCAAAAAGCGAGGGGTATGGCAGGAGCAGCGTTTTCTCGGAGCAGGTTCTCCCGTGCGGGCCTCATTGGAAAACTGCCTTCCCTTGCACCTGGTGAGCTTTCTCTTCTAGTTTTCAAATCTGCGCAGCGCAGCGCAGAGCAGAGCAGAGCAGACCAGCGAGAGAGAGATTTTCATTAACAGATGAGAAAATTGTGGTCCAGATGAGAGAGAGAGAGAGAGAGAATTTCATCAACGTCTAGTTGAAAACCACGCGGTTCTATGAGAAACTCCAGAAAAGAGACAGAGAGAGAGAGAGACGGGTCTATGAGACAATTATGAAAATACATCATCCACGTACGTTACTGCAAAGTAGCTTGAAAAGGCTATGCAGGCCAAACTGGTGTGGAACGAGAACATAATTATCAGGGCTGCATGTTTCTATGTTGATGCCTAGTTTTGGGCCTAAGAGGTCTAGTGGTTATCACTCAAGCTGCATTCTCTCTCCGTACGCTTAGGAGCCGCTCTGGATAAAATCTCTGTGCAAGGTAGTCTGGGAAATTCTGGGGCTATGTGAGATCCCTCTGCCCCCTGCGCGCACCGGAAGCAACCCCCTCATGCGCGGGGCAGGGTTTCTCACTTGGGGCTTCGTCCACGAATGTCCGGGCACGAGACCAGGCTAGGGGTCACTCCGAAAACCGAAATCGAAAAAAATTTTTATGCCTGGAAAGCTGGGACGATTCCACCTTTTTGAATTTTTCTTAACGAGTTTTCTAACGAGATCAAAATCTAAACTATTCTCCACCTGAATAAACCAGATAGAAGGAAACTATCACTGATATAATTTCATCAATTGAGTAATTTCAACGTTTTTTTTCTAATCAAGATCAGGCATAGCTGTTGATCCACTCAATTGAGAATTTTATCAGGGAATTAACTAGCTACTCGAGTCCTAGCGTAATCCTAAGATTTTTCAGTTTGATTATTAAAACTCCACTGATTCCAGCCTATCCGGGCCATGGGTTAGCCACCACCCTGTCTCACTGGAATCGGTAGAACCAAACAATTACTCACCCACCCATAATTGAATGTCTTTCTTAACTTTAGCTTTAGAAAACAGATACGCACACACTCCTCTTTAAAACTTTAATATTAAAAAAATAAAAACAATCCATTGACAAACAATTTACTGGTTACACATGTCATACTTCAAAATTTTCATTGAGTCTTTGTTTCTCACAAAACAGTATCACTTTGGACTCTCCGTTGAGACCAGCGAGTCAACAATGAGATCCAGTATAGATTACAATAACATTGGTCTGTCATACAATATCTTCCTTGACATACGCATGGGTGTCCTTGGCACCGCGAGCCCGTGCATCGCCTGGTCAGAACCCTCCAGGATCCTCCTTAGGTATCCTCGCACTTCACTCAGGGACCGCTTCGTCGGCTCTCGCCCATCGTACCGGAAGCGCACCATTTTAACCATACTGAGGCTGGTCAAGACCTCGGCAGGCTTTGCTGCGTGAGCTGTCCCTCGAACACTCCCCGCCAGCTGTTGCAAACAAACTTCCCGTAGATAAACATATATGCCAAATGCTCCCTCCAGCATTCTCGCGTAAGACAGTCCTTTAAGAAAACAAGGTTTCTATGCAAGTTTTCAGTTTTGATTTTGTTTGAAAACCATGAATAATCTTAAATCCTTATCTCAATACTTCTAGATCCAGGTCTGAATTCCAAACAGAATTCTTTGAATTCTGTTAACTTGATCCTCAGATCAAAATCAAAAGTCTTAACTTAGTTTCAGAGTCGGTGGGAGATTTGAGTACATTTTTCCTGAACTGGACACATCGTCATTGATTGAAATTGACGAAGGAATTAGGTCTTGGTCAATAGTCTGAATCAGAGTTTGGGTCTGGAAAGGTTTTTCCTAATCTATCTTTCTCGAAAGGTACTATTTCAATTTGTCTTTTTTTAAATTTCGTTCGACGAATATTTGCTTACAGATTTCTAAAACATGAATTTCTTATGAGGAATAAAATAATCATTTATCTCGATCTCCAACTTCGATAGTTTAATTCAATTTTCTCATTACCATCTTAGTGAATATGAAACGATAGAATTTCCTCTCACATATTATCTACTTATTCATTTTTTTTAATTTTTACGAAAATTAACAAAGGATTAAAGAAAATCCTTATTTAATTATAAAGATTCTATATGCATCTAATTATGCATAAAATCCAATTCTGATGAAAGTCACACTTTTATCATCATAAAAATCATTTATGATGAAAATCACTCTTTTAACATGAAAGAATTTTATTTATGCATATATTCATGCATATAAATCATTTATGATGAAAATCACTCTTTTAATAAAAAAAAAATCTTTTATGCACCCATTTATGCATAAAAATCATTTATGATAAAAATCACACTTTTAATATAAAAAAATATCTTTTATGCATATGTTTATGCATAAAAATCATTTATGATGAAAATCACACTTTTAATATAAAAAATATCTTCTATGCATATGTTTATGCATAAGAATCATTTATGATGAAAATCACACTTTTAATATAAAAGATATCTTCTATGCATATGTTTATGCATAAGAATCATTTATGATGAAAATCACACTTTTAATATAAAAGATATCTTCTATGCATATGTTTATGCATAAAAATCAATAATGATAAAAGTAACACTTTTATAATTAAAAAATATTCTTTTATGCATAGAATTCAATGATGATAAAAGTAACACTTTTATAATAAAAATATTCTTTTATGGATACTTTTATGCACGAAAATCAATATGATGAAAGTAACTCTTTTAAAATAAAAATAATAATCTTTTATATATTATTTTATGCATGAAAATCAATATGATGAAAGTAACTCTTTTAAAATAAAAATAATAATCTTTTATGCATTATTTTATACATAAAAATCAATATGACAAAAGTAACACTTTTAAAATAAAAATAAATTTTTATATTTCTGAAGAGGGATTTGATTACAGGGGAAGATGCTGGACATCTTGAGAGGCTGGGGAGGAATCTTACAGGCTCATCCATCTTCCCAAGGGGATTTCCTTTCCGCTCTGCTTTGTATTGGTGTATGACAGACAAGGGGTCTCTTGAGTCTCAGTCTCTCTCTCAGAGCCACTTCATCTTAAGAACAACGATTTTATTCAGAGAGACTGAGGCACTAACAGGGGTATATGTTATATGCAATAAGGACTGCCATTGGTCAAGTCAGACTTCCATTATTTGAGAGAGCAACGATTTTATTCAGAGAGACTGAGGCACTAACAGGGGTATATGTTATATGCAATAAGGACTGCCATTGGTCAAGTCAGACTTCCATTATTTGAGATGTGAGAGCACTATATGGAGATCCACAGTTACAAAGAACTTGCAGCTTCTGCCAGCTATGATCACGAATATCGACACAGAGGCTATCTTTTCAAATACCCTAGTTACTATGAGATCCAGGGTAGATATCAATACTTAATTCGGAAGAGTTTTGGACCTTTATCACAGTTCATTCAGTACCCCAATCAGAGACGCATGGGTGACTCTTCCTCTGCTGGGTGGTAATATGTAAGAAATGGTCCTTGTAAAACTCCATCTTTATTGAAAAAGGAGAGGACTCAATCCATGGCTGGAAGATATAAAGCCGGAGGGCGCCCATCATCTGGATAATCCACTCTGTTAGTGCCTCAGTCTTTGAATAAAACCATGGTTGGTAATATGTAAGAAATGGTCCTTGTAGCCGGCATCTTTATTAAAAAATGAGAGGACTTACAATCCATGGTTGGAAGATAGAAAGCTGGAGGGTATCCATCCGACTAATCCGGTTCAGCTCCTATTTGCTGAGGTGGTGGTCAGGGACATCAGTCCTGTATGGAAATGGTGGTAATCAGACCATCTCGGGGTTGTGAGAGGAGCCATCTAGTGGTCCTATAGTACCATTGCTTGCCGGTTGTACATATGAAGCAAGTGTAATCCTGGGTAGATGTAGCTGCTAGGGACCAGATGATATCAAGGTAGGTGAGGATATGGAAAATTCTGTCGATCCCAAGGCGCAAAGCTTCAAACTTTGCGAGGATAATCTCATGTGGTGGTCATCCTGAATTGAAATGGTGGTAATCGGCCATCCCAATGGGTTGGTTGAGGAGCCATCTACTGGTCCTATTAGTTGTTATCTATCATTGCTTCTAGTGCTAGCCTTCATCATGGCTGAGTCTGACCTTCACCTCTGGAGAAGTGATAGAAACTCAGCTCGTTGGTCTCTGGATAAAAATTGTGTCCCCTTGGTTAGGACAAAATTTTTATATGTAAACTTGTACCAACTCTTGGGCAGTGATCACGTGAGTAGGGATGTCGTAGCAACTAGTCCATGCTATGCATGACGGACATAGTTGTCACGGTATGAAAATACGATACCGTACGGGAATTTTTGGTACAATATGAAATTTTCGGATACCATACGATAAAATACGGATTTTTTTTTCTATTTTTTTGCACTTACAACCTATGGAGCTTCAAGCTTGAATGTGAGGGAAGGTGGGGGGGAGGAGTCTACAGTGCTTGAGGAACAAGAACATGGATGTGTGTCTCTCCCAGTTGGATCTTTAGATTGTATCCAAAAAAGAACCTGGATGGGTAATGCAATACCAAAGGTCTCTGTCAAAATACGTAGCAGAAATGATAACCAAATCTGAGACCACAAGAGCAAGTAGAGTGCAGAAAATAGACAACACAAGAGAAGGAGAGAGATAGGCGTATAACTCTTCTCTATACACAAGATCCCGAGGAAAACTGAATGAATACAATGTGGGGCAATGGGGCCTATTTATATGGCCCCATCATGCAGTCGGCCAAGCGCTAGCATGCGCCGCTAGCCCTCACGACTGGGCACATCTAGTCGGCCAGTAGAAAAAAACACCACGACTACTTTTGATTAGGTTGGCTAGTCCACATGTCCAAGAGTGCAGTCGGCCAGCATCAAAAGCTCTTGCCAGCGTGTGGCAGCCACCCACATCATGGAAAAAATGGGGAAAAAATACGGGGAGTGAGGAAAAATGATAAAACACCTATACAGGGCGGGCACACCCACAACAGAGGCCCTGGTGTCTGATAAGGACAAGAGATGACTTCTAACACCCCCTCTCAGTTCGGCTGTGAAATCAACCCAAGGGAGCTGTAGTGCCGCCTGAGCGTAGCCCGTGGTAGAGACTTTAGAAGAGGTCCGCCGCATTGTCCTTCGTCGAACAATAAAGTAGTAAGATGTCACCAGCCAAGATCTTCTCACGTACAAAGTGATACTGTATCTCTATGTGCTTGGTCCGTGCATGGAAGACCGGGTTCTGAGCAATAGCTATACAACTCTAGTTATCGCACTGGATGACTATGGGCTCCTCCTGTGGAAACCCAATCTCGCCTAGCAGCCTCCGCAACCACACAACCTCGCAAAACAGCACCACAAGCAGCCCGGTACTCTGCCTCTATCGAAGATAGGGCAATAGTGGGCTGCCTCTCTTACTCCTCCAAGAAACTGCTCCTGAGCCGAGGGTAAAACTGTAACTTGAAGTAGATCTCCTCGTGTCTAGATCTCCTCCCCAATCTTAGTCACTCCAACCTTGGAGTTTGACTCCATCCCCTCCTGTGTAAAAGAGTCCTAGATCCTTCGTACTCTGCAGATACCGCAAGATCCGCAATCCTGCATCCCAATGAGACTACAATGGCATCTGCATAAAAGATCTCAATAGCCCCACGGAGAAGCTCAAGTCCAATCTGGTGTTCAGTAACCAGATCAATGAGCCAACCAACTTCCGATACTGCGAGGCATCAACCGGCTCACAAGGATCATTAACAGTCAACTTTATGTTTGGGTCCATCGGCGAAGTAATAGGCTTGCAATTCTCCATCCCAAAGGCCTCAAGCAACTCATGAACATACCGCTGCAAAAAACCCCCTCTGGGTCTGCCAGATCTCCAATCCCAAAAAGAAGTGGAGTAAGCCTAAGTCGGTCATCTCAAACTCCTTTGACAAGGCAACCTTCGTGACGCCAATGTGCTGGTGAGATTGAGATCATCCACATAAAGGATGATAATCGTAACCATGCCGCGTTTCCAAAAGAGATACAAGTTAGGATTTGCAACCGATCTCTGAAATCCAGTCCGAACAAAGGACCCAATCTTCTGATTCCAAGCCCTGGGAGCCTACTTAAGACCATACAAGGCCTTACGTAACTTGTAAACCATCCCTTCTGATCCTGGAACAACAAAGCCTAGAGGTTGCTCAACATACACCTCCTCCTGGAGGTCACCATTAAGGAACGCAGCTTTGACATCCATTTGATACACAGGCCACCTCTGAGAAGAAGCAAGGGCAAGAACAGTCCGAATCGTGGTCATCCGTGCTACTGATGCAAAGGTATCCTCGTAGTCGATGCCTGGCCCCGCTGAGCATAACCTTTAGCCACAAGTCTAGCTTTGTGTTTGTCCACCGACCCATCTGACGCATATTTGGTCTTAAAGACCCATTTGACACCAATGACTGACCATTTCGACGGCCTCGGTACCAACTCCCATGTGTTTTTCTTCTCGATGGCATCAAGTTCCACCTGCATGGCTTTCCTCCAAGTATCCTGTGAGAGGGCTTCCTTTACGAAAGTGGGCTCCTTGTTCTACATAATGCGAGACATCAGAGCATAGTTTACTTGAAGAAGCTCCGCTGTATTGCTTTTGTCTCGGAATCTGTGTGATCTTCGAGGGCCGTCCTCTGTGGTCCACTCGGAGGGTAACTCCGTGACACCTGACTCTCGAAGGGTGTCCAACAACCACCTGGGTACTCGAACAGATCAAGGAGCCTCCTGCCATTGCGGGAGCTCCACTCCAGCTGCGGGCTCAACCTCTTGAACTGACTGAGGTTGATCAACTGGAGCAATGGTTGTGGAATCGTCATAAGACTCCTCTGGATCTCCAAGAAGTGACGGCTCCTCGACAGTGGATACTGGAAAATGCTCATCAAAGACCACATCTTGTTTGACAACAATCTCGTTCCTGTCTGGATCATACAATCTGTATCCCTTGGAAAGAGAATTATACCCCACAAATATAAGCTTGCAGGACTTGGAGTCAAGCTTCCTCCTCTGCTTCTTCGGAATATGTACGTACGCATCACTCCCAAAAACACGGAAGTGCGAGACATCAGGTTTCCTGCCAAAGTATGCCTCAAACGGAGTCATATTAGGTATTGAAGTCGTTGTTGGAGACTAGTTGAGGGTATGGACAGCCGTTGCCACAACCTCTCCCCAAAGTAGACGAGGAAGATCACGATGCTCCAGCATGGTCCTCGCCATCTCCACCACAGTCTTGTTTTTGCGTTCTACAACTCCATTCTCTGAGGGCGATCCTGTATTGGCCAGTTCCCTCTTGATGCCATGATCTGTACAAAATCTGAGAAATACAGTCAAGGAGAATTCACCCCCCTTTGTCAGCCCTGAGAGTCTTTACGTGCAATCCAGACTCTTTTTCCACCATCACGTGCCAATCCTTGAACCGTGCAAAAGCTTGGTCCTTCTGTGAAAGAAAGTAGACCCACGTGAAACTGGTACAGTCATCAACAAGCAGCATAAAATAGAGAGATACTCCCAGTGATGGTGTCTGTTGAGGTCCACACAAATCAGTGTGAATCAACTCCAACGGTTTCGAAGCCCTGCCTGGAAGCCTGCTTTGGAAAGGATTCCCGTGCTGCTTACCACGTATGTAAGAACTGCAATGTCCTTGCCTACTGCCAACAATTGGCAAGCCAACCACCATCTGGTCTCGGAAAGCTCGCCGCAGTGCATCCACATTTAAGTGGTCAAAACGAAAGTACCACGGATCTCCGCACCACCTGAGTCAACGAGGAGAGTGCAGAGAGCTTGTAGATACCATTCTCCACACCACCTTCCCAAACAACCTGGTCAGTCTCACGGTCCCGTAGAGCAACTGAATGCTCCTCAAATTCCACCCGAAAGCCAATCTTGCATACTTCATGCACTGACAGAAGATGAAAACCTAGAGCAGGGACGTAAAGAACACGGGAAGCATTCTTGCCCCCCTTGCCATCGGGAATAATCTCCATCCGGTCCTAACTTTGTATCGGAATAGTGGAGTTGTCGCCAATAAAAATGCGACCTGACTGTCGTTTCAAATCCAAAAAGAAGTCACAGGATGGAGTCATGTGCCTAGAAGCACCACTGTCAAGAATCCATTCCGGGGTATCATTCGCGGCGGCGGTGAAGCCAACTGCCTCCTCGCTCGAAGACGATGAAGCATCGGAGTCCATCATCTCTAAGTGCACAAATGCAGGAGTCTTTGCAGTAGCTGAGGCTAAAGAATCAGCACTCTTCCTAGTCCGCTTAGGACACTTCCTCCAATAGTGGCCTTTCTCGCCACAATCATTGCAGGATTGTTCAGTCTTCAGCTTCTCTCATTCTGTGTCGGGCTTCTTCTCAGAAGACTTCTCCGATGAAGCCTTCCCTTTGCCCTTGTTGTTATTCCGGCCTTTCGACCGTTGGCTAGTTAAGGCCTCCGAACCTCCGCTGTGAGGAGGGTTCGTGAAACGTTCCTCTCTTGGTCCAAGACCACCTAGGTAATGGTGCTAAGCCTACCACTCGTAATCAAAGAGGAGTAGAAAGCGGAATACTGAACAGGCAAGTGGGACAGCAAAGTAATGGCCATGTCTTCAGATGATATCTCCTTCCCAGCCTGGAGGACTTCTTGCTGAAGGACGTGCAGCTTGTTAATGTGCTCCTGCATCGTTGATGACTTTGTAGGGTTCATAACCTGCATTTGCACTTCCAAGGAGATCCTCTTCATGGGTGATACCCTGTTATAAAGAGAAGCCAAGTGCTGCCATATGCCTCTGGCCAGCTTCATATGCTTTACGTGATTGATTACTTGTGGCGTGCTGCCATATGCCTCTGGGGCTAGCGTCATATGCTTTACGTGATTGATTACTTGTGGTGTGCAATTGAGGAAAATAAATGACCGGACCCTGGCGTTGACACGATCCCACATCTGTGCCTGTGCCTCACGGTCCTTCTTCATTGATAGTAACTCCCCTTCCTATGCTTTCGGCCGTGGAACCCCGATATAACGATGAAATCAGCAAGGTCATATGACTCCAGCACAGACTCCATCATAACCTTCCAGATGCCGTAATTGTTCCCGTATAACTGACGGTCCACTGGGAACGTGGGGAGAGTTGGGATCTTATGCTTCTCAGCCATCTCTAACAAATCCACCATCGCGGGGATGTAACTGAAAAAGGGTGGGTGGGAAAAAAAACTTTAAACCTGCAAGTGGCTGTCCAACACCTTAGCCCGCCTTCCTCTTGCAACTTCTCTTCCCGAACAGTCCAAACACTCCACCAATCAGCAACGTAACTATCCTCCTCTTGCTCAGAAAACTCCCAAGATCTTTCAAGAGCCTAGGGCTCTGATACCATGTCAAAATACGCACCGAAAATGATAACCAAATCTGAGACCACAAGAGCAAGTAGAGTGCAGAAAATAGACAGCACAAGAGAAGGAGAGAGATAGGCGTATAACTCTTCTCTATACACAAGATCCCGAGGAAAACTGAATGAATACAATGTGGGGTGATGGGGCCTATTTATATGGTCCCATCATGCAGTCGGCTAGCGCTAGCATGCACCGCGAGCCCTCACGAGTGGGCACATCCAGTCGGCCAGTAGAGAAAAACACCATGACTACTTCTGATGAGGTCGGCCAACCCACGTGTCCAAGAGTGTAGTCGGCTAGCGCTAGCATGCACCGCGAGCCCTCACGAGTGGGCACATCCAGTCGGCCAGTAGAAAAAAACACCACGACTACTTCTGATGAGGTCGGCCAACCCACGTGTCCAAGAGTGCAGTCGGCCAGCATCAGAAGCTCCTGCCAGTCTATGGGGGCAGCCACCCACATCATGGAAAAAATGGAAAAAAAATACCGCGAGTGAGGAAAAATGATAAAACACCTATACAGGCGGGCACACCCACAACAGAGGCCCTGGTGTCTGATAAGGACAGGAGATGACTTCTAACAAACTCCTAGTGTAGCGTTTATGACTAAGGGACCGTCCTTGCACAAATACGAGCAGTGCATCTAGGGTGATAGGTTTAGGGACTCCTCTCTAGATCAAAATGGCCATGTCCAAATCTTCTCCCTCGTACATAACTTGAGAATCTGACTGTCTAGCCTACCTATACCACGGATCTCCAAGTGATGTAGCAAGATTCTCTCATCCTACCAATCAAGTGTATACTACCAGTCTACCTTGCCAGATTTTTTAGATCTCTCAATAACCCCATATGGAATACTGAGTGAACACGAATGTTGCGAAGTATTGCGGGCATTTGGGATCTTCGTTAAGCAGGGTTTCTATATTTTTTTTAAAGCATTTGGAATAGTTCTAGGATAATAAGGCCAATTAACTTTAGAATAATAAAGACAAGCCAAACACATGAAATAAGGGACTCTTTAGGAACAAAGTTTAGATAAAAGAAGATTTCCACCTAGTGGGGATACCACTTTGGAAGAGACATGAGGATTTACTTAGATACTACCCCAGCTTGCGAGATGAGGACATCTCGAATCTTTTAAGTGGGGGAGATTGTAAGGTCCCTCCCAAGCCATGTATGTGTCTCTTTTAATATAGATTTCAAGAAGAAAAGAGAGTGCACTTAGAGAAGAGTGAGACAATAAGGCTAGAAACATTAGGAAAGTGTTAGAATAAAAATATAAGCTCCAAAAATCCTAAAAGAAATAAGAAGACAAGAATAGTTCTATTAAGAGATAAGTATTTCCAAAAATAGAAATTTGAATTTTGGTGATAGGAGGTCGTATTTAGAGTACTTTTACATATTTAGAGTCCATGCATACTAAAAATATGGAAAAGCAATGCATTTCTAAAGATGGGGCGTTTGCGGCTATATATATACGTTTTTGCCTATTCTACCCGTGTGGCTTATAGAACAGATGCCTTCGAGTTCTTTTAACTGGTTATATAACCATATTCTGAGTTTTTATCAGAGAGTTATGGCTGAAACAATTCGCTTGTTCTGTCAAGGTCTCTGCACAGGGAAACTGTAAGAATGCAGCGCTAGTAGCCACAAGATGATTCTAGACTTTGAGATGCATATATCCCTTCATTCTTATCTAATCTCTTGGAAAAGAAAGCTAGATTGCTATGACCTTTACGAGGAAGAGACTACTACTCCATAGCTTTTCTTTTAAAGAAAGAATAGTATACCGCAGCCTTGCAAGAGAAGGCTACTTTGCCATAGTCCTTCGTTGAAAGAGAGAAAAGTCAGAGTACGAGTAAGAGGAGATAAAGCTTGGGGATGATTGGATAATTTCAATCGTAAGAGAAAGTATTAGAAGACTCTCTATTCTCATATATCAACTTCTAATACTCTTATTAATGAGCAAAGACAACCATAAATGATAAATTTCTATAAGGTATATATATATATTATTTTTCAATTATATATCACTCTTAGGGGTTGAGGTATGGCCTCGGCTTCTCTATTAATTGTTAATAGTGATCTATTTGATTGATTTACTGGTTAAAGTTTGTATTCTTTTAAACAACAGCATATGCCTTAATAAAGAATGTCTTATCGCAATCTCAAGTTGAAATGCTAAAATCTTTGTGAAAAGGATTGTTTTCTTAAGAAGGTAACATGGATTCTAGTCCTATGGTTTAGTTGAGTAAATGGATTGTTATCTTGGTTAAATTAAGGTACAAGTACAACTTCTCCCTGCCTTGATGCTGCCCCGTTCTTGTGCTTGTGTAGCCAGACGACGGAGATGTTAGTAAGGCCCAGAGTCTGCCCATGGTATCCCTCATACCATTGGGAGAATGAGGTTCACCGCGATTGAGGCGAGTAATTGTGATGCTGCCTAGTTCTGAGGACCCAGGCTAGTACGGTGAATTAGGCTACCCTACTAGTGCATAGACATCCCTCTGAGGAGTGGGAGGATCGAGTGACGGAGCCTGAGGGGACGACAAGCCGACTTGAGTCCTCTCCAGCGGCGGCCAACGATGAGGTGTATAGTCCCGTAGGGTTTTGCCTAGCATGTAGAGGCTCGAAAGTCAAATTCTAGATCATCGGCAATATAAAGGAAAAGAATAAGAGAGCCGGTTTGGCTTGTATAGAATTGATTCATGTATAAACCTTTTTTATAAATCTTGTCTTTAGCATTATTATACTATGGAAAAAGGTTGTTTTAACGAAAAGGACCTTAATTAAGGAACATGTTTATTTATGTCAAACAGTGTGGTAGGATTAATTAGAAAACAAATTGACGCGTGAGTAGGGTGAAAAGTGGGAGGATGGAATGCTCCAAACGGCACCATCCTACGGACCGTTTGGAATGCTCCAAACGGCACCATCCTACGGACGAGTGGACCCGATTAGTCGGGTAGCTTTCCAACAGATTAAGTGAAAGTCCTATGCTAGATAAATAGGTTCTCGGGCAACTCTATTCTAGGAGACTAGGCCAGTCGGCTATGCCTTGCATGGATGAGGAAAAAAGCGATGTCTCTAGGAATCAAGATTAGTAGTTGCTCAAATTATGATCAATTACCCTATGGGTAATTTGACTTTTAGAAGACCACGCTCCCCCTGTGGGATAGGACTAGGTCTTACCTACAAATTGTATCCTTGAATCTTTACATGGTCAAGGTATCAGCGAGTAGGAAATTTTCTCCAAGCTAAGACTTAGTAGACTATTTTAAGTGTTTCCCCTATTTTGGAAGGGGGGAACCTTACAGTGGTTTATCTCAGGAGATAGCAGATTTGAAGAACCTTCTAATAGTCTTTGGAGGAAACCAGCATAAAAGCTGAATGCAAAAGCATTTGGAGAGACACCCTTGAGTTGCATTTGTTCAAAACACTTCAGTGCTTTGTCACCATGTCCACATTCTTCATATCCAGCTTGTAGTGCATCCTGAGGCAGCTATGCTTTGCCAAGTGAGCCACATTTGGCATACACATCGACCAAGGTGCTACCAACAACAAAGTCTCAGTAACCCATTTCTTTCCATCACAGCATGTATTTTTAGAAATGACCCCAGACAATTCACTCCCAGACCACTACTCTATCCAGAATCCATAAAAAACAGCAATCCCCTTTTTCACCCTCAACCCAAGAGTCCCTCTCAGCTATGAAAAACAGATGCCAGAAGATGGCCCCAAACAAAGATGCACACAACCTAAAACTGCCAAAATAGCCTGCACCCTAGTTTCAGCTGGCTGTCAGCCCTCTTCCTCAGCTTCAAATTCCACCCAGACACAATACGTTATAGTTTCCTATCTCCTCTACAAGAAGAGACCTTAACCCCCCAGAATAGGTACCAGATGAGCAAACAACCAACCAGTCCAAAATAGCCTATGACAAGGATTTGAACCAGGCCCAAACTGTGAAAATCCCCTCCTTTGCCCAGTTGCAGACTCTTCTCCCAGAATCCAAACCTAGAGAAAATTACTAGGCTTTTAGTACATACTCTGGTCTTACTTCAGGCCCAAGGTCACCTCATCTCACCAGACCCCGGATATCCCCAGCTACCTACAACCCTTGAGAAGATGGTTGTAGATTTCAAGGCAACATGAGTAAAAATGAAAACAGCTCCACTTCCAGACCCCTGCAAACACCATGTTAGTGATCAAACATCAGATTTTCTGTTTAGGCATCAAGTACAAGCCCCAGTCTTGCCACAAACATCAAGAGCTTTCTCAAAACTTCCCCAAAGATAATATAATAGGCAGTTGGCTGTATTTCCCAAGGAAAAAACTATAGAAGATTCACAAAAAAACACCAGATGAAGATGGAGACCTCTGCAAACTAAAAACTTTGATGCATGGCTCATACACCCTCAGACATGCTAGCAGGGGCAACCTTAGGGGACAAAGGTCTCGACTTCCCTTGCCTGCAGTTCTATTACTTCTGTAGCCCATGACTAGGATTGAAGAGGCCTTCAGTCGAGGCCTTCAATCGGTGTACATGATTGGGCACCCGTTGATGGGGAACTTCATCATGGATGCAGAGCTGGATGCAGAGCGTTTTGTTGGGCAGTAGGACTTGAGGTTGAAATCTCCACTGGATGTCGCTCCGATACCATTTGTGGGAGATAGGGTTAGCAGGTGCAATTATGGAGGATGAAAGATCTCCATGGTTGCTGTCAGGAGAGAGTATGAGAGAGAAAGATGGAGATGGAGAGAGTAGATGGAGAGAGTAAGTACACATGGATATGCATGACTCAATGATAGATGGATTGATATTAATCATGATACACCAAAGTACATGCTTTTATAGTCAGAAGCCTTATCTTTTGACTCATTCAAACTCACATAGGAGTGACACATGGCATGGCTCATGACATCACTGGTTACTTCACGCACACACATATTATCTAGCCATAAGAGGATATTCACACACATACATACACACAAACACGTAAGGGTTATTTCACACACATGCAGCTCTGATTCCCAATAGCTACCAACAACAAAATCTCTCTAGTAACCCATTTCTTTCAATCTCAACATGTATTTTCCAGGTCTTGTGTGTGGGTCCTAATCTACCACAAGATTCAAACTCCAAGCAGAGGTAACAACATCAAGAGAGACACCCTCAAGTTGCAACTGTTCAAAACAATTGAGTGCTTTCTACCATGCCCAGTTTTAGCATACCCTATAATGAATGCATTCCATGAGAGACTGTCTCATGGAATGCATTCCATGAGACTATGTCTCAATCTGAAAGCTTGTCAAACACTTCACTATGCTTTATCAATCAAACCACATTTATCATACATATCAACCAAGGTAAAAAGGTTTGTTTCTAGCAACCCCTTCCTCTCAATCTCATCATGTATTTCTCTACTCTTTTCTGTGGCAGCTCTCTAGCTGCACAAGTGTGATAGCATATGGAGAGACACCCTCAACTCCAATCATGGCAGGTGTCCAAACAAGCCGACTTACAATAATGCATGCCGACTAGCATTTAAATAATATATATTCATTTATGCTTATATCAAAACTAGCCAACGAACTCTGCAGGCGGTAGCACATAGGCCCATGGTAGGGCAACAATACTCAGTCACCATTAGCAGCCAAAGCATGTAGAAGAAGCAACAATTAGTAAAAGAACATCAACATTCAACATCAAAAGTCAGTTTTTAGCATCAAGTCATCATTAGAAGAAGACATCAGCATTAGTCAAAAGCTAGACATCAGCATATAGTAGAAAAGACATTTTAGTACATAGATCTTTCTAAAGATCTTAGTTGTAAGCTTTGCATTGTATAACATAGTTTTGCACTACATTGCGTTAAACACTTGTCTCTTGTGTAAGATCCATCTCTATCTATCATTAAGTGTAGTTGAGTAAGCAATTAAGTAAGGCTAAGGTTGTTTTACTATGATCAAACCCACTCCATGTGACATCTTCTCATTATGCCCGTGTTTAGCATATCCTACAATAAGTGTAGTCCATGACACAACATCTCAAATTGGAAGCTTGTCAAAAGCTTCTTGCACTTTGGAAAGGGAGCCACATTTGGCATACATATCAACCAAAGTGCTGCCAAGAATAGGGTCAATTTCAAACAATCCCTTTTAGCATGTATTTCTAAGCCTTGGTATATGGCTCTTGTGCTGGCACAAGCTTTCATCAAAATAGAAACAAATGTGACAACATTTGGAGAGACACCCACAAGTTGTCTCTATTCATAGCACTTCATTGCTGCCTCACCACATCCATGTTTTGCAAATCTTGTGATTAATGCATTCCAAGAGGCTACATCTCGAACTGGAAGCTTGTCAAATACTTGTTTTGCTTTGTCACATTTAGCATACATATCAACCGACATGCTGCCACCAACAAAATAGTTTCTCTAGTAATCCTTGCCTTTCATTTATTTTGACACCTCTTTCCAAATCTTTTAGCTTTGTAGAAGGCTTCAACAAGGCCACAATTTTCCATGGACAACCCTTGGGAAGCAAGGCCATACCATCGTAGGCATGTGCATACCATTTGGAGCATGGACCACCCTTATTGAGCATTTTTAGCCCATTCGTAGCATGTACAAATGATATTAATCATGGACAATCCATTTTGAAACTCAGACCGCATGGACAAACCATTCCAACCACGGGCCACTCGGACCTTGGATTGCCTATTCTGAGCATTTGGGTAGCCTCCCTGTTGCCCATGGGAAGCATGACCATACCATCACAAGCATGGGCATACCATTTGTAGCATGGACCACCCTTGTTGAGCATTTGCAGCCCATTCGCAGCATGCACAAATGATGTCGATCATGGACAACCTGGTCTGAAAACTTTGACTACATGGACAATGCATTCTGGGCATGGATAGACCATTCCAACCATGGATAGACCACTTGGACTTTGGGAAACCCATTCTGAACATTTGGCAAGCCTTCCCGTTCCATGGACAATGCATGGGAAGCAAGGCTATACCATCGCAAGCATGGCCATACCATTCGGAGCATGGACCACCCTTGTTGAGAATTTGCAGCCCATTTTGAGCATGGACCACCCTTGTTGAGAATTACAGCCCATTTTGAGCATGGACATACAATGTCGATCATGAACAACCAATTCTAAGACAATTCCAAGCATGGCCATACCATTCGGAGCATGGACCACCCTTGTTGAGAATTTGCACCCCATTTTGAGCATGGGCATACAATGTCGATCATGAACAACCAATTTTGAGACAATTCCAAGCATAGATACCCCACTCACCATACGGACAATCCATTCCCAATATTTGTCAGCCCTCCAGGTTTCATGGACAACCCATCCAGTCTATTAGCAACCCTCTTCCTATGTATTACCAACCCTGCTCTCACAATCATGTAGAGGGCCCATTCAACTGAAGATAGGCATGTATATGACATACATAATCATCAATGTGTATCCATGGTGATGGTGTATACATGTCCACGTGATGTATGGTTGTGCATGGTGACATATGTATGTCAATGCTCATGTACATAGTCCACACATGGTCATGCCTTGTCATTTGGTGACATGGACATGCCAAGTCATTTGGTGACATGGACATGCCAAGTGCCACCTCAGCCTCATAGTCCACATAGACAAATCTCCTAGACTAAAAGCTTGCCCCAAAAAAAAATCTCGCTACCAAATTCTTGCCAAAAAAAGATCCACCGTGGCCAAACCTGGCATTTCCATTTCATTAGAAGTGCCTTGCCAAACAAGCAACATCACACTTGTCATACATGACCAATTTGTATAAACCACTGGTGGTTAAAGATCTAGTAAGAACAATTTGTTTATCCTATTCTCTATTCACACACAATGCATTTATCATTTGTTTATCCTATTCTCTGTTCACACACAATGCATTTATCATTTGCAAATTCAACATTAACACCCCTCCTTGCTAGAGTAGGCACAGAAAGTAGATTCGTGTGAATTCCTGAAACAAAGAGTACATTTTGAAGACAAACATCCTCATTGCTTATAGTAGTGAGAACTATCACCAATACCTTTGATGAGGTAAGAGGTATTGTTGGCACACGTATCCACCGTGTGCAATCTCCATATGTTTAACCAAACTCTTTGAGAAGTTATGTTAGAAGCACCATTGTCAAGCAACCAACTATCAGAGACAATTGCACTAAAACATGCATCATGTTCACAATTATAACTGTAAATAGCCATTAGTGAGGTCTTAATGGACAAGGACATTAGTAGTCCTCTGTCTTTGAACTCTAATTGTCAGAGTTTAAGGCAGAACTGCTAGAACCTTTGTTAAATTCTTTTTTCTTCTTTTCCTTATTTTAAGGTTTGAAGCAATTTTCAATTGTATGGCCGGATTTTTGTAATACCGACAAGTCACCTTATTTGGCATATCGGAATCACCCTTAGCCTTAAAATTTTTTCTTGAATTTGTCTTTTGTTAAAATTTCTTTCCCTTATCCTTGGTTATTAGAGCTTGCTTACTGCTAGAACTCTTAGAGACATTCATTCTAGATGTAACAGTAAGCTAACAAGCTCCTGATAGGTAAGAGAGGCTGCATTTCCTCTCAAAGAAAGCCATAGGGAAGCATTAAAACCCAGATAAGATTCAAGTAGTAATTAATCGATCACGAACAGTAGAATTGGACGATCTAAAAAATGTAGAATCAGACGATCACAGAAAGTAGAATTGGACAATCCAAAAAAGTAGAATTGCACAATCACAGAAGTGGAATCGCCCACAGTTGGATCATAGAGGTAGGATCATCCGAGTAGGATTGCTAGGATACGATTTCTAACATAGGATCATTGATGATGAACGATCTAACTTTTGGAATTGCTAGAAAAGTGGAATCAGCAAAAGCGAAATCGACAAAAAGCGGTATCGATAGAAAAGTAGTAGCAGTACCAACTAATTCGGCCAGTTGGATTGGTTGATTATAAAGCTAAAAATGATCTCACAAAATTAGGTTATGATACCTGAAAACAATTTGAGATAAAAATGATTGTAGAAATGGGTGATTCTATCGACCACGCGTCACTAGCTCTAGTGAAGCGGTGGAAAAGTGGAGTTAGATTGTTTGGTGGAGGAGATGAATCACTGATTAGAAACGACTATAATAGAGCTGTTACTTGAAGAAGAAGAGTCGATTCAAGAAGAGGAAGCCTCCATTATTCATAGAGAAAGAAAGCTTTAATGGAAATGGAAAGCTTTAAGCATCACCTCTACTTACAGTGATAACCACCCATTAGGGAGAAAATGGACTATAAAATGGGTCCTTTACTAATCAAAAAATTAGTGCTAATCAAGATATCCACCAATGGGAAGGGGGGGAGAGTGCACATTCTATCCAATAGCTTTAGCTATAAAATATAGGGTAGTTATTACATTTCTTAGCCTAGTTCCCCTATCTTCCACCTCTCTCTAGAGGTCACGCGAAAGTTAAGGCAAGGGTCAAATCTCCTTTTTGAAATGACATGGGCCAACATTTTTAAATAAAAAAGTGTAGCTCGGCCAAAAAAAACCTTAAAAATTGAAATTTTAGTTTTCCCTCCAAAAAGGTGTTTTTACCTCAAAAAAGTCTACCTAATCATATTCTATGGTGGGAAACCCATTTTTCAAGCTCATTTCAGCTCTCTAAGCGCTTAATCTCTCTCTAATCCTCTTTCATAAGCTTCTTTAATCTTCTATTATTGCATAATCATCTCTAAAGCTACTATACCCTCCCTAATCTCATCTTGCTCTCTCTTGCTCACCCATACCAAACTTTAATCTTCTATTTCTTTAATCATTTCTTAAGCTATTTTGCCCTCTCTTTTCCTCACTTTTCTTCACCCATACATTTCATTATGCCTACCTCTAGTAAGAGACCAAGTGATTCCATCTTTGAATACCTTCTCTACAACACTACATCTGATGATAAAGGTGACTGGATCGGGCATCCATTTAGGACGAAAGATTGGGTTTATATGCAACCAAGTGCCACACGTCCACATCGAGTTCTTAACCGTGGTGTTTTGGAATACCATTAGAAGGGAAGGATTCTTCATTTCAAGAAGGATAAGAATGGAGAAATCAAGGCAATAATACAACATGTCTACATGGCTGTAGACATGTATCTTCCTCCTTCCATGGAGAGGAATAGGCTCCCTTGTAACTGTAAGTATGTGGCTGTAATTTTATTTGGAAATGGCTTGTTTTGTTTGACTATTTATGGTATGTGGGTTGTAGAAATTTTCCCATCAAGCTATATTGGAGAACAACCTTTGAGAAGCCTCACTATGTTAGTGCTTTTCATAGTACAATAGGTGAGCTAATGTTTCCAGGTGAGAATCATGGAGCCCTCTTTTTTCAACAAAAATATATTCTTTTACACACACTCTTACAAAGTCCCTTCTCGGCCTACAGAATATGGTAGCCTTGAGGAGATTCATGTGGACTCTTTACATAGTGTAGAGTGGCCCGTTCCGGATAGGTGGAGTGTTAATGCTTTCAAAAAGAAGATGTATTCTGACATACACTCCTCCTTAAAATTCTCTAAGGCCTCTAAGTCTATGGGGCTTGGATGGTTTTCCCCAATCTATCTATTTGTATTCATGTTCTCTAAGCTTTCTCCACAACCCACCCCAACAATGTTCATTTGCCAAAAATTACAAATTGAACAAATTGACAATGTCTTGGGTATTGAGGGGTTACACAAAGGTGACAACTACTTGTGTAAAGTGGTGCCTTCAAGTGTGACATTTCAATACTTGAAGACTCGTCAGAGCTTATCCATTCGATTCTTCTATGAACAATGGATGAAGAAGAATGGAGAGTGGGTTCCCTTGCAATCAAGTGAGGGTGTGTATACACCCATAGATTTATCTGAGACTCTTCTTGATGGTTCAATTAAGGTGGTGAATGCAAGCAATGAATGGAGCTTAGGAGATGTTTGGGAGCATTTGCTCATTTTAGGATTTCAAGATGTCGAAGAAGCAAGCATCAAGATTGGCCGACAAAAGGTCAGCTTTGATATTTGTAAACTTGCGTTGCTTTGTGTTTTTGAAATATGTTGTTTTATTTATTACACTTGTGTTTCCTTGTTTAGATTGGAAGATATTTGGAGAAGATCTTAAAGGTTTGCAAAGACTGGAGTAACGGTGGATGCAAATTTCAACTTCAAAATTAGTGTCGCAAGTCGTCGAAGGGCTATTTGTCTTTTTTTTTTGTAATTAAGATGGTTTTGTATTAAACCTATTATAAAATGATGGTTCCTTGTTGTGAATGACCACTTGTGTTATGTCTTGTAGATTTAATTTGTATCTTTATATAAATTTGGGGTTACTTATTGGTCACTTATAGTCTGAAATGCCCAATGTTTAATTTTGCAATCTATAAATATAGGACCTCTCTCATTTTGTAACACTTTGTTTTGAAGTTCCTCTCTCTTTCAGCACTCATCACTCCATTTCTAGCATTCGTTACTCCCTTCCAGCATGGACCCAAACATGGCATACGAGAGGTTTCTCGAGTTCTTCAAGAGGACCGAGTGGCCTGGACAAAGAGGAACTTTTCTTTATCTTCTCCCACGAAATTGACTTTCGAACGATCATCCTCATGGGTGGCAAAAGAGGACTACAAAGGTACTCTTGACTACATGGAGGAGTGCATGAGGCCCTAGACTGCTGTCAAGCTACCACAGGAGGATGGTGATTGGGTTCCATGCAATCTCCTACGATATATGATGAATGCCCTGAGGAGGTTGCAAAAACTCCAAGATATTGTCACTACAAGCAGATCACCAAGGAGGAGATACTTGCACTTCAGAGGTGGAAGATTGGCCTTGATTTCCTCTCTTGGGTTGCCACTTTCATATACCTTTGTGGTGAGCAAGACTCTGATGAAGAGGTAGAGGTGGAGGATGTCTCAATTGGAGGCATGGTACAAGGCAAGGAGGAGGATCCTAAACTTGAGGTCCTCAACTAGCTTGTTGAGGCCGTTATGGCCAAAGATCTCCTCCTCCAAATTGAGGCACCTCAATTTGGTGAAGCATCCTCGCCAAAGGAATTGGTGCCATACTCTAGAGAGGCAAGTGCCTCATCCACAACAGAGGGTGGAGAAGAGGTAGGGGAGGGTCCTATAGAGGGTACCCTAGATGTACTAGATGTATTGGGCAAGGGAAAGGAGGTTACACATGAGATGCTGGAGCTTGAGTTTAGTAAGCTCAGCTCAGTGGTGATTGAAGGGGAGGAATTCCTCTTTTTACATGACCTAGAAAAGGTCTACAAGCTCAACCAAGCCGAGTGCCTCTCCTTCTTAGCTGTGAATGATGAATTTCCCATCGACAAGGGCTTGGAGGCTTTGCCAACAAGGGCTTGTTCCGATGTGCAGGGTGGTCTGCATGAGTCGGTGCTGATCCTGAAATCAGCAATTGCAGAGGCTGATCAAAGCCTTGTGATTGAGGAGGAGTTTAGAAAAGCCTTGTGATTGAGGAGGAGTTTAGAAAAGCTCGGGAACAATTGCCGCCGACCAGAGAGTCTAAGGATGATACATTAGTGTCATTGGAGGAACACAAGTCCTCCATTGACATTTTCAAGTCTAAGGTGGTTGGCTCTGATTTCAAACACACGGTAAGATAAATTATGTATGAATCTAATAAATATAATTGATAATACTACTAGAATTCCACTAATCCTCTTTCTTCTGTGCAGCATATAGTCTCTGTAGATGCTTGGGCTCAACGTAAATGTGGCACAAGATGCGAGGGTTTTGGAAGAGATGCTACATTGGCCCATTACATGGGTCATATTGCACCTCAACACCTTGTTGTGGTGCACAATGCATTCACCCCCGTGGCAAGCGTCTACATGTTAGCCCTCAAAGTACTTAGCAAGGTCTTATGCTTGTGAATGATTCCAAGAAAC
Organism: Cibotium barometz; assembly: GCF_041138505.1. Classification (NCBI taxonomy): domain Eukaryota; kingdom Viridiplantae; phylum Streptophyta; class Polypodiopsida; order Cyatheales; family Cibotiaceae; genus Cibotium; species Cibotium barometz. The sequence continues at coordinate 11,022,816 of NC_141050.1, read as the reverse complement.
ATTGACAAGATAGTGCTCATCAACAAGGCTATAGCGTACGCTGCCTTCCAATGGGGTTACACTTCTAAAGTGCTCGCACCACATTGCATTCGGAGAGTATTGGTTAGAAGGACCCAGATTGTGTCATCAATGCCATATTGTTGGGGACTTTCCACTTAGCAAGAAGAGGCGCAAGATTGTAGCTAGGCATCTCAAGAACATTATGAGTTACCCTAGAAAATTATCGTGGATACTGTGTTTGACACTACTACTTTGTTAAAGACAATCGATGTAACTCCTTTTTATTAATACAAGTGGGTTTTTCTATACATAATATCTACGTAAAGTTTGAATAATGTAAGTTTCCATGATATGAGAGAGAGAGAGAGCCATTGTGGATAACAATGGATGAATGCTTGCACATGACAATTGGAGGCCACCAAATACCAAAATAGCCCCAACTTGAACAGGGCGACTTTTGCCTAGACAAGCTTGCTGTCTGGGCAAAAGTTGCCCTGTTTATTAAGAGACTAAGGTTTTGTAGAAGGGTTAGAGAAGGGTGTGAGTGTGAATGGACTTGAGGTCCACTTGTTCACCTATTTAAAGGTGAGGCCATGAGGCATTTTGCATGAGAGCAAAGCCTAGTTGTATGTATAAGCAACTTAATAAGCAAGATATTATTCTTGTATTTTGTGAGTCCCTCTCCTCCACACACTAGATCTATCATGAGCACCACGTTATCTCATCATGGTATCTAGAGCCTAGGTGATTTGAACCATTTGTGGTGTAGATTAGGTCAAAAATATCCACTTTTTTCTCATCTTTCTTGTGTGGAGCTCAACCCCCAGCCATTGGAGGCCTTCCACAAGCTTGTAGAGGGCTCATCTCTCCCCGATTTCTTCATGAAAGATGTAGAGGAGGCTCAGGCACAGCTGGTCGTACAGTCAATTGTGTGAATGCTTCACGCTTGACCGCGTCATTGTCTCTGCAGTCCGCCGGCGCCGTCTTCTCCTGCTGCGCTGGCCGTACAGCCATACGAAGGCTGTAGGCCACAATAAGCTAAGCTTTCTTAGGGTTATTGTAGCCCATTGAATGGAGGACTCACAGCTCTGATTTGAGCTCCAGCCATGCACCATAGCGCCGGAAATCAGCAAAAGACCAGGCGCATATTTTTTCCTCTTCCTCAAGCTTTCCATTAAAGCTTGGTTTTTTGGGTTTTTTTGCTCTACTCATCTCCTCCCTTGCTTTCATCACTAAAATGGTGGTGTGAATACTTAGTTGCTGAGTTCATCTCTTGTTTTTGAAGAGTTCTCATTCATATGAGGTAGCCATAAACCTCATGCTCAACAAGCTTCAACATCAACATCAAGTTTTTAAGCTTTCAAAGTGATTCAAAGTGTGCTTTTAAGCACTAATTGTATTGTTTAACACTAATTAAGCTGTGAATCCAGCAAAGGAAGGTTATTTTAAAGTGTTCTTAAACACTAATAGTGTTATTAAACACTAATGGTGAGTTAATCACCAAAATAAGTGTCATTTGACACTAAAAATGTGTCTTTTAGCACTAATTATGTTTTATACACACTAATGGTGATATTAATCATCAACTAAACTGTTGCTAAACACTAAGGTGGTCTTAACCATCAAAGGAGGAGGTCATTTACATTAAGAAGGCTCTTCTTCATCAACATGGAGGCCGGGCACACACCATAAGTGCCACATTCAAGTCTTCATCGACAAACCGCTTCTTCCAAAGAGAAATGGTGCAACCATGAACCAATTGTTTTCATCTCATAAGCTAAAGAGGTGGAAGAATTCTGGTTTTTCATCATAAAACTCAGATTTTTGAGTGTTCTTAAAGTTGGGCACATGTACATTAAGTGCTCATCTTCAATGTTTATGTATATTACCCTTGAGGCCCTTGTTTGTAAGAGGCATAGGCATGCCATAAGCCATATGTTCTCGTTTCCCAAGCCCAAGGCATTTCATTTCGCTATTCTGATTTTTCATCGTTAAAGATGAGTTGTAAGGTTAAGCATAGAATCCCTAAATGCTCTACCTTATTTTGGTTGTCATGATTTTAAGCATTTTTTGGCATTACTTTTGTAAGAGGCATTGGCAACATTATGAGCCATGTCCTCTCCTTCTTGAGCCAAAGATGATAATCCTTATTTGTTTGAGTATTTACCTCAACCAATTACTCATTAAGCTTGTAACTTCAAACCCTAAAGGGTATCATTTAACTAACATGCACAAAACTTGTTGTAATTGTGGAGTAGACACTGCCCTTGACCAATGCATAAGGCAAGTGGTAAGACCCTCCCATTCCCTTCCCCATTTAAATCTACCTCATTACTCATGGAGGAGATATACTATTCAAGGGAGCATCAAGCATGTTAGAGGACCATCTAAAAGCAAACCACTTAAGCAAGGGTGGCAGCCTTATCATGATCATTGTGTGAGAATGGTCAAGGTGGAAAGCATATGGTGGAAGCAATGGCATGGATGTCACAAACATGTCATCTACAAGAAGCCAAGCAAACACAAAGAGTGGGGTGCACCATCATTGAGGTGTACATCTTCATCGACAAACAAATAAAGACTTAGATGGCATCAATGTAATAGCCTCTAAGGCTCTAGGAACACTTTTGTAAATCCTAGATAACCACACCTATATTCAAGCCTTGTACGCCTAATGTTATAAAGGCATCTTATGTCCAATACCACCTATTCCATCCTTCCATAGTTGGTATTGAGGGGGGGTATTAAGAGACTAAGGTTTTGTAGAAGGGTTAGAGAAGGGTGTGAGTGTGAATGGACTTGAGGTCCACTTGTTCACCTATTTAAAGGTGAGGCCATGAGGCATTTTGCATGAGAGCAAAGCCTAGTTGTATGCATAAGCAACTTAATAAGCAAGAGTTTTTTCTTGTACTTTTTGAGTCTCTCCACTCCACACACTTGATCTAGCATGAGCACCACGTTTTCTCATCACTGTTTAGGTTGGGGCTCCTTTTGCAGCCTTCAAAATTGTCATGTATAAACATTCATATAGGCCTTGCTATAAACAAGGTGCTTAAAATTAAAGGTATATAGTGCCCTATAAAGTAGTATTAAGATCATAAAAGATATCCTTTTACATGATGAGAGAGTTCTTACACATGGAAGGAGAGAGTTTGATTAATGTGAACCATAGATAAATACATTTTCCCATGATGAGCTACCGATAAAATGAAAAATGTGGTGCCTTCACACTGGCCCTGACATCACCTAGTTATTTAGAGTTCAAAGTAAAATGGTAAAATGTTGAACTGTCCCTGATGCTGACATTGGAAGCATATTTTGAGAACTATCTATATCATACATTGCAAGCATGTATCATTTGAAGGCCTAGAAAAGCAAAAAAGCCCCAACCTGAACATGGCGACTTTTGCCCAAGCAGACTTTCTATCTAGGCAAAAGTCGCCCTGTTCACGTTGGGGATTTTTTTTTGGGCTTTTTTAGGCTTTCAAATTATACATGCTTGCAATATATGATATAGATAGTTCTCAAAAGATTTTATATTCTTGCAATGTATGATACAAATAGGGCTCACTTTAACAATTTAATTCTATAAGATTTAAATCACCAAACTGTACATGGATTCATCAATAATATGAATGAGTACTTATACAATGGTACAATGAACATCACCATGAAGTGGCCTTCATGATCCTCCATATATCATCCATGCTCAACACATGCCTATATCTCTACTTTGCCTTCATAGACACACCTCTAATCACCCCTGCTCACACCATGCCTAAATCTATGATTTGAGTTCATGGACACCATGTAAAATTGTGAACTGACACTACAGTATTTGTATGTATCCAAGGTGCTTTAAAGATACTTTGAAAAATTAAACCCCATTTTATGAATTGAATCCCATTTCATGGTAAAAATTTACATAGAGGAGGAGGTTCAGGCTCTAGGCCTTGTCATGACCCTTCAGAAATTAATCCCCTTAGACATAAATTAAAAATATTCATTCTTTTACATTCAAAAATTGATCCCAACAAATTCTAATTGAATTTCTACACTGACAAGGGGGATTGGATGAGGTTTTTTGACAGTAGCCTTGATATCACCAAGAAATTTATAACTAAATAATAGTAAAATAAAAAAATATTGATACATATGGTTGAGAGGAAGGTTTACAAAGGCAAAAAGACCCCCAACCTGAATAGGGCAACTTTTGCCCAGACAGGCTTCCTGTCTGGGCAAAAGTCACCCTGTTCAGGTTGGGTTTTTTTTTAAACTTTTCTAAGCCTTCAAACTATACATACTAGATAGCAAGTGAAATATACAAATCATCCTTGCAAATGAAATATACAAATCAAATACATTTAGATTTTTTTGATACAATTTTGATACAGATACACATGCAATAAAAGCCTTAATGGACAACTTGAGAAGCACCAAAAAAAGAATATATTAAGTGAAGTTTTACATTGTCCAATCATGTACATCATAAGGGGTAATATTCAAACGTTATCATGTCGAATGGTGCGTGCCAGCTTCATGTCTTTACACATGATTGTGACCTTTACATGGATTGCTCACATGTTAGAATCCTCAAACATGGTGACCAAAAATGCCTCTGTTACTTCTTGGATTGCAGCCAACAAGGCAAGGCTTTGCATCCTCTTGTCTCGGCCCCCAAAATCGTATAGTATCTCTTTGACAAGACGTGCAAAAGGAGCTCTTAGGATGAGGAGGTCGACACTCTTCTGGAACCTCCGAATCTCCTTTAAAGCTGCCATGCCATTGCGTTGTTTCCTCCTGGGGGCACAAGGAGGAGGGTTTCTTATTGCGGGTGGTCTTTGCTGCTTCTACCACCACTGCCACCTCTTCTCGTGTTCGCAATGGACCCATGCCTCGATGCAAGCTCTTCCCCCCAGTTGTGGAACATATTAGGTGGATAGGAATATCACCCCATGGCACTCGATCAGGGTCAACATCACTCCCTGTCTCTCGATCCCTGGTCAGTGGTGGTGGCCGAGTCAGTGGTGTCGGGATGAGGGGGAGAGGGAGGTGGAGGTGGAGGTGGCGGTGGAGAGGACGATGAGCAGTGAGACGGTGGATGCTTATGTGCAGTGTTTTTCGTGCGAGCCATGGCAAAAAGTGAAGTCAAAATATAGAAATGAGACTATTACGCCTTTAAATAAAGTCATTTATAATGTGTTCAGATAGTCTGAAACCGGCCAAAAATTACAAAACCACCAAATTAGACATGTTTAACCCAACGTCTGCCATGTCTTGCCATTGCGGCATGCCATGCAACATGGCCTGCTCTTGAACTTCCATTCCACTTCTCTATGTTTGCCTCCTTCCTTTTGAGTCGTGCGACTTTAGCAATTGTTGACATTCGAGCCTTTTCCCTAGTAACATTTCTTGCAAGATTGTTGCGATAGAACCAATTAAACATCTCCACAAGATAATTGTTGCGTGTCTTCCCTGCACCATGTCGAGTATTCTTGAAGTACACTCCTTTGGTTGCGTAATGTGATTTTTCTATGCCTTGGGTGCTGAACATATCCAAGGACTTGTATTTTTGTAGAAAATACGGTCCATGTGCATATACAATGTACTAGGAAAAAATGCAAGTAAGAAATTATGAAGACAAATGTTTAATTTATGGAATTTTAGTAAGCAATTACAATGGTAATTAATGAACGGCAATAATTAAGATGAGAATATATTTTACCATGTAATATGTAACGGAGGTATCTCCCCAACTCTCACTAACAAGCTTGATAAATTTTGTCACATCTTTTGAACACACTTTGTTCTTCTTGAGTTGTGCTAATCTTTAACATAGTTGTCACAACCTTGTCAAAGTAAGCCCACACCTTCTTTCACTTCTTGTTTTGTAGAGTTGGATCCTTGTCGAGATCTGTGGTGCACAGCAGCAGAAATTGCCTAAAATTTTAAAGAAAATGTGCAAAAAAATGTTTTCACTTGCTAAGATTATGTTTGAAATGAATTCAAAAATTGAATTGGATTTCTGTCTAGCATTCCTGGACTTTCCCAGAGTCAGGATATGATCGCCTTTGCCTTTGAACATCTCATCAACTCTGCTACTGCCCGAGAAAGCAGAGTGAGGCTCACTCGTCACTTTGAGGATCTATACTTCCCTGATTCTGTAGAGCGATGTCAGCACATGTGGTTCTCCGGAGGGCGATGTATTAATGTCAATACCAATCAGCTTCAAAGACTCAGGCAGAATATCTCTCTAGCCATAATCTTGATAAGGTTAGGAGTTGTTCATTATGTCCAACTCTTTAATCATTCGCCTTGAAATTTTAGAAATTCTTGCTGAATTTTTAGACTTCTGAGTCGCTTTATCCCTAGAAGTAGAATTACAGCACCTTTATTAGTATGGATTGTGTATATCATAGCATGTCTCCATCGTAGTATTGCCTTTTTATGCATACGCGATTGAGGCAGTGACTTTTGGAGCTGAGATGATCTATGTATATATCAAAAACTTTTGATTATAAATGATGTTTTGCAAAAGACTCTAAATTGATTTCGTGGTTGTGAATATTGATTAGCAAAATTATCAGAGTGAATCTTGTTTTCAAAAATTATGATGGAATAATTATTGTTTAAGAAATAAATCTCAAAAATTAAATAGTCATAAATTTGATGACGAAGTTAAGTGGACAAAAATCTCATTTTGTCAGAATCATGAGGCACGCGGCCCGTGCTAGGCAACCGGATCCTCTTACCGATGATGAAGAGTTAGATCTGGACGTTCGTAAAGCCCTGCACCGATCCCAACCTGGTCCATTCAAGGGTGAAGGGGAACAGTTAGGTGAAGTAGTGGAAAAATGGGTTGAGGCCATGGAAGAGTACTTTGATGTAATCGGTTACAACAATGAGAGGAGTAAGATGGCTCTCGCCAGATTAAAAAATGTGGAAACGGCCAGGGTCGCATGGAGGAACCATTGCGAGACAAACTATCTCGACAAAAATACCCAGACGTGGTCAGATCTTAAAGCATACCTCAGGAAGAGGTTTTATCCTCCGGGCTTCCTGGACCAAAATGAATGAGTTCTTAGAATTGAAACAGGATAGCCGGACAATTGAAGGGTACCATCAGGCATTTACCCTTCTCCTCAAATATTCTCCACTTTTGGATGAAGAGCAATTGATGGCCAGATTCATTCGAGGAATGAACGAGCCATCAAACACTTTAGTGAAAAATGCCAAACCAGTCTCAATGGCGGAAGCTGTCAGAATGGCAAAGGACTTTGCCAAGGCATTTGTTGGTCCCGCCAAAGCCTGCACCCTCAAACTTTAAAAGGTTCAAAACCCTGGGAAGTGCTTCAAACTTTCCACCCCCAAAGAGGCAGCAAGGCCCAAGTTAGAATCAAGATGCTAGCTGATTCAGAAGTGAAGGAAGACCCTTCCCTCATAACACTTTCTTAGGAGCCCCACCTTTTTCAAGGACTCAGAGGGAGGAGCTTAGAAGTGAGAACAGATGTTTTGGATGTCAGGGTTTCGGTCACCAGCTTAAAGATTGCCTGACTCCTACCATGTCAAGAGGACAGGGAAGTCAAGGACCTAAAATGCAGAGACCAGCCCCTTCCTATCTGTCAAATCAAGGTCCAAATCAGGGTCCGTCTCGTCAAAATCAAGGCAATCCCAGGAGGAATCCAGCTCAACCATCTGCCTCTGTAAAGAGTAATCTCAGAACTCCCTCCCAACACTGGGGTAACCAAAGAGAAAGAGTTCCGTCCCAGTCTGCAACAGCCAAAGCAGTTACAAAAGCAGAATTAGTGAAAGAGGAAAGAGGCCAGATTTATGCCGCAATAGAGAACCAAGGGCCAAATCGTCAATTCTCAGTCATCCATACTCTAGCTGAGTATAAGGGTACGTATTCAAACTTTTGATTGATTCAAGCAGTACTCATTCATTTATTTCCCTTGGATGCTTGCATAAGCTAGTCTTAGATCAGAAATCAGGGAAACCTATGCAAGTTGAATTGGCCAGTGGGAAGACCCTTTTCACTCACTACCATGAGACAGATTGTATTCAGTTCAATCTAGATGGGAATGTAACCTGACTGTCAGTTCAGAGTCCTACCTTTGGGAGTTTTCAACGGGATGCTTAGAATGGATTGGCTCCACAAAAATCAAGCTGACATTCACTCTCATAATGGAACCATTTCCTTCCGTGACCTTCATGGAAACAGAATTTCAGGATCCCATGTCTGCAATTAGTAAAAGCTTCTAAGTTACTGAAAGGACTTAGAAAGAAGCAGCTCATTTATGTTGTCAAAATGAATCCGGTAGACACAAAGTTAAAAGCTAAAGAACCAGAATGGTTAAGTGAATATGATGATTTAGTCCCAGCAGAGCTAATAACAGAGATGCCCCGATTCAGGAAGTAGATCATGTGATAGAATTGACCCCCCGGAGCTCAGCAAGTAGCCCAACGCACGTACAAAATGCCAGCCCCCTGAAGCCATTGAACTCAAGGAACATCTTAGGCAGCTGTTCGAACAAGGGTTTGTAAGACCCAGCATTTCACCTTGGGGAGCACCAGTTCTCTTTCAGAAAAAGAAAGATGGAACGCTAAGACTCTGTGTGGATTACAGAGGTCTCAATCAGCTGATAGTTAAGAATAATTAATGAGCTTCTAGATAGGCTAAGTGGAGCCTAGATCTTCACAAAGATAGATCTCAAATCACGATGTCAGGTGAAAATCTGAGAAATGTTTTGAGTCTGTGTACATATGGGATGCGTGGTGTGTAAATAAACTTTGCCCTGAATGCCCTGGCAAATGTACAGAGTGGGTGGTTTTATGTTTTTTTTGCGAGCTCTTGGCGATGCCTGCATGTGAAAGTGTTACGGGAACCCCGAATGTGATGATGGTTGGTCAATTTGGGCTGATTCTGGATGCAGAGATGGCACTCCATTTTTAGCATGCGTGTGATGATGATCGACGGAGCATGGGCAATGGTCGTATTTTGGTAAGTGATGATGCAGTTGATTGAAGATGGTGGGCAGCTCTAGTTTTGGAAGGTTGTGGGCGCCGTTTGTTCAGGAAAAATACAGGGGCCATTGTAGCATTGTGGCCATCTAATTGAAGTTTTGAAATAAAGAAAATAACGATATAACGTGGCCAATAAAAAATATAGCCACATGGAGGCTTGGTACGCTGCCAGCACATCCTCTCGAAGACTGGCGAAGACGCAAAAGCGAGAAGTGGTGGCCGCCTCGTTGGGTGAAGGTGCTCTGGTGAGTCTGCAGACAGTCGCATAAGAAGGAGTTGCCGCCTTCGGGCTGGTGTGGTAGCCGCCTCGTGTGAGTGTAGACGAGACCGCCTCGAGGGGTGATTGTGCAGCGACCAGAAATAGGCTGGCTGGAAGTCGCGTGTGTGAAGCGCCGAGGCGGGTATTGTTGGCAGCCAGAGACAGCGAAAAGGAAGTGGCCGCCTTGTACAGGAGAGCTGCTAGGGGTGAACTCTGGTGTATAATCGCCTGAAGGGTAGCACAGCTGGGTTAGCTGGCGCAGAAGGGCTGGCGACGGCGGCTGGGTGAAGACGCCTTGATGAAGACGTCGGGCAGCTGTGGTTGGCGATGACAACCGGGAGAAGCCGGTTGCTGGAGGCGGACCGCCGGGAGGGTTAAAAGCCGCCTAGGACAGTGCAGCTGAAGCTGCTGCAGCGAGTGTGGAGAGAAAAAAGTCGGGTTGGTGTGGTAGCCGCTGGGTGCGCAGGTGTAGCAGGCCACCGAGTGGAGGAGACTGCCTTACAGAGGCGCTGCAGGGCAGACGGGCGTGAAGAGGTTGAGTAGCCTTGTGGTGCTCGAAGGTCGCTCTGGAGTGTAGCTGCAGGATGCGAAGAAGGCGTGGTGCCGCCAAGGGTACGAGGGGTCGCTCCCTGGTGATTCAGCGCAGAGCTGTAGCGAAGGCAGCCACCGCAGGTGTAGGGGTAGCAGCCGCCTTGGGTTAAAGGGGTGCCACCTCATTGTAGATGTGCTGGATGCCTGGTTGGGTGCTTGTGCAGACAGGCGCAGAGGGTAGGGGTCGCCCTGGTGATACTGGTGAGCAAGGTGGGAGAGCGTGAAGAGTGTGGCCGCCTCTCTGGTGAAAAGGGCTGGCGGGTAAGCGTGCAGCCGGGCTGGGGATTCTGCAGACACAGACCAAAGGAAGGGCAGGTAGACGCCTTGTGTACAGGGAAGTGGAGGCTAGCGAAGAGTAAGGGAGCCGCGTGGGTGAGTGCCTTGGTTGGTTGGCGATACTGGTAAGAGAGCCGCCTCTCATGCGCAGGTGAGAAGGGTTGTGTTGGTTTTTTTTGAAGAGTTGGCAAGAGCAGCTGCTGAGTGTAAGTGGTGGCTAGTCTCACTGGAGAGAAAAGACAGTGGAGGCCGCCTTTGGATAGTAGGGAAGAGAGAAGTGGCCCGTGGTGACGGGAGAGACAGTGCAGGGGTGCTGGTCGTGATAGCAGAGAAGCAGTGGTTGGTTTTTGTTTATGTTGGCTGCAGAGAGGTGCTGATGTGTGGGCTGGAGACAGGTGGGACTCGCCTACGACACTTGGCAGGTAGCAGCTAGACAAAGAATTGACGGGCTGTAGAGGAAGTTGAGGGTTGCTGGTGGGCGCCCTCTGAAGTGAAAGAGAGACCGAGAGACAGAGGCTTGGTTGTCAGACACAAGGGTGAATTCCCTTGGCAGTAAATCCTGGCCAGAGTCCTGGTTTTTGGTGTAATTGCTGAGTTGTTTGAAATGTGGATGGTGCTGTGTGTTTTGCTGAATGATCACTGTCTATGTTGGTTTTGAGCTATCTTTCTGGTGTGGGTGGGTGGTGAATTGTGAGAAGTGTTCCAGCCGGTGGCTGGTGGTGCCTCCGTTGTGTTTGTATTTTCCAAGTTTGGGAGGTGAAGGGCTATAGAGGCATGGTTCTTTTTTCTTTTTTTCACCTCACATTCTTTTGGTGCCTCCACAGAGGAGAGCTCAGGTATTTCTCTTACGAGGGTGTATGCCCCAGAGTGAGAGATTGAAGGAAGGTGTTTCCAGTTTTTCTTGGGATTTGAAGTGAAGCTTGAGGATCAAAATGATGTCGTATCCAGAGTTTTTTGGTGTTCCCTAATGAAGATGTGGCAGATTTTCTGGAAAGGATGGAGGTTGCATGCATAAGCAACCACATCAATGAGCTAGCACAGGTATTGCGGTTGCTGAATATATGTTTGAAGGGAGATGCAAGGGTATGGTACAGAGCTTATGAGGAGTCATTGAAGGATGCTGAGCCACGCATTCCAATGACTGAGGATGGATTGAAGACTTCTCTTTTGAACAGGTTTAAGAAGATTGAGGATCCAGATAGAGTTTGGCATGAAGTGCAGGGGTTGATACAGGGCGAATTGGAGCCAATTGATGATTATGTGAAGAAATTCTCTTTGCTGTGGGAGACTTTGTGCAGGGCTTTGGGAGAGGATCAAGTACCTCCGGACATGATGAAGAAGGATCATTTTATTGCAGGATTGAAGGGAGGCATTCGCTGGAAGGTGGAATTGAAGAAGCCCAGGTCTTATGAGGATGCGGTGGAGATAGCCAAATCAAAGGATTGGAAATTGCAACGGATGAACCAGCTGAGGATGGTTCCAGTGTGGCAGTGAGGCCTGAAATGAGAAGGGTGGAAGCGGTACCGATGAGAAGGGTGGAAGCGGTACCGATGAGAACCGTGCTGGAAAGAGTGCAACCGACAGAAGCTCAGGTGAATAATGTCACACCACAGGGGACAAAGGTGGCACCCACAGCTGTTACAACTTCTGATGAAGGGCTTCAATAGGACATGAGGCAAATGGTGGATTGTATGAAGAATCTGAGCTTGAAGATGATGGAGAACACAGGTGGTGGACGTGGCCGAGGCAGAGGTTATAATCAGGAAGGGGTTGAAGGCCAGACAAGCTATGGAACTGGCCGTGGTTTTGGCAGGGGCAGACGGTTTATTCCTACATGTTGGAATTATGGTGAACTTGGACATCTAAGTACAGATTGTGATAAGCCTCAGTGAATGGGGGGTGATATGTATCCCTTACCCTCTCAAATTCCCAATAGGGCAAATGATTATGGGATTGAAATTAGAGGTGAAGTAGGGACTAGTGGATTGACAAATGAGGAGAAAGGTAAAACTAAGGTGATAGATGTGGTCACCCTTGAGAAGACAAACGAGATAGAAGCTGATATGATGCCTTTGGGGAAACGGATGCCACAGGAAAGGGACGGCAAGGATGCTGCAGGGCCTAGCAAGAAGAAACGTAAAGTGAAGGAAGGAGGGGATGTAAAGCTCAAGCAGAAGCGGAAGTCTCATAGGAAATTTCAGGTGACTGATTTTCCACTAGGGGTTGGGCAGGATAGCTACAATTTACAGGAGGACATGGCTGGAAGGAAGGCTAATATTACTTTTGGGCAATTGATAGAGTTAGCTCCAAAATTGAAGCGTCAGTGGAAAACACTTGTGAACCCAAGAGAGAAGGAACCTGCCAGAGGGATAGTGACTGTTTTATCTGTTCAGGAGTTGCTTGATATATGTCCTGTGTGGTACAAAGGGAAGAATCTGGGAGAGGCATACATAGATGGTGGTGCACAAATTTGTGTAATCACATTAGCAGATGTGGAGAGGCTTGGTCTTAATTTTACTGAAGCGTCTGGTTTTCGTATTCGGCTGGCCAATCACCAGAAGGTCAAATGTTTAGGTATGATCAAAGAGTTAGAACTGCAGGCTTTTGATGTAAAGGTGCTTGTGGACTGTCATGTTATGCCTGCAGGAATGGGTGCATTCCCCATCATTCTGGGAAGACCATGGCTGAGAGCGGTGAAGGCTGTTCAGGATTGGAGCAAAGGGGTCATTACTCTGTATGACAGGAGAGGGGATAAAAAGCAGTTTAACATGGATAATCAAAAGCCTGTTGATGATGAAAGGGAAAGTGAAGCTAATTCGAGTGTTGATGATACGACCAGTAGCACCACTACTAGTGAGGGAACAGAAGACACTTCATCTAGTGAGGAGGATGCAGACATGGATGCCCTGGTTATTGATGAGGAAGTGCTTGGTGATGAGGTTGCCCAACAAGAAGAGGCCATACAGGAAGAATGCGAGGAGGTACAAGTGAATCATGAGCAAAGGTATGCATGTGATGTGAAAGAGTATGTTTTGGAGTCTTTGGATAATGAACCTGTGTGGGATGAGTGGGATATAGAAAGTCTGCAGGATGATGAACCTGAGTTGGAGTTAGATGATCAGATGTGCATTAATGTCAAGAAAGCCACAAGCAGAATTGATGCTATGAAGGAAGAGCAACACCAGAAGTCTATGAATGATGTTGATGCTATGGATGAGATTATGGATGCTGTGATAGATGAATTTCTTATTGGCCTTGACATAAAGATGAGCATACAGGAACTGAGGTGGATGCTTTAGCAATGGTACCTTTTGAAGGGGAGTTTGTTTTGCTTGTAGTGGTTGGCTTTGATGGTGATGCTTCTTATGTTGATGGACAAGAAAGTGTTATAGCACAGCAGGTTTTTCTTGATGAAGCTTTCATCAGTTATTACCCTAAGCAGGAATTGCTGCATTGGTTCTCCAATATTAGTATTGACCGTATTAGTGATTTTGGAATTGAGATGAGGCAGGGTGGTGTGTATGTCAGAAGTGTTGTTTCCAGAAGTTCTTATGTTATGTGGTGGGATGTGGGATGGCAAACTACGCCTGTGGAAGATGACAGTGTTTCTTTGATCACATGGAATAGAGATGTTTTGATTACATTGTATGATGCTCAAAGGATTGACGGAGGGAAACGTGGTCATATGCTTTTTTCTGCTGATCATAAATGATTCAGCAGGCTAGGGGTTGGGCAAAGTATGTCAGGTGAAAATCTGAGAAATGTTTTGAGTCTCTGTACATATGGGATACGTGGTGTGTGAATAAACTTTGCCCTAAATGCCCTGGCAAATGTACAGAGTGGGTGGTTTTATGTTTTTTTTGCGAGCTCTTGGTGATGCCTGCATGTGAAAGTGTTATGGGAACCCCGAATGTGATGATGGTTGGTCAATCTGGGCTGATTCTGGATGCAGAGATGGCACTCCATTTTTAGCATGCGTGTGATGATGATCAGCGGAGCATGGGCAATGGTCGTATTTTGGTAAGTGATGATGCAGTTGATTGAAGACGGTGGGCAGCTCTGGTTTTGGAAGGTTGTGGGTGCCGTTTGTTCAGGAAAAATACAGGGGCCATTGTAGCATTGTGTGGCCATCTAATTGAAGTTTTGAAATAACGAAAATAATGATATAACGTGGCCAATAAAAAATATAGCCACATGGAGGCTTGGTACGCTGCCAACACATCCTCTCGAAGGCTGGCGAAGACGCAAAAGCAAGAAGTGGTGGCCGCCTCGTTGGGTGAAGGTGCTCTGGTGAGTCTGCAAACAGTCGCATAAGAAGGAGTTGCCGCCTTGCTGGCTGGTGTGGTAGCCGCCTCGTGCGAGTGTAGACGAAACCGCCTCGGGGGGTGATTGCCCAAAAATAGGCTGGCTGGGACTTGCGTGTGTGAAGCGCTGGGGCGGGTATTGTTGGCAGCTAGAGACAGCGAAAAGGAAGTGGCCGCCTCGTACAGGAGAGCTACTAGGGGTGAACTCTGGTGTATAATCGCCTGAAGGGTAGCACAGCTAGGTTAGCTGGCGCAGAAGGGCTGGCGGGTGAAGACGCCTTGATGAAGACGTCGGGCAGCTATGGTTGTTGGCGATGACAACCGGGAGAAGCCGGTAGCTGGAGGTGGACCGCCAGGAGGGTTAAAAGCCGCCTAGAACAGCGCAGCTGAAGGTGTTGCAGCGAGTGTGGAGAGCAAACAGTCGGGCTGGTGTGGTAACCGCTGGGTGCGCAGGTGTAGCAGGCCGCCGGGTGGAGGAGACTGCCTTGCAGAGGTGCTATAGGGCAGACGGGCATGAAGAGGTTGAGTAGCCTTGTGGTGCTCGAAGGTCGCTCTGGAGTGCAGCTGCAGACGCGAAGAAGGCATGGTGCCGCCAAGGGTACGAGGGGTCGCTCCCTGGTGATTCAGCGCAGAGCTGTAGCGAAGGCAGCCGCCGCCGCAGGTGTAGGGGTAGCAGCCGCCTTGGGTTAAAGGGGTGCCGCCTCATTGTAGATGTGCTGGATGCCTGGCTGGGTGCTTGTGCAGACAGGCGTAGAGGGTAGGGGTCGCCCTGGTGATACTGGTGATACTGGTGGGAGAGCGTGAAGAGTGTGGCCGCCTCTCTGGTGAAAAAGGCTGGCGGGTAAGCGTGCAACCGGGCTGGGGATTCTGCAGACACGGACCAAAGGAAGGGCAGGTAGCCGCCTTGTGTATAGGGAAGTGGAGGCTGGCGAAGAGTAAGGGAGCTGCGTGGGTGAGTGCCTTGGGTGTTTTTCGATACTTGTAAGAGAGCCGCCTCTCATGCGCAGGTGAGAAGGGTTGTGTTGGTTTTTTTTGAAGAGTTGGCAAGAGCAGATGCTGCTGAGTGTAAGTGGTGGCTGGTCTCACTAGAGAGAAAAGACAGTGGAGGCCGCCTTTGGACAGTAGGGAAGAGAGAGAAGTGGCCCGTGGTGACGGGAGAGACAGTGCAGGGGTGCTGGTCGTGACAGCAGAGAAGAAGTGGTCGGTTTTTGTTTGTGTTAGCTGCAGAGAGGTGCTGATGTGTGGGCTGGAGACAGGTGGGACTCGCCTACGACACTTGGCAGGTAGTAGCTGGACAAAGAATCGACGGGCTGCAGAGAAAGTTGAGGGTTGTTGGTGGGCGCCCTCTGAAGTGAAAGAGAGACCGGGAGACAGAGGCTTGGTTGTCAGATGCAAGGGTGAATTCCCTTGGCAGTAAATCCTCGCCAGAGTCCTGGTTTTTGGTGTAATTGCTGAGTTGTTTGAAATGTGGATGATGCTGTGTGTTTTGCTAAATGATCACTGTCTATGTTGGTTTTGAGCTATCTTTTTGGTGTGGGTGGGTGGTGAATTGTGAGAACTGTTCCAGCCGGTGTGGCTGGTGGTGCCTCCGTTGTGTTTGTATTTTCCAAGTTTGGGAGGTGAAGGGCTATAGAGGCGTGGTTCTTTTTTCTTTTTTTCACCTAACAACGGTATTACCAGATCAGGATTAATGATGAGCAAGATATCCCGAAGACAGCCACCATCAATACTCGGTATGGGCACTATGAATTTACAGTCATGCCGTTTGGATTGACAAATACCCCAGCTACATTCAATCGCCTAATGCTGGACATTCTCAGAGAATACTTGGATGATTTTGTTCTTATTTTCTTTGATGATATTTTGATTTACTCAAAGAATGCAGCTGACCATGAAGCTCATGTCCGAAAAGTTCTTGAGATTCCAAGGAAGCACCAACTCTTTGCTAAAAAGAGCAAATGCACTTTCTCTGTCAACCATGTTGAATACTTGGGCTTTCTGGTATCCAAAGATAGAATTTCTCGAGATTTCGCAAAAGTCCAAGCAGGCATAGATTGGCCTGAACCAAAGACAGTGAAAGAAGCCAGAGGATTCTTGGGACTAACTGGTTGGTATAGAATTTTTATACCTAAGTATGCTCTCACAGCTTCCCCCTGACTAATCTTCTCGAGAAGAATATCCCGTTCCAATGGTCTGCCAGGTGTCAGAGCGCTTTTGATAAGCTGAAGACCGCCTTGGTAACCAATTTCGTTCTGAAATTGCCAGATTTCTCTCTACCCTTTGAGGTAGTAATAACTGATGCCAGTGGTTTTGCCCTGGGAGGTGCACTCATGCAGTGGCCTATGAATCCCGAAAACTTAGAACGCATGAGAGAAATTATGATGTCCACGACCTGGAGCTACTTTTAGTAGTATATGCCCTAAAGTTATGGAGACATTACCTATTGGGTCAAAGATTCACTTTGATGATAGATCATCAAAGCTTAAAGTGGATCTTCACTCAGAAGGATATCAACATGCGCTAAAGAAGGTGGATGCAGACCCTGTAGGAATTTGATTTTGAAATCAAGTACCGCCTAGGCAAAGAAAATGTGGTAGCACATGCCCTCAGCAAAAATGCCTCCTTGCTTGTAATCACAGTGGTGTCAAATCCATTGATTAATGAGGCAAGAGAGAAGATCATGCAAGATAGATTCTTTGGCCCTATTGCTACCCTACTTATGCAGGAAAGCAAAACTCCTCATCAGGAGTTGAACCGAGTTCAAGGGTACAACAGCCTGGATGATGGAATTATGTATTATAATAGCAGGCTATGCATTCCCACAATGATGAGGGAAGTAAAGGTCAAATTCTGAATGAGGCCCATGACAGCCTTATTGCAGGACATCCAGGTTTCATCAAGACCTACATGTCTGTAAAGAAAAGCTTCTTTTGGCCTGGACTAAAAAAAGGATGTACTTAATCATGTACGTCACTCAATGCTTGAATTGTCAGAAAGTCAATTCAAATAGAGTAAAAATGCCTGGGAAGTTACATCCATTAGACATCCCCTAGATGAAGTGGGAATGTATCAGTATGGATTTTATTACTGGACTACCTTCAGTGCAATCAGGTTACAACTCCATCTTCGTGGTAGTTGATAGACTAACCAAAGTTGCCCATCTAATTCCAGTAAAAGAAACCTACACTACAGTGGATGTGGCCAAAGTGTTCCTCAAGGAAATCTTCAGATTGCATGGCCTACCCAGGAGAATAGTAAGTGATCAAGATCCCAAGTTCACGTCAAGATTCTGGACTATATTTTTCGAAGCAATAGGAACTTTCTTGGATCTCAGCACAGCTTACCACCCCGAGACCGATGGTCAAATAGAAAGGGTGAACCAAGTAATCGAAGATATACTTTGGTCATGCTGTGGGGGTAGGGAACCCAAAAAGTGGCGAAGCTATCTGCACCTAGTCGAGTTCGCCTACAATGCCTCTTATCACCGAAGCATCGGGATGAGCCCTTTCAAAGCTCTGTATGGACAAGACTGCCTAACACCATTAACTTGGTCTGACCCATTGATTAGGGTCGAGATGTCCAGACAGATGCTTGATGACATGGAGCAACAGATGCAGTCAATCCGCAAAGATTTAAAAGCTACCCAGGATAGACAGAAGCAGTATGCAGATAAGAAGAGGTCAGACAGAAAGTTCGAAGAAGCAGATATGATCCTCATTCGTGTACGCCCCAAAAGAAGTTCTCTATCTCTTGGGAAGTATAAGAAGTTATCTCTCAGATACTGTGGGCCATATCTGATTACAAAGAAAGTAGGTGACTTAGCCTATGAACTTCTTCTGCCTCCTCATCTCAAAGTACATCAGCCTGCTTAAAAAGTATGTACCGAGCCCGAATCATGAACTTAATGAATGATGAACTCTTAGCTTCTTCAACCCAAGGGCTGATGGAACTCCAACCTAAAGAAATCCTTGATGTTCGAGAGAAGGTTCTCACGAACAGAATTCTAAGAGAATTATTAGTCAAATGGAAGTTCTATCCTTTTGAAGATGCCACCTGGGAGGAGTAAGAAGCCGAACTGATGCAGGATTACCCCCAGTTTGCAAGATGAGGACATCTCACGTTTTTCAAGTGGGAGATAATGTAAGATTCCTCCCCAGCCCCTCAAGATATCCAGTATCTTCCCCTATAATCAATTTCCTTTTTAAAATAATAAAATTTCTTGTTTCTACCTGGAGAGAGAAAATATTCTAGAGAGAGGTAACTCAGTTTTTAGATATCTTTGGATGGAAAAATATCCTTTCTTATTAAAATAAATTTTCCCAAAACAGAAGTTTAAAAAGAATTTTCTAAGGTGCATTAGAAATAAATTATAATTTTCTAAAAAAAACTTAGTCTAAGGATCCAAATTTTTTTAAAATTTTGGATTAAGGTTCTGAGGGGCCAATCAAATTAATCCAAATGTAGGAAGGAGATAAATTAAAGAAATAAAGAACCCCCCCCCCCCAAAAAATGAGTAAATACTCACATAAGATGAAGAGTGGACTAAGGACCAAAGGAAATACTAAAAAAATGAATTTTTGATACCTCAGAGTGGGGATTCCCCCTCATGAAGGAGGCGCCTATTTCACATGTGTGGAGGAGTTTTAAACTCACAAATAATGAGATATTTCATCTCTTCTCTCTCCTAATTCAAGGCTAGTTTCAAAAAGTAAGCTGAACTGATCCAAAAATGGTCAAAAATTGACCAAGCTGATCTGGAAAATTCTAGAATTAGTTTGCTTGGCTAGAGGCTCACTTTTTCCTATAAATAGAAGCCTCCCCCTTTGTAAAATCTTAATAGTGTTTATCCACTGTTACTCTACTCCTTCCCAGAGCCAAAAACATTGAATTCACTTGATAGTTCACTTGTTTTTGACTAATTCCTCTACAAAGAATTGGTGGCCACTCTTGATCCAAACAAGAGTAGAACCCTCAATCTCTCAATCCAAAGGAAAGCTCACAAAATTCTATGTAAGTTAAAAATTCTACTTCTTTTAATTTTAATCTATGATTTTCTGATTTCTTTGCTTTTTAATGTGAATATGATGTTAAGCCTTGATGAAAAGGCTTCCCCCTTCTCTTCATTAAGAACTCAGCCTTTCTTTATCCTAAAATGAGTAACAAATAAATTGAGTTAAACTTTTCTTATTGATTACTCTTTAGAAAGTGAAAATTGATTAGATTAGAGTGTTTTACTTCAATTGGGATTAATTTTAAAGTAATATTAGAATATAAAAATTGAGAAATGGTTCCATACAAAGGAGGTTATGGCAAAGTTTTCTTAAATTTTATGGAAATAAGTTTTATCTTTATGTTATTCTAAAAGAGTAATACCCACCGTTTGTGCATTCTAAAAGAAATTCTTTTATTTTTAAAGTGTTATTCCTATTTTATGCATAAATAGATGCATAAAAGGATTTTCTTTTATATAAAAATATTATTTTCATTAAATTTAATTTTTTTCTTTTAAGATGCATAAAAGAATTTTTTTATTATAAAAGTGTTATTTTCATTGAATTCAATTTCTATGCATGGAAAGATGCATAAAAGAATTTTTATATATATAAAAGTGTTATTTTCATGAGGTTTGATTTCTATGCATGGAAAGATGCATAAAGGAAATTTTTTCATTATAAAAAAGTTATTTTCATTAGATTTAATTTCTATGCATGGAAAGATGCATAAAAGAATTTTTTTATTACAAAAGTGTTATTTTCATTGAATTCAATTTCTATGCATGGAAAGATGCATAAAAGAAATTTTTATTATTATAAAAGTGTTATTTTCATTAGATTTAATTTCTATGCATGAAAATGCATAAAAGAAAATTTTTTATTATAAAAGTTTTATTTTCATTGAATTCAATTTCTATGCATGGAAAGATGCATAAAAGAAATTTTTTTATTATAAAAGTGTTATTTTCATTGAATTCAATTTCTATGCATGGAAGGATGCATAACAGAAATTCTTTTTATTTTAAAGTGTTATTTCTATTAAATTGATTTTATGCATAAATAGATGCATAAAGGATTTTCTTTTATATAAAAGTGTTATTTCCATTGAAGTTGGATTTTATGCATAAATAGATGCATAAAGAATTTTTATATCAAAATTAGAGTTCTCTTTTATTCTATGTTTAATTTCCATGAATAATTGATAAATGAATAAGGGAATACTCTGTGAGAGAAATTTCTATCACTTCATATTCACTCGGATGGTAATGAGAAAATTTAAAAAATCTATCGAAGTCAGAATTTCAGATAAATGATTAATTTATTCCTCATAGGAATTCGTGATTAGTTTTAGAAATAAGTTAAGTGAATATTCAATGAATGAAATTCAGTAAAATAGTAATTGAAATATCACCCTCCTTTTTGAGAAAGATAGTTCAAGAAGACCAGTTTAGGAAAATACACTCAAATCACCACCAAATCTGAAGCTAAGTTGAGACGCTTTGAATTGATCTGAGGATCAAGGTTACAGAATTCGAGGAATTCTATTTTGAAATTTAGGTATTACGTGTATGAAGTTTTGGGGATACGGATTTAAGATATACTCATTGTATTCAAAAGAAAATCAAAACTGAAAACTTGCATAGAAACCCTGTCTTCTTAAAGGACTGTCTTACGCCAGAATGCTGGAGGGAGCATTTGGTATATGTGTTTTTCTAAGGGAAGTTCGGTTGCAACAGCTGGCGCGGGGAGTGTTCAAGGGATAGCTCACGTGGCAAAGCCTGCCCAGGTCTTGACCAGCCTCGGTACGGTTAAAATGGTGCGCTTCCGGTGTACGATGGACGAGGGCCGACGAAGCGGTCCCTGAGTGAAGTACCAGGACACCTAAGGAGGATCCTGGAGGGTTCTAACCAGGCGATGCATGGGCTCGCAGTGCCGAGGACACCCATGCGTATGTCGAGGAAGATATTGTATGATGGACCAATGTTTATTGTAATCTATTACTAGATCTCGTTTTCCTGACCAGCTGGTCTCAACAACGGAGAGTCCAGAGTGATACTGTTTTTGTTGAGAAACAAGGATTGGATGGAAATTTTGAGTTATGACATCTGTAACCAATAATTGTTTTATAAGTTAAAGTTTGTCAATGGATTGTTTTATAAGTTAAAGTTTAAAGAGGAGTGTGTGCGTATCTGTATTCTAAAGCAAAAATTAAGAAAGGCATTCAATTATGGGTGGGTGAGTACTTGTTTGGTTCTACCAATTCCAGTGGTTGGGCCGCGGTGTGGCTAACCCATGGGCCGGAAGGGCTTAGGCTAGAATCAGTAGAGTTTTAATAATAAAATTGATTAATAGAAATACGCTTAGAACTCGAGTAGTTAAATAAAAGCCTGAAGACTTCTCAAATGAATAGATCAACGACTGTGCCTGATTCAATTAGGAAAAAAGCATTGATTTCTTCAAGTTAAGTCTGTAATAGTTTTCCTTCTATCTAGTTTAATTAGATGAAGGTTGGTTTAGTCTCTTGACCCCGCTAGAAAATTCGTTAAGAAATTCAATAAGGTGGAATCGTCCCCGTTTTTCGGGCAAGGAAAATTTTCCCGGTTTTGGTTTCAGAATGACCACCAAAGGCTTCCCCCTTTCTCCTTATTAAGAACTCAGCCTTTCTTTATCCTAAAATGAGTAACAAATAAATTGAGTTAAACTTTTCTTATTGATTACTCTTTAGAAAGTGAAAATTGATTAAATTAGAGTGTTTTACTTCAATTAGGATTAGTTTTAAAGTAATATTAGAATATAAAAATTGAGAAATGGTTCCATACAAAGGAGGTTATGGCAAAGTTTTCTTAAATTTTGTGGAAATAAGTTTTATCTTTATGTTATGCTAAAAGAGTAATCCCCACCGTTTGTGCATTCTAAAAGAAATTCTTTTATTTTAAAAGTGTTATTTCTTTTTTATGCATAAATAGATGCATAAAAGGATTTTCTTTTATATAAAAGTGTTATTTTCATTAAATTTAATTTCTATGCATGGAAAGATGCATAAAAGAATTTTTTTATTATAAAAGTGTTATTTTCATTGAATTCAATTTCTATGCATGGAAAGATGCATAAAAGAAATTTTTAAAGTTGGAAAGATGCATAAAGGAAAATTTTTCATTATAAAAGTGTTATTTTCATTAGATTTAATTTCTATGTATGGAAAGATGCATAAAAGAAATTTTTTTAAATTATAAAAGTGTTATTTTCATTGAATTCAATTTCTATGCATGGAAAGATGCATAAAAGAAGTTTTTATTATTATAAAAGTGTTATTTTCATTAGATCTAATTTCTATGCATGGAAAGATGCATAAAAGAAAATTTTTTATTATAAAAGTGTTATTTTCATTGAATTCAATTTCTATGCATGGAAAGATGCATAAAAGAAAATTTTTTATTATAAAAGTGTTATTTTCATTGAATTCAATTTCTATGCATGGAAGGATGCATAACAGAAATTCTTTTTATTTTAAAGTGTTATTCCTATTAAATTGATTTTATGCATAAATAGATGCATAAAAGGATTTTCTTTTATATAAAAGTGTTACATTACCAGGAGATAGATTTAGTACCAAGGTGTGATCCATTCAATCAATACGCACTTGTTTTGAACACCAAGGTGTGATCCATTCAATCAAACGACACTTGTTTTGAGCCATCCAATTTTGGCTCAGGATCACTTCTTCAGACATCTCACCTGCATTCATTACATAGAAACTACTTTCTATGGGGTTAATTCTAATGTGATAATAGTCAAAAACTTTGGAAAGTAAATGCATGTCCAGTGAACAAATTGATTTTTACGCTACCATCCTTTAGCTTTGGATGGTAAATGCATGTCCAGTGAACAAATTGATTTTTACGCTACCATCCTTTAGCTTTGGATGGCCGAGAGCTAGCCAAGCTTCATAAGACATTATGTTCCTGAAACAATGCTCAAATTTACTCTTAAATCTTTTTTGGAATTGGCTCCTTTTGCATTGTTTTCATTGCGACCATTCCTAGTGTAGGGGGGGGGACAAGGTCTAGCATATTTCCAACTCTTGAAGTTGGAAAATACCTTCAAAAATTATGGCTAAAGCATTTAAACCTCGCAATACCTTAAGTGAAAAAAACCTTGAGACTTGGTAATTTTGATAGATACTAGTATTGGACCCGTGCGTTGCTACCTGTGGTGGCAACCAAGGCTCTAAAAAAGAACCGATTCCCTCTCTACAGCCATCTCTCTCTCTCTCTCTCTCTCTCTCTCTCACACACACACACACACACACACACATGCACATGACCCTCACCCTCTCTCTCTCACGTACACACACTCTCTCTCTCAAATTTTAGAACTCTCTCTCTCTCTCTCTCGCTCTCTTGGGATTGTTCCTACGACATTAAAACAACGTTCTTCACTGGGTGTGTGAGTAAATAAATAAAATGGGCTAACCTTTCTATCACCCAATGTGTGGTAGATCGGTTAGCTCATGGAGTTGTTATTCAACACATCTTGTGTTCGAATCTCACTCCTGTCGTATAGATCTTCTTAGGTCTCTTGGGATTGTTCCTACGACATTAAAACAGTGTTCTCTCTCTCTCTCTCTCTCTCTCTCTCTCTCTCACACACACACGCACACACATGCACACACACACACACATACACACGCATGCGCACATGCACACACTCCCTCTCTCTTCTCACACTCTCCCACCCACACACACACACACATACATATATATCTTACACACGTACGCACACACATATACACATAGTCTCTCTCCCTCCCTCCCTCTCTCTCTCTCTCTCTCTCTCTCACACACACACACACACACACACACACACATGTACACATAGTCTCTCTCCCTCCCTCCCTCTCTCTCTCTCTCTCTCTCACACACACACACATGTAAATATATAGTATATACAATATTATGTTTTAGATTAATTTAAATAATTTATATTTTATTAAAAGCTACTTTTTATTCTTTATCTCTTGCTCTCTTTTCATCCTCTCCCTCTTTCACCCTCTCTCGCTCTCTTTCTCTCTCTTCTCACCCTCTCCCTCTTTTCATATATAATTTCAATTAATTAAACTTTAATAATGGGGATGTGTGGTGAGGTGTGCTCACTCTCAAATAAATGCATCTTACATGTAATCTCTCTCTCTCTCTCTCTCTCTCTCTCACACACACACACACACACACACACACACACACACACACATGCACATGCACATGCACATACACATGCACACCCTCTCTCTCTCACACACATACACATGCACACCCTCTCTCTCTCACACACATACACATGCACACTCTCAAATTGAAAGATCCCTGCCCCCTCCGCGCAACGAATTCAGGGGTGCTAGCAGCGGAAGTAGCACTTCTTGCGCAGGGCAGAGCCTCTCACTCGGGGCCTCGCCCACGGATATCCGGACAAGAGACTAATCCCTTGGTTCTTCCAAAATCGAACCCAGAAAAATTCCCTTGCCTAACAGACATAGACGATTCCTCCAGGATAATTTTATTCTAACGTAGTCAAGGTCATCACTAACCAAACTGATCCAACTGAACCCGTAAGTCTCATGGTCAGATCAAGGGAAGCTCACCATTTAAATCGAACCGAGGCTGGTCAAGACCTCGATCGACCTTGCTACGTGAGACGTCCTCCATTGACTCTCCGTCTCAGCAGTTGTAACTTTATCAGTTAGGTCTCCATGACCTTAATCCACAAGACCGTGCTTCCCCAGCATTCTTGACATAAAACAGTCATTTACAAACAGTTCACAAAATACAATTTCGAACTCTCGTCTTTCCACATTATCCCTCCTCGGTCCACATTACTTATTCCACATTCCATTCATATGTGTACTCATTCTCATCCATTCACTCATATCTACGACACATTATTTCACATACACATTCACATTCATTATTCTACATACACATCCATGTTCGTACATCCACATCATACATCCAATCCCATATCCGCATTCATACATACACATCCACGTCCGTATCCATACCTCCACATCCACATCCACATTCACATCCATACATCCACATCTACATGCATACATCCATTTTCACATCCTCATTCATACATCCACATCCACATCCGTATCTACATCCATATATCCACATCCACATTCACATACATACATCCACATCCGTATCTACATCCATACATCCACATCCACATCCACATTTACATCCATATATACATATCCACATCCACATTCACATTCATACATACACATCTACATGCATACATCCACATCCACATTCATACATCCACACTTCCATTTTCACATCCACACATCCACATTCACATTCATACATCCACATCCACATTCACATTCATACATCCACATCCGTATCTACATCCATACATCCACATCCACATCCACATTTATATCCATACATCCACATCTACATGCATACATCCATTTTTACATCCTCATTCATACATCCACATCCACATCTGTATCTACATTCATACATCCATATCACATCCATTCTCGCCCTATCACAACCCATATACGCCTTATCCCATCAGATACACTTCTTACCTCATCCCATACACATCTTATCACATCCTAACTCATCTTAGCACATCCTATCACATCTCATACACCTCTTATCATATCCTATCACATCTCATACACATCTTATCACATCCTATCACATCTCATATACCTCTTATCACATCCTATCACATCTCATACACATCTTATCACATCCTATCACTTTCCATATCTATTTATAGAATACAAGAGAATTCTTATATTTGATATAAGATTTCTTTACGCATCTATTTATGCATAAATTCCATTTAAGGAGACTAACACTTTCAAAATAAAAAACAATCTTTTATGCATCTTCCTATGCATAAATTCATTTTAAGAATGACACTCTTGGATTAAAATAAATTCTTTATGCATCTTTCCATGCATAAATCCAATTTAGTAGGAATTACACGTTTAGAATAAAAGAATTTCTCTTATGCATCTAATTTATGCATAAAATCCATTTATGATGAAAATCACATTTTTACATTAAAATAATAATCTTTTATGCATACCTCTATGCATGAAATCTAAATATGATAAAAGTAACACTTTTATATTAAAATAATAATCTTTTATGCATACCTCTATGCATGAAATCCAATTATGATAAAAGTAACACTTTTACATTAATATAATAATCTTTCATGCATACCTCTATGCATGAAATCCAAATATGATAAAAGTAACACTTTTACATTAAAATAATAATCTTTTATGCATACCTCTATTATGCATGAAATCCAATTATGATAAAAGTAACACTTTTACATTAATATAATAATCTTTTATGCATACCTCTATGCATGAAATCCAATTATGATAAAAGTAACACTTTTACATTAAAATAATAATCTTTTATGCATACCTCTATGCATGAAATCCAAATATGATAAAAGTAACACTTTTACATTAAAATAATAATCTTTTATGCATATCTCTATGCATGAAATCCAAATATGATAAAAGTAACACTTTTACATTAAAATAATAATCTTTTATGCATACCTCTATGCATGAAATCCAGTTATGATAAAAGTAACACTTTTACATTAATATAATAATCTTTTATGCATACCTCTATGCATGAAATCCAAATATGATAAAAGTAATACTTTTACATTAAAATAATAATCTTTTATGCATACCTCTATGTATGAAATCCAAATATGATAAAAGTAACACTTTTACATTAATATAATAATCTTCTATGCATACCTCTATGCATGAATTCCAAATATGATAAAAGTAACACTTTTACAATAAAATAATCATCTTTTATGCATAACATAAAAATCAATTTCTCCATGATTACAATAAAATTCTTTCAATTAATCTAGGATGATAATTCCTAGAATATGGTAGGAAGTCCTCTTTTCATGCTTTGAATGAATTTATTTTATGTGTAATTTTTTTCAAAAATTTTGCCATAGCTCCACTGCTATGACTGATAAATCTCAATTATTTTAAAAAATAAAGCTTATCATTAAGGGAATGATTAGAATGATCCCTAATTGGATCATTAACCCATAATGGATTGAATCATCAATATTCATGAAATACATAAACTAAAAGCATAGAAAAAAACCATTAATTTGACCTCAAGCATAGATTAATCTTGGATTAAGGAAAAGCTTTATGAAAAGCTTTATTTGGATTGAGAATGGGCCAAGAGTATGACCATTTCTTGAGTGAGAGAGAGAAATTACATAAAAAACATTAGAATTAAGCATAAATAAAAATTTATGTAATTCTTTACTATCATTCATCAATTAACTTCAATAGCATTCATCAATTTATGTAATTCTTTACTACCTTTCATCAATTAACTTCAATAGCATTCAAAAACCATTCCAATTAAGCTTCTCAAGCTTGGGAGGGGTTGAGAAGAGAGAAACATTGAGAAATTATAGTAAAGATCAAAATTCACCATTTACCTTACAAATTGCTTGATTCTTTGTTCATGGTAGAGGCCCCCAACCAATCAATTGGTTTAGTATGTTGATGGAGCCACCAATGGGGATTGAAGAAAGAGGGACACTCCAATTTCTCCAATTTGGAGAGAATTTTAGAGAATAGTAAAAATTAGCATTATTTCAGCATAATTCTAATATAGTAAAATTCTCCTATTTTTTTCAAAGGACTCATGTTCTATTTATAGGAGAGGGAGGCTCTAACCAAGGCTAACTGTTTTCTAGAGTTTTCCAGATTCAGTTTGGTTGAATTTGGACTAGATTTGGACCTAGTTTGGTTACTTTTTTATTCGGTTTGGTTCCATTTTGATTTGGTTTGGTTCAAGAGAGAGGAGAGATAAAAATATAACATTATTTTTGAGTTTAAAACTCATTCAAGCATGTGAAGTAGGCGCCTCATTGAAGGGACTCCCCTTCCTTACACATGTGTCAAAATGGAAACATTATACCCAAAATATCTCATATTTTTGATATTACTCATAGTTTCTTACTAATAAACCTTGTACATAGTCAATTTTTCATCTTATGTGAGTATTTACTTCTAAATATCTCCCCTTTTTAACTATTAGCCTTGTCCTTAGTCAACTCTTCATCTTATGTGAGCATTTATTCATTTTTGGATAATTTCTTTTACAAATTGGATTTATCTCCTCCCCACACATGGATTGATCTTATTGGCCCACAGGAACCTT
This sequence comes from Cibotium barometz, assembly GCF_041138505.1. Lineage (NCBI taxonomy): Eukaryota > Viridiplantae > Streptophyta > Polypodiopsida > Cyatheales > Cibotiaceae > Cibotium > Cibotium barometz. The sequence goes on along the minus strand of NC_141050.1, from coordinate 10,994,108 downwards.
AATTGGACCATAATCCAAAAATTTCTGAAAATCTAGACCCTTAGAGGCTAAAAGGTCCTTTATACCCATTTCCAATTAATTCCAATTGCATATTGGAAAGGTCTTTTTGAATTTCTATTTCAGGGGAATTCATTTTAATAAGATGAGATATTTTTCTATCCAAAAATATTAAAAATCTGAATATTCTCTCTCTAGAATATTTTCTCTCTCTAAGTTAAAACAATTAGAAACAAGATCTTTTATATTTCTGAAGAGGGATTTAATTACACGGGAAGATGCTGGACATCTTGAGAGGCTGGGGAGGAATCTTACATTCTCTCCTACTTGAAAAACGCGAGATGTCCTCATCTCGCAAACTGGGGGTAATTCCGTAAGATGCACGAATATGAGACTAAGAAAAATTTTAATTAAGAGTAACCACCAAGAAAAGTCTCAAAGAGAGCAAGACTCAAGACAAGAACAAAGATTTCAACTTTATTCACTCTTGGAACATATACAGCAAGATAGAAGAACTTTTTACAATTCCATAAGCCCGTCCATCATATGGTCACAAAAGCAGCACTCACAAGCAGCACACGTATAAGGTAACTCATCTATGGGAATAATTCGGCCGGTTATTGCAGCACCTACCTCATTGGTATGAGGTGACCTCATAAAAGGACCTCTAAGAGGCAAGCCAAAAATGGGATAAAGGCATATCTTCTGGTGAGGAAGAAAACACGTAAGTAAGAAGACCCGCTCAGAAAATCCACTATGCCTTGATCTCATCACGCAATAGTATCGGGGACCCAAACCCAAAGCTTCAATAACCATAGCCAAGCGGACATTGTTACGAAAGTGATGCTGACCCCACGGTGTTACCCTAGTTATGTCTTGATAGGTCCGCCATTTGGTTTGAGCTACAGAAGTTCCCAAGCGAGGGAGAAGTAAGCGTTCATACAGTTCTATAAAATCCTTCTTCACAGACTCGCTTGCGTCTTGAAGGTGAGAAATCATCATGGATAAAACCAAGTCCTGCTGCCAAGCCATAAAAAAAATTAAGAAAGAAAGGAGATCGATGAAAGTAAGATTACTGCGAGCGGCAAGTAAGAGTTACGACTTATATAAAAGAAGGAACTAGCGTAACCTAGAAGCCGACGGTGTAACTTACCACTGAAGTTTTTCCGTCTTTCCATGATTTGGGCTTGGCACATAATTCTTTTAGAATGGCTTACATGAAATACATTATGAACTTTGAGATGAGGAGGTAGAAGAAGCTCGTAGGCTAAGTCACCTACTTTCTTTGAAATCAGATTTGACATGGCAGGAGTCCCGGGCAGTCTTTTAACTGATGACCAAAACCTTGGCATCCAAAACACCGGTTCTTACTTCTGAACTCATCGTTCTGAATCCTTAAAACAGGTGGGCTCCTGAGAAAGTATTCTGGGGAAAGGGTCTTCCTTTTTTTAAACAGAATCTTTCTTTTATTTTAGAGAGGGAATAATTATAAGATCAGAAAGGGAGGTTCTTACTCCTTTATACCTCGAAGGCTGGGGAGGAATCTTACATTGTAGTTCACCTAGCGCTTCACTTATAGGCCGCTTCCTTGGTCCCTCATCCACCGTACCGGAAGCTCACCATTTAAATCAAACCGAGGCTGGTCAAGACCTTGGCCGACCTTGCTACTATGCGAGATGTCCTCCATTGACTCTCCGTCAACTGTTGCAACTTTATCACTTAGGTCTCCACGACCTCATTCACAAGATGGTCAAAATGCGTCCCCAACATTCTTGACATAAAACAGTCATTTAAAAACAGGTTTCATAAATACACACTACTAGAGCTTTAGGGCATACCGACGTTAAAATACCGATGCAAATGTCAAACGTCGGTATGCCCGTCGTAATCTTGGAGGAGACAAGTCGGGCGGGCTAATTTTAAATTTTCGTATACCGACGCGTATACCGACTGGTATACTGACGCTTTTACCGTTGCACATACTGACGCATATACCGAGGTATATACCGGCGCACATACCAACGCACATACCGACGCTCGTAAGTTTTTTACAGCCGAGAGCATATTGTTCTCTATTTTTTGCGACGTTGCAGAGAAGGTGCGTTTCAGCATCTCCTTCCTTCTTTCCTATTTTCTCCTCTTCTCCTTCTCCACTTTAACTTATATGCTCTTGCTTTTACTAATATGCTCTTTGCTCTTGCTTTTGCTTTTTAATTTAGGATATAGGACGTTTAGCGTTTTGTGTGTTTTTTGGCTCTCTATGCATGTTGAGAGCTCTCTATGTATGCATAGATCTCCTAATGCATGCATACAGATTTTAGGGTTTTGTATTACTTTGTATTAGTTCTTATTCTTATGTTTAATTTACTAATTACTTTGTTTAATATTTTGTTTTGCAGTTCTTTCACCAATCTTTCACTAATCCTCTCCTTCAGCTTCGCAAAAAAGAGGTAGACCCTCTTTCGATTTTCCTTGTTTATGCTTTTTTCTACGTATTATTGCACCCCTGTTTTATGGTTTAGGGTTAGTTTAGGGTTCTTGCAAGCTTATACATAAGATTATTGCAAGATCTATGCATAAAACCTATCATAAGCTTGCAATCTCTATGCATAGCCTTCTTGCAAGCTTTATGCATAAGCTCTATTCATAGAGCTTGTGAGCTTGTGAAATCTCTATGCATAAGCTCTATGCATAGGCTTTATGCATAGAGTTTGCAAGCTTATAAAATCTCTATGCATAGGTTTCTTGAAAGCTTGCATGGACATTGTACATAGAGCTTGCATAGCCTTCTTGTTGAAAGCTCTATGCATAGCCTTCTTGTAAAAGCTTAATGCAAAAGCTCTATGTATAGGCTTTATACATAGAGGTTGTAAGATTATGAAAGCTCTATACATAGGGCTTGTAAGCTTATGCAAGATCTATACATAGAGTTTATGCATAGAGATATATGAATCTAGCTGAATGCATGAATTAAGATCTATGCATAAAGCTTAATACATAATGTTTTATGTATAAATCTTATGGATGAGCTTTATGCATAAGGCTTCACATGCGTTATGTTTTTATGCATAAAGCTTTTTTTGATGTAGAGTGCCTTGCATGGATGGAGAGCATAAGCTTTTTGAATGTTTATACTCTCTTATACATATAACATATATTTCTTATGCTCTGTTTTTCTATGCATAAGGTATTCTCTGTATTCATAGAGTTTATATATGTTATCAAGGTAAGATCTCTTATCCATGTAAGACAAGATCATGTTTATTATACCATTGGGTGATGGGATTAAGGGTTAGCATAGTGCATAAGGCTTATAGCATAGAGCTTATGCATATGGCTTATGCATAGAGCTTATGCATAAGTCTTGCAGCCTTATTATGCAAGCTTATACTTAAGGCTTGCAAGCCTTACTATGCATACGATAGCATAAACCTTATTCATAAAGCTTGCATAAGACTTACGTATAGAGCATTACACATAAGCTTATGTATAGATCATTATGCATAGGCTTTATGTATAAGGCTCTATGCGTTCAGCTTTAGGTGTAGGCTTCTATGCATAGAGCTCAATGTGTAGGCTCTATTTACAGAATCTATGCATATAGATTTTTGCATAAGGCCTTTATAAATAGCTATTTATGAATAGAGATAGCCTCTCATAATTACCTTCTTAATTTTGTATGGAGAGAAGATAAGCTAATGTATAAGTTATTTTTAAAATCTCCCTCAACGGCTGGGGAGGAAAAGAAGCCCGTTTGACGCTTTTTTTAATATTTTTAAAGTCTCCCTCAACGGCTGGGGAAAAGAAGCCCGTTTGACGCTTTAAATGTTATTTTTAAAATCTCCCTCACGACTGGGGAAAAGAAGCCCTATTTTATGGTTTACATAATGCTTTGTGTAATGCATAATGATTTGTATTTAATGAGCTACATATACATGTTATCCTGCTAGATGGAGCCTCTCAATCTTGAAGAGAGAATAGCGTGTCCATGCATGCGATGTAAGTACCAAATCTTTCGAAAACGAAGGATTTGCAACCGGCATGTTCATGACGCTGGCATATTTCCAATGGAGTGTTGCAAAATTTACGGTTTCAATCGTACAACCAAGCAAGTGTGCAGCCGCATCTTGATAACATTGCGCCTGTGAATTCTCGTCCCCAATAAAGGATGAGGATATCGAAGGAGGGAGTGACAGATGGAGCTCAATTAACAGCACCCGAGGGAATGGAAGAAGGTCAAGAAATGGAAGAAGGTCCAATGGAAGAAATGTTGGATGCCTTCATCGAGCAACAAGAATCTCTCTTCGAGGAGCATGAACATGAAGATCATCCACCACGACATTCTTAACGGTCAAATTATGAACCAGAGGAAGAGGCCATGCGTAAACTTGCACGCCTTCCATTATACAATGGTGCCAACATATCTGTATTGCGTGCATCTCTTACGATGCTAAATTTGCAGTCAATTTTTGGATGGTCTAATACAAGTGTCAATGAACTATTCAAGTAAGGATTTTTTTTGGAGATTACACCTAATGTTGAAATGATAAATTTTCAACTTGTATTTGACTAAATCTTAATAGTAACGATCAGATATTGCCATACTTGCAGGCTTTTGAAAGACCAGATATTGCCCCCCGGCAACGAGATGCCTCCATCTCGTGCAGATGCCAAGAAGTTATTGAAATCCATAGGCATGGATTACAATAATATTCATGCTTGTCGCAATGATTGTTGCCTCTTCCGCCATGAATATGAGCATTTGCAAGAATGTCCCCATTGTGGCTCTAACAGATATAGAGAAGATGTTTAGGGGGAAGCTGTCCTGGTAAAGGTTCTTAGGCACTTTCCAATCATCCCAAGAATAAAAAGCATGTTCAGGTGCAAATCTATAGCAAGCTTGATGACATGGCATGCCACAACTCGATCTACAGATGAAGTGATGCGTGTGCCTGCTGATTCACCCGCATGGAGACACATTGAAGAGAAATGGCCGGCTTTTAAGGAAGAACCTCGAAACCTCTGTCTTGGCCTAGCAATGGATGGTGTAAACCCTTTTGGTTTAAGGAGCTCTTCATGGAGCACATGGCCTGTTTGCCTTGTGAATTATAATCTTCCGCCATGGTTAGCAATAAAGAAAGGTCATTTGTTGCTCTCATTAATAGTTCCAGGAAAGTACAAGGTGAAGAACATGGATGTATATTTGGCACCACTTATTGATGAGTTACGCACCTTGTGGAACGGAATTGAAGTGAAGGACATGTCAAATCAGCAGAGTGGCCAAAGACTTGCAACTGTGCAAGGTATTCTCATGTGGACAATGCATGATTGGCCTGGCTATGGAGAATGCTCAGGTTTGTCTATATCGGGTTACAATGCATGTCCTGTATGTGGTCCTCAACTTGATTCAAGATACTCAAAATCATTACGAAAGAATGTCTACCAAGGACATGTTAGGTATCTTCTAGAAAATCATGAATTGCGGGATGGTAATCTAGGAAGACCTCCTACAAGTGCATTAAAGGCAAGCGATTGGAAGATCAAATGGGAGGAATGTGGCAACTTGGCATGTCTTGGGATGAAGAGGCTTTCTATCTTTCACCAACTCCCCTATTGGGGTGATCTCCTTATAAACCATTTGCTTGACCCGATGCATATTTTCAAGAATGTAGCTGACATTCTGTGGAAGACCATGACAGGAAAAAAGGAGACTAAAGGCCAAAGGGATGACTTGGAAGAGATTGGTTGCATGCAAGAGTTGTGGGCTCGCACTAGACCCAATGGAAATGTGCTACTTCCAAGAGCCCCATGGGTTTTTAGTAAGATGGAGGAACAACAAGTCAAGAGGACAATTTCATAGTTTCGGACTCCTACAGGTTGTATGCATTGCTTGAAAAGTGCATTTACAAAGGATAATGATCTTAGTGGCCTCAAGGATCATGATTGGCACAAGTTTCTACAATTTGTGCTACCCATAGCAATAAAAGATTGCCTCACTGAAGACATTAGAGCTACTATCTATAAGATTGGCACATTGGTGCGCTGGATTTCTTCAAAAGAGATAAAGAGAGACACTTTGGAGACAGCGCGTTTAAACTCCATAGAGGCAGTCTGCATGGTAGAGAAGTTTTTCCCTACAAGTTTATTAACAATCCAGATGCATCTGCTAGTTCATATTGTAGATGAGGTTGTAGTTGCTGGAACAGTCCATTCAAGATGGATGTTCTTTTTGGAGAGGTTTATGAAGACATTAAAGGGATTTGTTCGCCAAATGGCTCGCCCAGAGGGTAGTATGTCAGAAGGGTGGCTGATACAAGAGTCCCTTGTTTACATCACTGAATATTTAAGTTCTTCAAATCCAGAGATACCTCGACTATGGTCTCAAGAGTCTAACAGGCGAGTCATTGGTGAGGAACCTCAAGGCCAAGGCATTAAGAGAAAGATGGATAACAATTTGAGGGAAAAAATCAACAAATTTTGCATCTTGAACTCTCATGTAATGGAGAAGTGGATTGAGACATATGAAGCTCTCAAGCGACAGCGAGTACAAGATCGGAATCGCACTACAAGAAATCTCCCATATCCAGAAGGTATGCAAGCTCTTCCGGACTTTCCCACAGGTAGATGGCTAGAAGCTACAATTTTAGAAGCCAAACGTGCTGGTTTAACTATAACAGAGGAGGAGGAGGAGCTTACAAAAGGATGCGATTGGCATGTAAGTGTTTAAGTTCTACATGTCTCTCTTTTTTTTCTCTACATGTCTCAGTGTTTGTTTCTCCATCAACAATCTTTATGTGCTATTTGTAGCATCACAAATATGGGGCGTTTTGGTCACATGGACGTCATTTTTGAGTAGAACGAATAGACCAAAGAAGAGCAACCTTTGATTGTGGTGTCACAGCACAGTTTGTTCAAGAAAGTCGTGCAAGTGCAAGTGATGATAACACAATTACTGGAATGCTTGATTACTTTGGAACCATTCAAGATATATTAAAGGTTGGCTTCAGAAGTTTTGAGTTGTTTATCTTTGATGTGAAGTGGTTCAAGGTAATCACGAATGGGCCACATGCAACTGTACGTAGAGACAAGAGTGGCCTCATCCAAGTGGACTCCACAAAGGTATGGACCGATCAGCAAGATACTTTTGTGCGCCCAAAGCATTGTGAGCAGGTTGTCTTTAAAGCGGATCCAAAAGATCCACGCTGGCTATTTGTGGTTCAAGTCGCCCCCCGCAGTAAGCAAATTTTTGAAGAATTTGAGCTACAATAGGGTGATATGGATGCACAGGGTGGTGGAGAGCAGCAAGAACAAGCCGATATCAACAATGAAGAGGAGCAAGCAAATGAAGAGGAGCAACTAGAGCAAGATCCAAATGAAGAGGTGCAAACCAATGAAGCTGAAAAACATGTTGAGGAAGAAGACATAGATGATGAGGACATCCTTCATCAAGGGACTTTTAATGATGAGGATGCTGAAATGTACATAGACATAGATCTCTTTGGGGCTACTGATCTTAATGATGATGATAGAATAGATAATAATTTTTAAAATGATGTATCTTAATGATTATGCAAATAGGTATGACATATTTGTAATGATTTTATGACATTGAAGGTCCTTTCAATTGTTTACCATTGTTAATGTTTACCGTCATAATCACTACTATAGGTGCAAGTTGATGTAGTTTTACCATTGTTGTTTATCATTGTTAATGTTTGTCATATGGTTCTTTCATTGTTTACCGTGTAATTTTCATTTCGCACAAGTTTGTCATATGGTTTTTTGTCCAACAGGCCATGGGTGATGACTCACCGCCGCTCGACTATAGTCCTGATTTCTCATTTAATCCTACACCGCAGGGCATGAGTCCCCAGCAGTTATATGGTTTTCTTTCGTCCATGACTCCAGAGCAGAGAGCCATGGCTCAGAGTTATTGGGGTTCTGGAGCAGGGACATTTGCCTCACCATCTGGCTTCCCGACGCCAGTTCCCACACCCGTAGGTACGACAGCAGCTCCCACACCTCATACCACACAGCCTTCCACTCCTCTTACAGCTCGATCTACCACTTCTTCACATAGACGTCGCTCACATAGTAGGTCTTCAGGGGGAGGTTGTTGTGGTGGTAGTGCCACAGATGCTGTGACACCACCACCACGTGAGCGTCATCCTTCGCTCTCATCTGTTGATAGCACACCCATAGGTTCACCTTCCACTCCCTGGGGTGCACATGACCATGACAACAGCAAGATATACACAATTAGGGATGGGGCACCAATAATGAATAGTGCAGGGAAGGCAATGAAGACACGCATTCGACAATTGTGCACTATACAGTTTCATGACTCTGTCATGACTAAATGGGATCAGCAAGATAAGGGGAAGAAAAATTATATAAATACAAAGATAAAGCAAGAGTTTCAGCCATCTGACCCTATGAATGTCGTCTCTAATGAGTGGATACAGTATACAGCTCGCATTTTGATGGGGCATCGTAGGTCAGAGGCGAGGGATGCATTTAGAGAGGGGAAAGAGAAACCTATTTGGCTAGATGACAGGGAGTGGGAAGCCATTGCTCAGGAGCTCACAGAGACACCAGAGAGGTTTCAACAACAAAGAGAGGCGGCAAGGGCAAGACTCCAAACAGTAGGGGCTTCTCATCTTGGGAGTGGTGGTTACGAAACCATGCGCCATGAATTCGTAAGTATTTGTAGCAATTTTATTTATGTAAATGTATGTATGTGGGCTAAATGTTGATTTCTAAAAGTTATAATTGTTAATCGTTTGTGTAGGAGTTGGCCATGAATCGCCCACCAAGTAGGCGAGAGGAGAAGTACGCTCACAAACATGGCCTTGTGGCCTTATTTGAGATGCTTGAAGAAGAAGGAGAGATCGTCAATTGGGAGGCATTACCATGATGTAAGATGACCTTCAAACTAATGGTATATGATCAAAAGATTCTTGAGTATTAATGTTTAATTTAATTTCTTGTTTATCGATCTGAAAAATAAAAAAACGAGCACGGTTGTTTTTGTGCTCTATTTTAGACAGAATGGTGCTGTTTGTTTGGTTGCTGTTGTTGATCCTGTTCATTGTTGCAGGCAGCCAGGCAACACTATTCTGTCCAAAAAAATTTTTGCTCTACAGCGTCGGTATATTCCCCGGTATAGACGCCGGTATAGTAATCGGTATATGTGCTAGTATACATGCCGGTATTATCATCGATATAGACGTCGGTGAAACGTCGGTATAGGCACAGGTATACACCACGGTATAAGTGCTGGTATAGTGGCCGGTATAAATGCCGATATAGTCGTCGGTATAGACGCCGGTGAAACGTCGGTATAGACACCGGTATAGGCGCTGGTATGAATCCACGATGCTTATACCAACATCGTCGTTCCGACGCATATACCGGCGTTTATACCGATGACGGGGCTTTTTTAGACCCCATTCAATGATGTCGGTATAAGCGCCGGTATTAGGCTACCATGTAGTAGTGACAGTTTCTAACGAACTCTCATCTTTCCACATTGTTCCACATCATTTCTCGTTATTCCACATTCTTCTACATCAATTCACATTGCTTCCAGTCATGCATTCCCATCGTCCTTCATCCATTCTCATCCAATCACATCATATTACATCTCATCACATCTCATCGTCCTTCATCCATTCTCATCCAATCACATCATATTACATCTCATCACATCTATCCTCATCACATCACATCACAACATATCCACATTACATCTCATCCATTCATATCACATCACATCCATCCTCATCACATCTCATCCATTCATATCACATCACATCCATCCTCATCACATCTCATCCATTCACATCTACCCATATCCACATCACATCACATCACATCCATTCACATCACATCTCATCCATTCACATCTACCCCGATCCACATCACATCACATCACATCCATTCACATCTCATCACTTCCACTCACATCTCATCACATTCATTCATATCTCATCAGACCTATTCACATCCATCACATTCATTGCATCCACATCACATCACATACATTCCATCCACATCTATCCTTATCGCATCACATCCATTCTATCCACATCTATCCTTATCACATCACATCCATTCACATCTCATCACTTCCACTCACATCTCATCACATTCATTCATATCTCATCAGACCTATTCACATCCATCACATTCATTGCATCCACATCACATCACATACATTCCATCCACATCTATCCTTATCACATCACATTCATTCCATCCATATCACGTCACATTCATTCCATCCACATTACATCACGTCCACATCTATCCACATCACATCTCATTCATTCCATCCACATTACATCGCATCCATATCTATCCACATCACATCTCATTTATTCCATCCACATTACATCACATCCACATCTATCCATATCTCATCACATCCATTCACATCTCATCTCATTTATTCACATCCATCCATTCATTCACATTCACATCTATCCACATCCATCCATTCATTCTCATTCACATCTATCCACATCCATCCACTCATTCACATGCACATCTATCCACATCCATCCATTCTTCACATTCACATCTATCCACATCCATCCATCCATTCATTCACATTCACATCTATCCACATCCATCCATTCATTCTCATTCACATCTATCCACATCCATCCATTCATTCACATGCACATCTATCCACATCCATCCATTCATTACATTCACAGCTATCCACATCCATCCATTCATTCACATGCACATCTATCACTTCACATCTCATTCTCATCCATTTACATCACATCACACCACTTCACATCCATTTACATCACATCACACCACTTCACATCTCATTCTCATCCGTTTACATCACATCACACCATTCACATCTCATCACATTCACATCCACATCGCATCACATCGCATCACATCCACTCACATCTTATCACATCACATTCACATCTTATCACATCGCATTCACATTTAGTACCATTTTCTACTTTCGATACCGATGGGACTTTTCTAAGTTTCTGCCAATTGCTTGGCCTAGTTAAAGGTACTTTTTCTCGATGGATATTTTCATATTCTTTCTCAAATTTCTCAAGTGAAATATATTCAATATTCTTCTTTTTGAGTAAGAGATTCATGGGATTTACAAAAATCAATTCTACCAATATTTTCCAATAAAATTAATAATGCTCAAAATTTCACTTTTGATAAATACTCATAATTTGAATTATGCCAAAAATTCCTCTTTTACCATTTAATTACTTGGATCTCAACATCATGGGAATTCCTCTTTTTGTATAAAAATAAATTTACTAAAATTTACTCTTTTCTCATAATCAATTAATTATGCATAATTACAAAAAAAATATTTCTCATGAATATGATGAAAATTATTCTTTTTGCATAGGATGTCCAATCCTAGAATATGGTAGGAAGTCCTCTTTTAGAATTATGCATAAAAATAAGATATGTATTATTTTCTAAAAATTTTACCATAGCTTCGCTGCTATTACTGATAATTCTCAATTTTTTTCTAAAGAATAAAAGCTTGTAAATGAAAATATGATAGTAGTTCCTCTTTTATGCTTAAAATCAAACTATGAATTTAAATCATAATTTTAACCATAATCATAAACTTAATTATGATTATCTCACTAGATTAAGCTCATTCCATTATTTCTCTTTTCCCAAATTGATAGGATAATCTATTTCTCATTTAGAATTAATCAAAGTAGTTTTTAACTACTTATAAATAATCTAACAAAAATAACCATTATTTTGTTAACACAAAATCATAAAAATATCATTTTCTTAATCTCTAGCTTAACAAGTCTAGAGTTTAGCTTAGAATTAAGAGACTATCATTGAGAAGCATCCTTTTTCAAGGGCTTTAGCCATAAAGATGGCTATTCTTTTAGAGAGAGAGATTTACTTAAAGAAAGCATTATAAATAAGCATAAAGATTAACTTTCTCTTAATTAAGCATTAATACTTTAAGGGAAAGCTTGATTTGAATTAAAATAATTATTTAGAAAGCTTCTCAAGCTTGAGAGGAGTTGAGAAGAAGAAAGTCATTGAGATAAATTAGAAAAAAACCATAAAATTTGATTTTACCTCCAAGTTTGGCTTGATTCTCTATTAGCAGCCCCCGACCAATCAATTGGTCCACCAAGAGAAGAAGAGAAACTCCAAGAGTTGTTGTAGAGAGAGAGAGCTCCAAGCTCTCAAGAGAGAGAAAAATTTAAGGGATAATAGAAAATATGATTATTTTAATATAATACTGGCATGAATTTTCCAGGTTCAGTTTGACTCAATTTGGACAAGATTTGGAACAGTTTGGCTCCCTTTTTTATTTGGTTTGATCGAGGAGAGAGGAGAGATAAAAATATCATATTTTTTTGAATTAAAAACCCTTCCACACATGTGAAATAGGCGCCTACCTCAAGAGTCCCCCTTTCCTTACCAAGGTGTCAAAAATGCACCATTATTCTAAAATATCTCATTTTTTTAGTAATATCTCATAATTTTCAACTAATAAACCTTGTACTCAATCAACTCTTTATCTTATGGGAGCATTTACTCATTTTTGGGTATTTTCTTTTATTCTTTAGATTTATCTCATCCCAACACTTGGATTAATCCAATTGGCCCATTGGAACCTTAATTGGACCATAATCCAATTTTTTTTGAAAATGTAGACCCTTAGGCTAAGGTCCCTTTTATACCATTTTCAATTAATTCCTAATGCATATTGGAAAGTTCATTTTGAATTTCTGTTTCAGGGGAGTCCATTTTAGACACTAGGATGATTTTTATATCCAAAGATATCTCAATTTTGGATTATCTCTCTCTATATATTTTCTCTCTCTAGGCCAAAACAGGGTAAAACAAGATCTTTCTTCTATTTTAGAGAGGGGAATAATTTCAAGAACAGAAGGGGAGGATCTTACACCTTTACACCTCAAAAGCTGGAGGGAGGAATCTTACACAAATGTTGAAACTCTCTCTCTCTCTCTCTCTCTCTCTCTCTCTCTCACACACACACACACACACACACACACATGTACACACCTGCACATGCACTAATGCAAACATACACTCTTCCCCCCCCTCCACACACACTCTCTCACACACATAGACTCCCATGTCCATGTCTCTCTCTCTCTCTCTCTCTCTCTCTCTCTTCTCCACTCATACACACACACACACACACACTCTCTCTCTCTCTCTCTTCTCAAACACACTCTCCCACATATAGAAACTCTCTCTCTCTCTCTTCTCAAACACACTCTCCCACATATAGAAACTATCTCTCTCTCTCTCTCTCTCTCTCTCTCTCTCTCTCTCTCTCTTACATACATGCACACACACACACACACACACACATTCTCAAACATACACACACTCTCTCTCTCTCTATCTCACACACACACACACACACACACACATGTAAATATATATTATCCATAAATAAATAAACACACATACATATATATTTTTAATTAATATTAAATTTTAATACATAGGGATGCATGGTGAGCTATGCTCACTCTTAAATAAGTGTATCTTACAAACAATGTCTTTTGCCTTTTCTTTTGCATGCATATGTGTGTGATTGTGTGTGCACATACACACATATGTGTGATTGTGTAATGTCAACTTCATGCATGCATACGTCATGCGCCAATTGTCTTAATTGTGTACATGTGCTAGTGTGTGTATGGTGTGAGTGTGTGTACGTGGTGTGTATGTTTGCATTTGTGTGTATTCATGTGCGAGTGTGTGCATGTACGTGTGTGTGAGCATGTGAATATATCTGTGTGTACATCTTTTTTTAATCTATGTGTGTGCACGTGAACGTGCATGTGTGTGTGTGAGTGTGTGCATGTACCATGTGTGTGCATGTGTGTGCATGTACCATGTGCAAATGTGTATGTGTTTACGTCTATGTATACATGTGTGCATGCATGTGTGTGCACATGTACTTTGTGTATGTGAGTGTATGTATGTGTGTATGTATGTGCTTTGTGTGCATGTACACGCATGTATGTGTGTATGTGCAAGCTTGAGTGTGTGTGTGTGTGTGCGCGCGCGTGTAAGTGTGTATATCTCTATGTGTGTGCACGTGCATCCATGTGTGCGAGTGTGTGTGCATGGTACCGAGGAAAAGAGTTCCCAAGCCGCCTAGCCGGCGATTCATGCAAAAATTAAGGTAGGCATACCACGTACACACCCAATATGAAATTACCATTTATAACATATTCGGCTGGCTTTAAAATAATCCTTCAATAGAAATCATAATATTACTGATCATCATCCTCCAAAATTCAGAGTCCTTTGTATTACAAAATATGTCCTCTGGACTCTCCGTGTTGAAGACCAGTTGGCCAACCAACGAGATCGAGTATCCCAAAATTTGATTCCCAAAATATTTCTCTTTAGTCCATCCGAATCTTCCTCGACGCACGCATGGGTGTCCTAGCAACAAAAACTGCGAGCTCGTGCATCGCCTGGTCATAACCCTCTAGGATCCTCCTTAGGTGTCCTAGCACTTCACTCAGGGATCGCTTCGTCGGTCCTCGCCCATCGTACCCGAAGTGCACCATTTTAACCGTACCGAGGCTGGTCTCAAGATCTCAGCAGGCTTTGTCGTGAGCGACGTCCCTTGACGACTCCCCACCAACTGTTCCAACGAACCTCCTCTTCGTAAAACACATGCCAAATGCTTCCTCCAGCATTCTGGCGTAAAACAATCCTTTAAATGAAAAACAGAGGTTCCAATGCAAGTAAAATTCCTAGTTTGAGATTGGTTCCACAAAACCCCTTTTTCCATAATTCACAGTTTCATAATGAGGATCCTTGATCTCTCATCAAGGTAATCTACCCATCATTTTGTCTGATTGTCCAACTAGATTCTTGGTGAGTTCGGTCAAAGGAAAACTAGTTTAGTTCAACGGTAGTCTATTCTTTGTATTTAGCAATTGGAATTGGTCTCACGAAGTTTTTGCTTGATTCAGATCGAGAGATGGACAAGTAGGTTTACTGTCCGTCCCTCTCGTAGTCCAACCAAATTCATTTCGTTTAGTTCTAACAAGGATTCCCTTCAGATAAACATCTAATTTTTGGGTAAATACCAATTTAGTGATTTTACCAATTAAAATATCTAAAGATATTATTTCAACCACATAATTTTTTGACCTTAATTATAGTGAAAATTCATCTTTTAACACTAAAAATTAATTCAAATCCTTATTTTCTTAAATATCATAAAAAATCTTCTTTTGACCAAATACCAATATCTATTTTTTTGAATAAACTTGAAATCCCTCTTTTTCTCATTTAATGAGTGCAATCCAATTATCATGGGAATTCCTCTTTTATCATAAATTAAATCTATCTAAATTTTCTCTTTAAATTAAATAAAAATATTTAACATCCAAAATATACCAAGAATTCTTCTTTTTCCATTTAAATGATTAAATTCCAAATATGATGAGAATTCCTGTTTCATCATTTAAATTTATACATGCATAAAATAATTTTAACTAAAATTTTTCTTCAAAATTACATAAAAATATCCATTAATTTCATTATGCTAGCAATTCCACTTTTCTCATTTAAATGATTGAATTCCAAATATGGTGGGAATTCCTCTTTCATCATTTAAATTTATCTATGCCTAAAAAATAAATTTAACTAAATTTTCTCTTTAAAAATTAAATAAAAATCTCCATTAATTCCATTATACTAGAAATTTCACTTTTCTCATTTAAATGATTGAATTCCAAATATGGTGGGAATTCCTCTTTCATCATTTAAATTTGTCTATGCATAAAAAATAAATTTAACTAAATTTCTTCTTTAATAAAATATCCATTATTTTGGTATTCCAATTTTTCTCTTTCTCCATTGGAATATATGGACTTCCATTGTCATGGAAATTTCTCTTTTATCATAAAAATGAATTACTAGAAATTCCTCTTTTTTTCTAATTAACTATTTATGCATAAGCATTAAAAATCAAATTTTCCATGGTTATGATGAGAATTATTCAATTAACCTAGGATGACTAATCCTAGAATATGGTAGGAAGTCCTTTTTTCATATCATGTATGAAAATGATTTATGTGTTAATTTTCTAGAAATTTTGCCATAGCTACTATCATTTATATCAATATCCAATTTTGGACTTGATTCCTAAGTTTTTCATAATTTAAGTACCATAAAAGCATTAAAAAGCCACTTCTTTGGCCTCTTATTTGACAAGCATACAGTTTACTTTTAGAATTAAGAATTGCTCCATGAGAAGCATCATTTGAATATAGAATTGGTCATAGGAATTTCCATTCTTTGGGGGAGAGAGAGATATGCTTTAAAAAAACATTTTAATTTAAGCATAAATGTAAACTTTATGTGTTTAATCACTAAAATTCATTAGAAACTTCATTTACATTGAAGAGCCATTCAATTGAATTCTTCTCAAGCTTGAGAGGGGTTGAGAAGTGAAAAACATTTAGAAGGTTAATAAAAAGACCATAAAGTCACACTTTACCTCCTGTTTTGCTTGATTCTTTAGTCGTAGGAGAGGCCCCCAACCAATCAATTGGTTTAGTATGTTGATGAAGACTCCAAAGAAGGTTGAAGAGAGAGAGAAGCTCCAATCTCTCCAAATTGTAGAGGATTTTTAGAGGATAATAGAAAATATGCTTATTTTAGAGTAATATTAGCATGGTCTAGTTCACATATGAGAATACAAAAGAATGAGGGTCTATTTATAGGTGAGTGAGGAAACTAACTGAGTCCAACTAAGTTCTAGAATTTTCCAGCTTCAGTTTGGTTGAATTTTGACAAGATTTGGACCAATTTAGCTCCCTTTTTTACTTGGTTTGATCTAGGATAGAGGAGAGATAAAAATATCTTAATATTTTTGAGTTTAAAACTCCTTCACATGTGTGAAATCCACTGCAGTGTATGTTTCTTTCACTGGAATCAGATGGGCAACTTTGGTTAATCTATCAACTACCACAAAAATGGAGTTGTAACCTGATTGGGCTGAAGGTAATCCAGTGACAAAGTCCATACTGATACATTCCCACTTCATATGTGTAATGTCTAGAGGCTGCAGTTTCCTTGGCATCTTGACTCTCTGAACACATTAAGCATTTCCGCACATGATTAAGTACATCCTTTTTGAGTCTTGGCCAAAAGAAGCTTTTCTTCACAGACATATAGGTTTTTATAAACCCTGGATGTCCAGCTATTAGGCTATCATGGGCTTCTCTCAGCATTCTTCCCTTTATTCCCTCATCATTGATACATAGCTGATTATTATAGTAAATGCATCCTTCATCCAATTTGTACCCAAGAACTCGACTCATTTCCTGAGGAGTCTTGCTTTCCTGCATCAAAAGGGTAGCAATAGGGGCAAAGAATTTGTCCTACACGATTTTCTCCTTTGCTTCACTGATCAATGGATTTGACACCACTGTAATTGCAAGCAAGGAGGCTTTTCTGTTGAGCGCATCTGCAACCACATTTTCTTTCCCCGGTCGATACTTAATTTCATAATCAAATTCCTGCACGGTCTGCATACATCTCCTTTGACGCATGTTGAGATCCCTTTGGGTGAAGATCCACTTTAGACTTTGATGATCTGTCATCAAGGTGAACCTTTGTCCCAAAAGATAATGTCTCCATAACTTCAGAGCATACACTACTGAGAGTAACTCCAAGTCATGGACGGCATAATTTCTCTCATGTGTTCTGAGTTTTCTGGATTCATAGGCCACTGCATGACCTTCTTGCATAAGAGCACCGCCTAAGGCAAACCCCCTGGCATGACCTTCTTGCATAAGAGCACCGCTTAAGGCAAACCTGTAAGATTCCTCCCCCAACCCCTTTTTGATGTCTAGTATCTTCCCCTGTAATCAACCCTCTTCAGAAATATAAAGACCTTGTTTCTATCTGTTTTAGCCTAGAGAGAGAAAAATATTCTAGAGAGAGAATATTCAGATTTTGAATATTTTTGGATAGAAAAATATCTCTTCTAATTCAGATGAGTTCCCCTGAAACAGAAATTCGAAAAAGAATTTTCAATGTGCAATTGGAATTAATTGAAAATAGCTATAAAGAACCTTAGCCTAAGGGTCTAGATTTTCAGAAATCTTTAGACTATGGTCCAATTAAGGTTCCTATGGACCAATAGCATCAATCCATGTGTAGGGAGGAGATAAATCCAACTTGTAAAAAGAAAATACCCAAAAATGAGTAAATGCTCACATGAGGTGAAGAGTTGAAAATGTACAAGGTTTATTAGTAAAAAAACTATGTGCAATATTAAAAATATGAGATATTTTGGGTATAATGATTTTATTATGACACATATGTAAGGAAGGGGAGTCCCTTAAATGCTCACATAAGATGAAGAGTTGAAAATGTACAAGGATTATTAGTAAAAAACTATGAGCAATATTAAAAATATGACATATGTAAGGAAGGGGAATTCTTTAAAGGAGGTGCATATTTCACATAAGATGAAGAGTTGAAAATGTACAAGGATTATTAGTAAAAAAACTATGAGCAATATTAAAATGATTCCATTATGACACATATGTAAGGAAGAGGAGTTCTTTAAAGGAGGTGCATATTTCACATGCTTGAATGAGTTTTAAACTCATAAAAATTGAGATATTTCATCTCTCCTCTCTCCTCATTCAAGTCTAGTTCCAAAAAGTTAGCTTAACTGACCTAAAAATGGTCAAATATTGACCAAACTGATTTAGAAAATTCTAGAATCAGTTTGTTTGGTTAGGAGCTCAATTTTTCCTATAAATAGAAGCCTCCCCCTTGTTGAAAAATAGATAGTGTTTATGCATCGTTACTCTACTCCACCTAAGCCAAGAACTGTGAATTCATTTAATAATTCACTAGTTTTTGGAGCTTCCCTCTTTCTTCAATCCCCATTAGTGGCTCCATCAACATACTTAACCAATTGATTGGTTGGGGGCCTCTACCGTGAACAAAGAATCAAGCAAGTTGTAAGGTAATTAGTGAATATTGATCTTTCTATAATTTCTCAATGTTTCTCTCTTCTCAACCCCTCTCAAGCTTGAGAAGTTTAATTGGTATGGTTTTTTTTAAATGCTATTGAAGTTTGAATAGTAGTGAAGAGTTACATAATGCTATTGAAGTTAATTTTCATTTATGTTTAAATTCTAATGATTTTTATGTAAATTCTCTCTCTCACTCAAGAAATGGTCATACTCATGACCCATTCTCAATCCAAATCAAGCTTTTCATAAAGCTTTTCCTAAACCAAGATTAAGCTATGCTTAAGGCCAAATTAATGGCTTTTTTCTATGCTTTTAGTTTATGTATATTAATGATTCAATCCATTATGGATTGATAATCCAATTAGAGATTATTTTAATTATTTTCTTAATGATAAGCATTATCCCTTAGAAAAAATTGAGATTTATCAGTCATAGCAGCGGAGCTATGGCAAAATTTTTATAAAAATTATGCATAAAATAATCTCATTCAAAGCATAAAAAGAGGACTTCCTACCATATTCTAGGAATTATCATCCTAGATTAATTGAAAGAATTTCATTACAATCATGGAGAAATTGAATTTTAATATTATGCATAATGGATAATTTTTTTATATCAAAAGTGTTATTTTTACCATTTTTGTTTCATGCATAGAAGTATGCATAATGGATAAATTTTTATATCAAAAGTGTTATTTTTATCATTTTTAATTTTCATGCATAGAAGTATGCATAAAAGAAATTTTTTTATATCAAAAGTGTTACTTTTATCATTTTTAATTTTCATGCATAGAAGTATGCATAAAAGAAATTTTTTTTATATCAAAAGTGTTACTTTTATCATTTTTAATTTTCATGCATAGAAGTATGCATAAAAGAAATTTTTTTTTATATATCAAAAGTGTTACTTTTATCATTTTTAATTTTCATGCATAGAAGTATGCATAAAGGAAAATTTTTATATCAAAAGTGTTACTTTTATCATTTTTAATTTTCATGCATAGAAGTATGCATAAAGGAAAAATTTTTATATCAAAAGTGTTACTTTTATCATTTTTAATTTTCATGCATAGAAGTATGCATAAAAGTTGATTATTTTATTATAAAAGTGTGACTTTTATCATAATTAAATTTCATGCATAGAGGTATGCATAAAAGTTGATTATTTTATTGTAAGAGTGTTACTTTTATCATATTGGATTTCATGCATATAGGTATGCATAAAAGATATTCTTTTTATACTAAAAGTGTGATTTTCCTCATAAATGGATTTTATGCATAAATTACATGCATAAGAGAAATTCTTTTATTCTAAAAGTGTAATTCCTACCAAATTGAATTTATGCATAGGAAGATGCATAAAAGATTGATTCAAAAGTGTCATTCTCATCTAAATTGAATTTATGCATAGGAAGATGCATAAAAGATTGAATTTTAATTCAAAAGTATCATTTTCATTTAAAATGAATTTATGCATAGGAAGATGCAAAAAAAAGATTGATTTTTACTTCGAAAGTATTAATCTCCTTAAATGGAATTTATGCATAAATAAATGTGTAAAGAAATCTTATATCAAATATAAGAGTTCTCTTGTATTCTATAAATAGATATGAGATGTGATAGGATGTGATAAGAGGTGTATAAGATGTGATAAGAGGTAATAAGATGAATTAAGATGTGATAAGATGTGTATGAGATGAGGTAAGAAGTGTATGTGATAGGATAAGATGTATATGGGTTGTGATGATAGGGCAAGAATGGATGTGATGTAAAAGATTAGATGTGAAGGCATATGGGGTTATATGAATGGGAATGTGGAAATGGATGTATGTATGTGGATGTGTGGATGTGGAGATGGGAGTGTGGATGTATGAATGTGAAAATAGATGTATGCATGAAGATGTATATGCATAGATGTGAATGTGGATGTAGATGTGGTTGTATAGATGTGAATGTGGAATGTGGATATGGATGTATGTGGATGTAGAGGTGGATGTATAGATGTGAATGAAAATGTGGATGTGGATGTATGTGAATGTGGATGTAGATGTGGATGTATAGATGTGAATGTGGAAAGTGGATGTGGATGTATGTATGTATGTGGATGTGGATGTGGATGTATGTATGTATGTATGTGGATGTGGATGTGGATGTATGTATGTATGTGGATGTAGATGTGGATGTATAGATGTGAATGGAAATGTGGATGTGGATGTATGTGAATGTGGATGTGGATGTATGTGAATGTAGATGTAGATGTGGATGTATAGATGTGAATGTGGAATGTGGATGTGGATGTATGTATGTATGTGGATGTAGATGTGGATGTATAGATGTGAATGAGAATGTGGATGTGGATGTATGTATGTATATGGATGTGGATGTGGATGTGGATGTATGAATGAGGACGTGATAGTGGATGTATGCATGTGGATGTGGATTTATGGATGTGGATATGGATGTGTATGTATGAATGTGGATATGGGATGTGGATGTATAAATGAGGATGTGAAAATGGAGGTAAGCATGTAGATGTGAATGTGGATGTATGGATGTGGATGTATGGATGTGGATGTGAATGTGGATGTGGATGTGGATGTATGGATGTGGATATGGATGTGAATATATGATATGTGATGTGAAGGAATCTGAAGTGAAGAGATGAAAAATGATGTGATTGGATGAGTACACATATAAATGGAATGTGGAATAAGTAATGTGGATTAATGAGGGATAATGTGGAAAAATGAGAGTTAATATAGAAATTGTATTTGTAAACTGTTTGTAAATGCTGTTTGTAAATGGCTGTTTTATGTCAAGAATGCTGGGGAAGCATTTTGACCGTCTTGTGTTTAAGGTCGTGGAGACCTAACTGATAAAGTTGCAACTGCTGACGGAGAGTCAATGGAGGACGTCTCGCGTAGCAAGGTCGACCGAGGTCTTGACCAGCCTCGGTTCGATTTAAATGGTGAGCTTCCGGTACGGTGGATGAGGGACCAAGGAAGCGGCCTATGAGTGAAGCGCTAGGTCACCTGCGAAGGATCCTAGAGGGTGCTGACCATACGGTGCTCGGGCTCTGGGTCGCCGAAGATACCCACACGTGCGTCGTGGAAGATATTGGAACAAGGAGTAAGAGTTGTTTTGTGAAACCGGGCATGGATCTAGTTGATTGACCTTGCTGGTCTTCAATGGATGAGTCCATGGCTCTTTATATGGATCTGTTGGTTGATCTTGCTGATCTTCAATGAGAGTCCATCTTGATTTTTATAAGTGATTATATTGCCGAGTATTATGGGCTAGGAACTATTGAAAAGGCCCCTGTGTGGACAGGTGGTGAGCGTTCTAGTTGCCAATGATGCCATAGATACTCTGATGAAGGAATGATGGGAAATTATGAATCAACTGGATAAATTGGAAGATTGTGATCAGTAGTACTATGGTTTCCTTAAAGGATTGTTTTAAAGTTAGCTGATGCTAAGAAAAAGGCAATTTCATATTGGGTGTGTAAGTGGTGTGGCTAGTTTTATGTTTGTATGAACTTCCGGCTAGGGGGCCTTGGAACTCTTTTCCTTGGTACCCGGGACAAAACCTAACCAAATTCCAAATTGGATCCCATCACTACAGTGGTTGGGTGGTTGGCTAACCCATGGGATCGGATGGGGTTAGGCTGGACTGATGGATCCGTAAATCGAGATTTAAATTCTATTATTACGATAGATGAAGTAAATCCCGGATAGAAATTGTTCTATGGATAGGAATCAACGGCTGTGCCTCTTAATGGGGAAAAAAGCGTTGATCCCAATGATCCAAGTGCAAGTTCTTCCTTGATTTGACCAAGTACCGTTAAAGGTGCAGTCAGATCAGTTTGATCAGTAATGATCTTGACTACGTTAGAGTAAAGAGTTATCCTGGTGGAATCGCCCGTGCTTTCCGGGTAAAGGAAGTTTTTCCGGTTTCGGTTTTAGACAAACCGACGGATTAGTCTCTTGTCCGGATATCCGTGGGCGAGGCCCCGAGTGTGGGACCCCTGTCCCGCGCGAGAAGTGCTACTTCCGCTGCTAGCACCCCGAATCCGTTGCTCGGTGGGAACAGGGATCTCACAGTTGGTATCAGAGCGAAATTGAAAGCTAATAAAGATAATTAAATTCTTATCTGAAATTGGTAAAAAGAATTTAGAAATAGCATTTTCATAATGTATTTTCATTCCGTAAGCTTCTTTAATGAAGAAATTTTAATTAAAAAAAAATTATTTTTATAGATGGAAGTTCCCCATTTATCTGGTATTCCCGACCTCACCCAGTCTCAAGATATGATTGCGTTTGCCTTCGAGCATCTCATCTCTTCCGCTTCAACTCGAATAAGCCGAAGAAGACTCGCACGCCATTTCGAGGATTTATATTTTCCTAACCCAGCGGAGAGAATTCAGCATAAGTGGTTTGCAGGGCAATATGTCCACGCCTCTTGCAACCGCCGTGCAATGCTGTGGGAGAACCTCTCATTGGCTATGATTTTGTTAAAGCTGAAAATCGTACGTGGCGTCATTTTATATCATTCAACGCCTCGAAATTTCAGGCTTGCATGCCAAGTCTACAGACTTCTTAGTTGTTTTATTCCTAAATGGAATATAATAGCTCCCTTGTCAGTAAGTGGACGTTTGTATCAGGGCATGGCTATGGCCCAATACCGTCGTCATATGCGTTTCCCAAGGAGATTTTGAATTCTGGAGCCGAGCTGCTCTATGTACATAATGCAACTTTTATATAAATAAAAAAATATTTTCCGGAGAAAAAAAAAATTCTTGTTGTATAAATGATTGTTTACGGCGGACGATCTGTGGATAAAGAAAAATCTATTTATCAGACTTAAGTCATAGATCTCCAATAAGATCAACTGAGGAGCAAATTATGTCAAAAGTTTATCAAGACGCACAAAAAGGTTGTAATTGTTGATATAATTCATACAAATTGTTAATTCAAATTGAAATTCGTAAATTAGTAATTGGGTCTTCAATTGAAGTACCGCAATTGTATGGAACCCTGACTTGCTTGAGACCTAGACATGATGGTATTTACCTTATAGTTTCGAGTATCATGACTATCCGTATATACCGAGGGTATAACTGCAGCTCTTTACCGACAGTATATACGAGTAAATCTAAGACTTGAAATTATAAGCGTTAATGCTATCCAGATGATGATTTCGAATGTGGTTGATATGATTTTTAATTCTGTTTGAGAATTGATGAATTGAATTGGATTCTGATTGAAAAATGACGATTTTCGAAATTTAGTTGAAATGTAATAAGCTGAGCGAAACCACAATGAGGATGAATGGGACGAGTCCCAGTGATGATATTCATAACTGGAATGATGATAATGATTTCAGCAAATCACTTTGAGATTAGTGGATTGTGCTGTCAGATTGCTACTGTTAACACTTGAGACGGTAGATTAAGTTAAGGGATGACAAATTGAGAAATTACTTAACTAAAATTCCTGTGGAGGAATGTTCAGAAGGAAAATTTTCAGACTAATGGACCATTATCGTGTTAAAGATATGAATGATATGATCTGAATGAATTGTTATTTAATGATGAGTTCTATATAAGGGATAATTATCCCCGTATTCTGTTGGGTTGACCAGAATATAAGGAACCCCAGAATAAATTGGATCTTAAGAAAAAGAGTTGTCCTCTACCTTGCGAGATGAGGACATCTCGCACTTTTCAAGTGGGGTAGAATGTAAGATTCTCCCCCAGCCTTCGAGGTATACAGGAGTAAGTATCTCCCTTTCTGATCTTATAATTATTCTCTCTCTAAAATAAAAGAAAGATTCTGTTTAAAAAAGGAAGAACCTTTTCCCTGAATACTTCTCAAGAGTCCCACCTGTTTTAAGATTCAGAACAATGAGTTCAGAAGTGAGAATCGATGTTTTGGATATCAAGGTTTTGGTCTTCATTCGAGTACGGCCCAAAAGAAGTTCTTTATCTCTTGGGAAGTATAAGAAGTTATCTCCCAGATATTGTGGACCAAAGAAAGTAGGTGATTTAGCTTACGAACTTCTTTTATCTCCTCATCTCAAAGTTCTAAATGCCTTCTATAGAAAAATATGCCAAACCCAAATCATGGAAAGACGGTAAAACTTCAGTGGCAAGTTACCGTTGGCTTCTAAGTTACGCTAGCTCCTTCCTTTATATAAGTCGTAACCTTTACTTGTCGTTCACAGTAATCTTACTCCCATCGATCTCCTTTCTTTCTTAATCTCCTTCATGGCTTGGCAACAAGAATTAGTTTTATCCATAATGATTCCTCACCTTCAAGACGCAAGTGAGTCTGTGAAGAAGGATTTTATAGAACAGTATGAGCGCTCACTTTTTCCTCACCTAGGAACTTCTGTAGCGCAGACCAAATGGCGGACCTATCAAGACATAACTAGGGTAACACCCTGGGGTCAGCAGCACTTTCGTAACAATGTCCGCTTGGCCATGGTTATCGAAGCCTTGGGTTTGGGTCCTCGATACTACTGCGTCATGAGATCAAGACATCTTGGGTTTTCTGAGCGGGTCTTCTTACTGGCGTGTTTTCTTCCTCATGAGAAGATATGCCTTTACCCCGTTTTTGGCTTGCCTCTCAGAGGTCCTTTTGTTAGAACACCTCATACCACTGAGATAGGCGCAGCAATAACCCACAGAATCATTCCCATAGATGAGTTACCTTATACTTGTGCAGCTTGTGAGGACTGCTTTTGTGACCATATGATGGACGGGCTTATGGAAGTGTAAAGAGTTCCTCTATCTTTACTGTATAAGTTCCGAGAATGAATAAAGTTTAAATCTTGTTCGTATTTTGAATCTTGCTCTCTTTAAGACTTATCTTGGTGGTTAATCTTGATTAAAATTTTTCTCTAAGTCTCATATTCGTGAATCTTGCGAAATTATCACAAGTTGCGAGATGAGGACATCTCGCGTTTTTTAAGTGGGGTAGAATGTAAGATTCCTCCCCCAACCCCTTTTTGATGTCTAGTATCTTCCCCTGTAATCAACCCTCTTCAGAAATATAAAGACCTTGTTTCTATCTGTTTTAGCCTAGAGAGAGAAAAATATTCTAGAGAGAGAATATTCAGATTTTGAATATTTTTGGATAGAAAAATATCTCTTCTAATTCAGATGAGTTCCCCTGAAACAGAAATTCGAAAAAGAATTTTCAATGTGCAATTGGAATTAATTGAAAATAGCTATAAAGAACCTTAGCCTAAGGGTCTAGATTTTCAGAAATCTTTAGACTATGGTCCAATTAAGGTTCCTATGGACCAATAGCATCAATCCATGTGTAGGGAGGAGATAAATCCAACTTGTAAAAAGAAAATACCCAAAAATGAGTAAATGCTCACATGAGGTGAAGAGTTGAAAATGTACAAGGTTTATTAGTAAAAAAACTATGTGCAATATTAAAAATATGAGATATTTTGGGTATAATGATTTTATTATGACACATATGTAAGGAAGGGGAGTCCCTTAAATGCTCACATAAGATGAAGAGTTGAAAATGTACAAGGATTATTAGTAAAAAACTATGAGCAATATTAAAAATATGACATATGTAAGGAAGGGGAATTCTTTAAAGGAGGTGCATATTTCACATAAGATGAAGAGTTGAAAATGTACAAGGATTATTAGTAAAAAAACTATGAGCAATATTAAAATGATTCCATTATGACACATATGTAAGGAAGAGGAGTTCTTTAAAGGAGGTGCATATTTCACATGCTTGAATGAGTTTTAAACTCATAAAAATTGAGATATTTCATCTCTCCTCTCTCCTCATTCAAGTCTAGTTCCAAAAAGTTAGCTTAACTGACCTAAAAATGGTCAAATATTGACCAAACTGATTTAGAAAATTCTAGAATCAGTTTGTTTGGTTAGGAGCTCAATTTTTCCTATAAATAGAAGCCTCCCCCTTGTTGAAAAATAGATAGTGTTTATGCATCGTTACTCTACTCCACCTAAGCCAAGAACTGTGAATTCATTTAATAATTCACTAGTTTTTGGAGCTTCCCTCTTTCTTCAATCCCCATTAGTGGCTCCATCAACATACTTAACCAATTGATTGGTTGGGGGCCTCTACCGTGAACAAAGAATCAAGCAAGTTGTAAGGTAATTAGTGAATATTGATCTTTCTATAATTTCTCAATGTTTCTCTCTTCTCAACCCCTCTCAAGCTTGAGAAGTTTAATTGGTATGGTTTTTTTTAAATGCTATTGAAGTTTGAATAGTAGTGAAGAGTTACATAATGCTATTGAAGTTAATTTTCATTTATGTTTAAATTCTAATGATTTTTATGTAAATTCTCTCTCTCACTCAAGAAATGGTCATACTCATGACCCATTCTCAATCCAAATCAAGCTTTTCATAAAGCTTTTCCTAAACCAAGATTAAGCTATGCTTAAGGCCAAATTAATGGCTTTTTTCTATGCTTTTAGTTTATGTATATTAATGATTCAATCCATTATGGATTGATAATCCAATTAGAGATTATTTTAATTATTTTCTTAATGATAAGCATTATCCCTTAGAAAAAATTGAGATTTATCAGTCATAGCAGCGGAGCTATGGCAAAATTTTTATAAAAATTATGCATAAAATAATCTCATTCAAAGCATAAAAAGAGGACTTCCTACCATATTCTAGGAATTATCATCCTAGATTAATTGAAAGAATTTCATTACAATCATGGAGAAATTGAATTTTAATATTATGCATAATGGATAATTTTTTTATATCAAAAGTGTTATTTTTACCATTTTTGTTTCATGCATAGAAGTATGCATAATGGATAAATTTTTATATCAAAAGTGTTATTTTTATCATTTTTAATTTTCATGCATAGAAGTATGCATAAAAGAAATTTTTTTATATCAAAAGTGTTACTTTTATCATTTTTAATTTTCATGCATAGAAGTATGCATAAAAGAAATTTTTTTTATATCAAAAGTGTTACTTTTATCATTTTTAATTTTCATGCATAGAAGTATGCATAAAAGAAATTTTTTTTTATATATCAAAAGTGTTACTTTTATCATTTTTAATTTTCATGCATAGAAGTATGCATAAAGGAAAATTTTTATATCAAAAGTGTTACTTTTATCATTTTTAATTTTCATGCATAGAAGTATGCATAAAGGAAAAATTTTTATATCAAAAGTGTTACTTTTATCATTTTTAATTTTCATGCATAGAAGTATGCATAAAAGTTGATTATTTTATTATAAAAGTGTGACTTTTATCATAATTAAATTTCATGCATAGAGGTATGCATAAAAGTTGATTATTTTATTGTAAGAGTGTTACTTTTATCATATTGGATTTCATGCATATAGGTATGCATAAAAGATATTCTTTTTATACTAAAAGTGTGATTTTCCTCATAAATGGATTTTATGCATAAATTACATGCATAAGAGAAATTCTTTTATTCTAAAAGTGTAATTCCTACCAAATTGAATTTATGCATAGGAAGATGCATAAAAGATTGATTCAAAAGTGTCATTCTCATCTAAATTGAATTTATGCATAGGAAGATGCATAAAAGATTGAATTTTAATTCAAAAGTATCATTTTCATTTAAAATGAATTTATGCATAGGAAGATGCAAAAAAAAGATTGATTTTTACTTCGAAAGTATTAATCTCCTTAAATGGAATTTATGCATAAATAAATGTGTAAAGAAATCTTATATCAAATATAAGAGTTCTCTTGTATTCTATAAATAGATATGAGATGTGATAGGATGTGATAAGAGGTGTATAAGATGTGATAAGAGGTAATAAGATGAATTAAGATGTGATAAGATGTGTATGAGATGAGGTAAGAAGTGTATGTGATAGGATAAGATGTATATGGGTTGTGATGATAGGGCAAGAATGGATGTGATGTAAAAGATTAGATGTGAAGGCATATGGGGTTATATGAATGGGAATGTGGAAATGGATGTATGTATGTGGATGTGTGGATGTGGAGATGGGAGTGTGGATGTATGAATGTGAAAATAGATGTATGCATGAAGATGTATATGCATAGATGTGAATGTGGATGTAGATGTGGTTGTATAGATGTGAATGTGGAATGTGGATATGGATGTATGTGGATGTAGAGGTGGATGTATAGATGTGAATGAAAATGTGGATGTGGATGTATGTGAATGTGGATGTAGATGTGGATGTATAGATGTGAATGTGGAAAGTGGATGTGGATGTATGTATGTATGTGGATGTGGATGTGGATGTATGTATGTATGTATGTGGATGTGGATGTGGATGTATGTATGTATGTGGATGTAGATGTGGATGTATAGATGTGAATGGAAATGTGGATGTGGATGTATGTGAATGTGGATGTAGATGTGGATGTGGATGTATGTGAATGTAGATGTAGATGTGGATGTATAGATGTGAATGTGGAATGTGGATGTGGATGTATGTATGTATGTGGATGTAGATGTGGATGTATAGATGTGAATGAGAATGTGGATGTGGATGTATGTATGTATATGGATGTGGATGTGGATGTGGATGTATGAATGAGGACGTGATAGTGGATGTATGCATGTGGATGTGGATTTATGGATGTGGATATGGATGTGTATGTATGAATGTGGATATGGGATGTGGATGTATAAATGAGGATGTGAAAATGGAGGTAAGCATGTAGATGTGAATGTGGATGTATGGATGTGGATGTGAATGTGGATGTGGATGTGGATGTATGGATGTGGATATGGATGTGAATATATGATATGTGATGTGAAGGAATCTGAAGTGAAGAGATGAAAAATGATGTGATTGGATGAGTACACATATAAATGGAATGTGGAATAAGTAATGTGGATTAATGAGGGATAATGTGGAAAAATGAGAGTTAATATAGAAATTGTATTTGTAAACTGTTTGTAAATGCTGTTTGTAAATGGCTGTTTTATGTCAAGAATGCTGGGGAAGCATTTTGACCGTCTTGTGTTTAAGGTCGTGGAGACCTAACTGATAAAGTTGCAACTGCTGACGGAGAGTCAATGGAGGACGTCTCGCGTAGCAAGGTCGACCGAGGTCTTGACCAGCCTCGGTTCGATTTAAATGGTGAGCTTCCGGTACGGTGGATGAGGGACCAAGGAAGCGGCCTATGAGTGAAGCGCTAGGTCACCTGCGAAGGATCCTAGAGGGTGCTGACCATACGGTGCTCGGGCTCTGGGTCGCCGAAGATACCCACACGTGCGTCGTGGAAGATATTGGAACAAGGAGTAAGAGTTGTTTTGTGAAACCGGGCATGGATCTAGTTGATTGACCTTGCTGGTCTTCAATGGATGAGTCCATGGCTCTTTATATGGATCTGTTGGTTGATCTTGCTGATCTTCAATGAGAGTCCATCTTGATTTTTATAAGTGATTATATTGCCGAGTATTATGGGCTAGGAACTATTGAAAAGGCCCCTGTGTGGACAGGTGGTGAGCGTTCTAGTTGCCAATGATGCCATAGATACTCTGATGAAGGAATGATGGGAAATTATGAATCAACTGGATAAATTGGAAGATTGTGATCAGTAGTACTATGGTTTCCTTAAAGGATTGTTTTAAAGTTAGCTGATGCTAAGAAAAAGGCAATTTCATATTGGGTGTGTAAGTGGTGTGGCTAGTTTTATGTTTGTATGAACTTCCGGCTAGGGGGCCTTGGAACTCTTTTCCTTGGTACCCGGGACAAAACCTAACCAAATTCCAAATTGGATCCCATCACTACAGTGGTTGGGTGGTTGGCTAACCCATGGGATCGGATGGGGTTAGGCTGGACTGATGGATCCGTAAATCGAGATTTAAATTCTATTATTACGATAGATGAAGTAAATCCCGGATAGAAATTGTTCTATGGATAGGAATCAACGGCTGTGCCTCTTAATGGGGAAAAAAGCGTTGATCCCAATGATCCAAGTGCAAGTTCTTCCTTGATTTGACCAAGTACCGTTAAAGGTGCAGTCAGATCAGTTTGATCAGTAATGATCTTGACTACGTTAGAGTAAAGAGTTATCCTGGTGGAATCGCCCGTGCTTTCCGGGTAAAGGAAGTTTTTCCGGTTTCGGTTTTAGACAAACCGACGGATTAGTCTCTTGTCCGGATATCCGTGGGCGAGGCCCCGAGTGTGGGACCCCTGTCCCGCGCGAGAAGTGCTACTTCCGCTGCTAGTACCCCGAATCCGTTGCTCGGTGGGAACAGGGATCTCACAAAACCCACTAGCATGAGTAACTACCTCAAAGGGCTTGGTAAAATCTGGCAACTTAAGGACACAGTTGGTTACTAAGGCTATCTTCAGTTTATCAAAGGCACTGTGACACATTACAGCCCACTGAAAAAGTGTACTCTTCTTGAGAAGGTTGGTTAAAGGGGATGCTATCTGATCATACCTAGGTATAAAGATCCTATACCATCCAGTTAATCCTAGGAATCCTCTGACTTCCTTTACTGTCTTGGGTTCCAGTCATTCTACAACTACTTGGATCTTTGCGGGGTCAAGAGAAATCCCATCTTTTGACACTATGAATCCCAAGTATTCTACTTGGTCAATAGAGAAAGAACACTTGCTCTTCTTTGCGGGGTCAAGATAAATCCCATCTTTTGACACTATGAATCCCAAGTATTCTACTTGGTCAATAGAGAAAGAACACTTGCTCTTCTTTGCAAAGAGTTGGTGTTTCCTTAGGATTTCTAGGACCTTGCACACATGATCTCTTCATGATCTGTAGCATAATTTTAGTATACCAAGATATCGTCAAAGAAGACAAGAACAAAATCATCCAAGTATTCTCTGAGAATATCCTGCATAAGATGATTAAATGTCGCCGGGGGCATTAGTCAATCCAAACAGCACGACTGTGAACTCATAATGCCCATAGCGATTATTGAATGATGTGTTTGGGATGTCCTGCTCCTTGATTCTGATCTGGTAATACCCGGATTTGAGATCTATCTTTGTGAACATTTGGGTCCCACTTAACCGATCCAAAAGCTCATCAATCCTAGGAATAGGATACTTATTCTTAATTGTTAATTGATTCAATCCTTTGTAGTCACAATACAGAGTCTTAGCGTTGCATCTTTCTTCTTTTGAAAGAGAATGGGTGCACCCCAAGGTGAGACACTGGGT
The DNA here is from genome assembly GCF_041138505.1 of Cibotium barometz. Taxonomy (NCBI): domain Eukaryota; kingdom Viridiplantae; phylum Streptophyta; class Polypodiopsida; order Cyatheales; family Cibotiaceae; genus Cibotium; species Cibotium barometz. The sequence continues at coordinate 10,961,878 of NC_141050.1, read as the reverse complement.
CTGACGAATCCCTGTTCTAACAGTTGTAACTGCTCCTTAAGTTCTATAGCTTTAGGGATTGGCATTTTGTATGCATGCTGAGCCACTGGCTAAGCTCCGGCGGGGGTTAACTCGATCTCATGATCTACTTCACGAGATGGAGGCATCTCAGTCAGCTCTTCAGGGAACACATCTGCATACTCACTTAACCACTCTGGTTTTTTAGCCTTGCATTTTATGTCTACTGGAATCATTTTAACGACATACACAGCTTGCCTCTTTCTGAGCCCTTTTAATAATTTGGAGGCCTTGACTAATTGTAGCACTGGGGATCTGGAAATTCTAGTTCCTTGAACTTTATTCCCATGAAGGTCAAGGAAAGAGATGGTTCCTTTGTGACAATGAATCTCAGCCTGATTCTTATGGAACCAATCCATTCCAAGGATTCTATCATAGACTCCCAAGTGTAGGACTCTGAATTGGCACTCTGTTACGTTCCCATCTAGGCTAAACTGAATAAGGTCAGTCTCAAGGTGTGTGAAAAGAATCTTTCGACTGGCCAATTCCACTTGCATAGGTTTCCCTGATTTTTGATTTAAGACTAATTTACGCAGACATCCTGGGGAAATAAAAGAATGAGTACTGCCTGAATCAATCAAAAGCTTGAATTGCTTACCCTGGTACTCTACTCGAGTCTGGAGGACTGAGAATTCTAGGTTATTCCCCTGATGCTCTATTGCTGCATAGATCTGTCCTTTTTCTTCCTCCACTTCATCAGCTATAGTGACTGCTCTAGCTGCTGCAGTGTGAGGTAGAACTCTCTCTCTTTGGTTGTTCCAATTATGGGAGGGAGTTTGCAAACTCCTTTGCATGGAGGCTACAGGCTGAGATGGAACTCTTTTGGGGTTGCCTTGATTCTGGCCCAATCATCTACTCCCATTCATTTTCCAACTCCACCTCCCTCACCAACCCCACCCTCACCTCCATCCTTGATATTAAATTTAGGCATGTACACCGCACTAATAGATTTACCTTCAACCTCGACAAACCCTTCCCCCATGCCAAATGCCAACCTCGCCATGGGTGCCTCTTACTATAGTGGTTAACATACCCCTCGCCCTAATTCAGGTCCCCATCCTCAGAGCTGGCCGGATCTAGCGGTAGCAGATCGAATAGGTTTGGATAAAATCACGATGCGAGGTAAGAGTTAAGGGTGCTTGATGGAAGACTCGATAGCTTGTCTAGAAGGTAGTTCTATCTCTAAATTCTGGGTCCCTGGCTTCCTTGTCCCACTGAAGGAGATGGGCAATCCTTGAGCTACTGCCCAAACCTCTGACATCCAAAGCATCTATTCTCGCTTCGAAGCTCTTTCCTTTGCATTCTTGGGATAGCCAGAGTTCCTGAGAAAGTACTTCGAGAGAAAGGTTTTCCTTCATTCCTGAAGCTTCCTATCTCCAAATTTTGGTTGGGACCTTGGTGTCTCTTTGGAGGCGGAAGGTTGGAAGAACTTCCTAGTGTCTGAAATCTCTTGAAGGATGAGGGAGCTAGCTTTGGCGGGACTTTCACGATGAAGGCTTTGGCAAAGTCCTTCGCCATTCTGACAGCTTCTACCATGGACACTGGCTTGGCATTCTTGACCAGTGTGTCTAAGAGTTCGTTCACTTACTAGGTGTTATTGGAAAGACCCTGGTTGACACATGGCAAAGTAAAGTAGGACTAGGGCAGAAACAAAATCTCTATTAGAAAGGAGAAGTGGAGTTCGTGTTGATCTTTCCGACGTGAAGGGATCAGTAACACCTGCTCAAAGGCCAGTTCAATGCAGAGATATTCATTTGAAATTTGCAGCAATGTGATGAGCTATGGTGGATCAAATGCTAGAATCAACATCATTAACAAAGATATTAGACGATAATTAAGATGTGATTAGTGAGCAATTAACTGATAGCTTAATGTAGGCATGGATAATCAATCAAAAAACGAGCTAATTCTCATTAGGCCAATGCCTCAATTTATAGAGTTTACATCCAAGCATCCAATCCCATTAATTCACTCCACCTCTTTTGCTTGATTCTCTCCACCTCTTCCCAAAATATCTCCACACCTCCTAAATCTCCTCATGCTACCCTTTATTCTCTCGCAGTAGATACTTCTCACCTTTTCACATCTTCTCTCACATTTACAGATTCTCTTTTACAGCCTCTTGCCAAGGGCTTGTTCCTGCACACACCTTATTCACTTATATATTTCAACACCTCCCCTCAACTGAATACTCCTAGCACACCTGGACCCTATACCAAGTTTCCCTCTTACTTGATAGTCCGCGTAGCACACCTCCCCTCAAGTGAATAATCCTAGCACACTTGAACCCTATACCAAGTTTCCTTCTTACTTGATAGTCCGCAACCAGTGCCTCAAGTCCCTAAACTCATAGTCCTTCTCTCTCTCTCTCTCTCTCTCTATGTGTCCAAGGCTACTACAAGTGCTTGCGACCTTGACTAAAGTGCTCACACATACATCTACCACATGGCCTACATCATCGGCGGTGGCTCAGAGGTGGTTTTACTCTGTTGGGGCAGGTTACATTGGGTTGTGGGTTTTCTCTCTCTCTCTCTCTCTCTCTCTCTCTCTCTCTCTCACAAAGATTTTCACATGGCTCCTCACTTCTTGGAGCCTCACATCTTCTCTTGTCTTCACTCTTCTTGTTGTGGCAGCTTTTCTTCACGCGTCCATGTCTTCCTTCAATGCTTCCTCTAGCTCTTCTTCTTGGTGTTGATCCTCCTCTTGGAAAGAGATCTTCTTCTTTCATGGCTGGGGCCACGAGCTTGTCTGTCACTTCTTGCTCCATGTGAGCAACATGTTTTAATGTATTGTTGACAGTTCTTTTGGGCTTTTGATGTTTATCTTGTGTCATTATGCAATGCAAACCCAAATCTATGCGGGAGGTCTTACCTCTTGCCTTATTCTGGACAAGGGCAGTGTCTGATCCCATTTTTACAATGATGTAATCACCCATGTGTGCCCAATACACAATGCATATAGCATTCATTCTTATGCACATTCCCAAATGCAGGCATTAACCAAGGGGTAAATGCAAGATGCTGATTACCACAAATTTATCAGCATAATTTTACCAGAAATTACATTAAATCAAGGGTAACAAATCCGTACGGAATGGTTGGAGTATCAAACCATCTCCAAATTACAATCTGAAGTTATAGGGATCTGTATCAGATACCTAATGGTTAATTTGAACCCTCAATTGTATCAAAAAATAGTGATTAGTGCTCACTGATTACCAAATTAATCCTCTGTTTAATCCTAGCACACCTGGACCCTATACCAAGTTTCCTTCTTACTTGATAGATAGATAGATAGAGAGAGAGAGAGAGAGAGAGAGAGAGAGAGAGCAGTTACATCGTGGTCTATCCTACCAAGATTAAGGCCATTATAATGTGGATCGTTCCAGCCCCAAGGTTCACGAGTAAATATTTGCAAAACATTGCTTGAGAGTATACCATTAGGGATTGTTGGTTGCACCATAACATACATATCTACCAAGCATTATCAAGCATAAAATCATTTTCTAGAAATCCCTATTTGGTAGTCTCACCACGTTTCATCATGTAATATCCACTGTTAAGGATGGCTTGTTGCACTATAACATACATATCTACCAACAATGTCAAGCAAAAAATCATTTTTTAGCAATCACTATTTGGCAGTCTCACCATGTTTCATCATGCAGTATTCCCCTTTTTTGATGCCCCTAGACTTCCTAATCCCTTAAGATGAAATCAAAGGTCATTAAATAACAACTGTACATCCATTAAAAGTAGTATAGAGCTCCCTATCCTCCTTGATAGGTGCATTCCACGAAGTGTATTGTAATCAGCATACATATCTTCCAAAGGAGTGCCTTGCACAATATCCTCATTCACATTTCCTTGGTTCCTGACAAGTACCCAGTAGGGTACTCCAACTAAAAAACGAGTGCGTCAAGTCCCTAAACTCATAGTCCTTGATAGTCTCTCTCTCTATGTGTCCAAGGCTACTACAAGTGCCCGCCCGCCCGGTTGGGGCAGGTTACATTGGGTTGTGGGTTCTCTCTCTCTCTCTCTCTCTCTCTCTCTCTCTCTCTCTCTCTCTCTCTCATAGAGATTTTCACATGGCTCCTCACTTCTTCGAGCCTCACATCTTTTCTTGTCTTCAGTCTTCTTGTCGTGGCAGCTTCTCTTCACGCGTCCATGTCTTCCTTCAATGCTTCCTCTAGCTCTTCTTCTCAGTGTTGAAATATACAAGTGAATAGGGGTGTGTGTGGGAACAAGCCCTTGGCAAGAGGCTGTAAAAGAGAATCTGTAAATGTGAGATAAGCTGGGAAAAGGTGAGAAGTATCTACTAGGAGAGAGCTCCTCCACCAGCTGGGGGTACAGAGGCTACTTTGAAAAAGAGGTAAAAATTCTTAATTATCTACTAATCCTAATTAGTCAAGTGATTAGCAAGACAATGGGCTCACAAATTGATGGATTCTAGGCTAGGCTCTAATACCATGTTAAATTCTAGCTGGGAAAAGGTGAGAAGTATCTACTGGGAGAGAGAGCTCCTCCACCAGCTGGGGGTACAGAGGCTACTTTGAAAAAGAGGTAAAAATTCTTAATTATCTACTAATCATAATTAGCCAAGTGATTAACAAGATAATGGGCTCACAAATTGATGGATTCTAGGCTAGGCTCTAATACCATGTTAAATTTGCAGCAATGTGATGAGCTATGGTGGATCAAGCTAGAATCGACATCATTAACAAAGAGATAAGATAATAATTAAGATGTGATTAGTGAGCAATTAACTGATAGCTTAATGTAGGCATGGATAATCAAAAAACCAGCTAATTCTCATTAGGCCAATACCTCAATTTATAGAGTTTACATCCAAGCATCCAATCCCACTGATTTCTCCTTGATTCACTCCACCTCTTTTGCTTGATTCTCTCCACCTCTTCCCAGAATATCTCCACAACTTGTAAATCTCCTCATGCTACCCTTTATTCTCTCCCAGTAGATACTTCTCACCTTTTCACAGCTTCTCTCACATTTATAGATTCTCTTTTACAGCCTCTTGCCAAGGGCTTGTTCTCGCACACACCCTATTCACTTGTATATTTCAACAATTCAATATGTCAAAAGACTGATAATAATGAAGAAGACAGAGTACTCCATGAACATCCGAACTTGGTGCCCTTGTACATGGATGAAGTGATAGGGCACTATGCAGAAGCAAAATATGAAAACGCAAAAGAAGCAGCCAAAGAAATAAAGAAAAAAGAATCAGACTCTATAAAATCAGAGGGCTTAAGGAGAACAAAACTGAGAAAAACCATGTAAGAGAAAGCCTTGGAAGAGATTGAATGGGCCCAGAATCTGGAGCAAGAAGAAGAGATTCAAGAGATCTGTGATTAGGTGCAAAAGCAAAAGGAGAACCAGAAGGAAAATGCCAGGAAAGTAAGCCCAAACAGATTACAAGAGGTGAATCTAGGAGATGGAAAAGAAGAAAAGCCTGTGAAGATTAGTCTAGAACTGGAAGAAGATTTCAAACAAGAGTTGGTGTCCTTACTAAAAGAATACCAAGATGTCTTTGCTTGGTTATATAAGGACATGGAGGGCATTGACCCTAAATTGTTCCAACACAGCATCGATTTAAGAGAAGGAGCCATACAAGCCAGACAGCAAAGGTATATAATGAACCCAAACTATGCCAAACAAATCAAAGAAGAAATTGAAAGATAACTAAGAGTAGGTTTCATTGTGCTAGTAGAGAAAGCTTCTTGGATATCCCCAATTGTAGTAGTCCCCAAAAAGAACATGAAGGTCAGAATCTCTGAGGACTACCACAAGCTAAATGCCGCAACTCCCTAAGACCCCTTTCCACTCTCGTTCTTCACACAGACTCTTTGCTGGATGAGGTAGCTAGAAAGGAAATGTACTCATTTTTTGATGGATTTAGTGGGTACAACCAGGTAAAAATGACACCAGAAGACAAGGAGAAAACAACCCTCATCATTGAATGGGGTGTCTTCATGGAAACTGTCATGATGTTCGGCTAAAAAAATGCACCTGCTACTTTTCGAAGAATGGTGCAAGAGATCTTCTATGATTACCTGACAGACTTCATGAAATATTTTATAAATGACTTCAGTGTGTCCGGAGATAAGGCAAAGCATATTTATCATTTGAGGCTGTGTCTACAAAGATGCAGAGATACAAGGCTTAAGCTAAATCCGGCCAAGTGTGCATTTGCAGTGAGATCAGGAACACTGTTAGGACACATTATGTTAGCCCAAGGATTGGCCATAGATCTTGCTAAAGCGGAGGCCATATCCAGAATGTCTTCTCCTCAGAATATTAAGCAACTAGAGAGGTTCCTTGGTAAGGTTAATTGGCATGCTAGATTTTAAAAATATTTAACACATGTGGCTTACCCATTGTATGCACTTACCAAGAAAGTTGCAAAGTATGAATGGATTCCGGAGTGTCAAAAGGCATTTCAATGGCTAAAGAGCATGGTGTAACCATGCCAGTAATGACCACTCTAGACTGGAATCTAATGTTCCATGTGTATGTAAATTTTTTAAACAAAGCAGTGGGAAGTGCACTAATGCAGGAGAAGCAAGAGGGGTATATGAAATCCATTCATTATGCTAGCAAAGCCCTCACAAGAGCAGGAAGGAACTACCTCACAACTGAGCAGGAAGCTCTCTCAATGATTTATGATGTGAACAAGTTCCGACACATTAAGCATTTCCGCAACACATGATCAAGTACAGCCTTTTTGAGTCCTAGCCAGAAGAAGTTTTTCTTCACAGACATATAGGTTTTTATAAACCCTGGATGTCCAGCTACCAGGCTATCATGGGCTTCTCTCACCATTTTTCCCTTTATTCCCTCATCATTGGGGATACATAGCTGATTATTATAGTAAATGTATCCTTCATCCAATTTGTACCCACCAAGAACTCGACTCATTTCTTGAGGAGTCTTGCTTTCCTGCATCAGAAGGGTAGCAGTAGGGGGGGGGCAAAGAATTTATCCTGCACGATTTTCTCCTTTTGACACCACTGTAATTGCAAGCAAGGAGGCTTTTTTGCTGAGCGCATCTTCAACCACATTTTCTTTCCTCGGTCGATACTTAATTTAAAAATCAAATTCCTACAGGGTCTGCATCCATCTCCTTTGACGCATGTTGAGATCCCTTTGGGTGAAGATCTACTTTAGACTTTGATGATCTATCATCAAGGTGAACCTTTGTCCCAAAAGATAATGTCTCCATAACTTCAGAGCATACACTATTCAGAGTAACTCCCAGTCATGGATGGCATAATTTCTCTCATGTGTTCTGAGTTTTCTGGATTTATGATGTGAACAAGTTCCGACACATTAAGCATTTCCGCACATGATCAAGTACATCCTTTTTGAGTCCTGGCCATAAGAAGCTTTTCTTCACAGACATATAGGTCTTTATAAACCCTGGATGTCCAGCTACCAGGCTATCATGGGCTTCTCTCAGCATTCTTCCCTTTATTCCCTCATCATTGGGGATACATAGCTGATTATTATAGTAAATGCATCCTTCATCCAATTTGTACCCAAGAACTCGACTCATTTCTTGAAGAGTCTTGCTTTCCTGCATCAGAAGGGTAGCAGTAGGGGGGGCAAAGAATTTGTCCTGCACGATTTTCTCCTTTGCTTCACTGATCACTCAATGGATTTGACACCACTGTAATTGCAAGTAAGGAGGCTTTTCTGCTGCGCGCATCTGCAACCACATTTTCTTTCCCCGGTCGATACTTAATTTCAAAATCGAATTCCTACAGGGTCTGCATCCATCTCCTTTGACGCATGTTGAGATCTCTTTGGCTGAAGATCTGCTTTAGACTTTGATGATCTATCATTAAGGTAAACCTTTGTCCCAAAAGATAATGTCTCCATAACTTCAGAGCATACACGACTGAGAGTAACTCCAAGTCATGGACGGCATAATTTCTCTCATGTGTTCTGAGTTTTCTAGATTCATAGGCCACTGCATGACCTTCTTGCATAAGAGCACTGCCTAAGGCAAACCCACTAGCATCAGTAACTACCTCAAAGGGCTGGGTAAAATCTGGCAACTTAAGGAGAGGGTTGGTTATCAAGGCTGTCTTCAGTTTATCAAAGGCACTCTGACACATTGCAGTCCACTGAAAAAGTGTACTCTTCTTGAGAAGGTTAGTTAAAGGGGATGCTATCTAGCATACCTAGGTATAAAGATCCTATACTATTCGGTTAATCCTAGGAATCCTCTGACTTCCTTTACTGTCTTGGGTTCCGGCCATTCTACAACTGCTTGGATCTTTGCGGGGTCAAGAGAAATCCCATCTTTTGACACTATGAATCCCAAGTATTCTACCTGGTCAATAGAGAAAGAACACTTGCTCTTCTTTGCAAAGAGTTGGTGTTTCCTTAGGATTTCCAGGACCTTGCGCACATGATCTTCATGATCTGTAGCATTCTTTAAGTATACCAAGATATCATTAAAGAAGACAAGAACAAAATCATCCAAGTATTCTTTTCACTAAACTAACACTACAAGACAATGCTGCCATACACGCGTTTCATACACGCGCTAAATTACGAGCGCGTGTATGGTCGCGCCTATATTTGAATAGAATCGGGCGCGTGTATTTTATCATTTAAGTTCGCGTGTATACTTGCATTTATCAACGCGTGTATAAACACGTTTATATACACGCAGTAATAAACGCATCTATACACACTAATATACACGGATTAATACACGCTACCATACACGGATTAATACACGCCACTATACATGGATTAATACACGCATGGTAAAGAAAAACTGAAGAAAAACTGAATTCCTTTACAAAATTAAAAACTATTTTCTTTAAACCATCTCGTAGTACATTACAGTATACATCATTACACAATCCCACTACATGCATTTACAACAATGAAATATATTCAAAAATAAATCATGCATATGAGATGATAGAAATGTCATCAATTTAGAACGTACAGTGACGGATTGGTTAGGGTTCGATCTCATCTTCAATAAGATCCATCCTTGCCAAACGATCAACATCAATATCCATTTGATCAATTTGTAAGGCTACGATTAAATTTATTCCACTATCGATATTCCATTGATAATGGTATCGATGTCCTGATCATCCTCATCAACATCACCATCATCCTCAATGGTAGGGTCATTCTCATGATCATGAGAAATGGCACGCTCATCCTCATTATCATGATCATCTCTTATTTCTTGATCATCGATCACAACATCTTCATTGGCATGTTCGACATCATCTTCATTGCGGCTTGTTACATCCTCCATATGCTCCATATCAGTGAATGTATTATACATCACTTTGGAACGTGCTGCAATAGGGATGACGTACCACCATTTAATGTCATGCACCATTGGTAGATAGATAACCTACTCAAATACACATACTACAGTAATTAATTAGCATATCAAAAGTCAAGGGGTACGCGAGCTTAGATATATATGTACATGAAACACATTAGTAAAAAAATGCATACCTGCTCACATTGTTGTGGCAATACGAGCCTATCTTTCTTTGTTTGCCAAAACTTTGTAGAGTCAATAGTTACATAGCCACTTGCATGGCATTTTATCGTTGCATCAGGCCCTTTTTCCACCACGTTCATTTGCCATTTGACATCCAAAACATACACAAAGAAGCGACGAAAGTCAAGCCTAAATATGTCTTGGATTATGCCACAATAATCATCCATTTTTCCATTAGCTCCCTCAAAGCTACTAATGACACCGCAATCTTGTGTATTTCTCTTTTCATCAATTCTTTGTGTTCGAAAATGCTTGCCTTCACACCATATAGCATTGAACATAGTGCACTGGACCAAAATAGAAGCAATATTTGTGTAAGCAATGTGAATAAATATTAAAAGCAAATCACTTACAAATAATGCAAAACATTAGTTCTAACATGCATCCTCGTGCATACTCCCATTCTTCTGCCGTGATATGCAGCCCCTCGTCGCTCTCTGCTCTCTCCATTTCCTCATGCAACCAATCAACATGGATATCATTCGGAAGTGTTGCTAGATGCTTAGGGTACGCCTTCCGAGAGCCATGTTGCCTCCGAAAGAGAGCTCTTTCTGCTTGCCTTTTTGTCTTTGCATCCTCATATCTTGTAACCCATCTGCTCATCACATCACTATTAAGGATACAAGTGAAATTGATATCATCAATCAATGTTCTGTCAATTACTTTACTCTGTCCTTTTCCTTGAGGCACAATAGAGGTCATCCTCAAGTCCTCTTCATTGCTCCATAGTCGTGGCAAAGGGCTGTCCACCTGACCAAGAAATTCTCAAATATATACAAGAGACTCTTGTATCAACCAACCCTCGGCCATGCTTCCTTCAGGCCTTGCACTTTGCCTCACAAAGTCTTTTAAGGTCTTCATGAAGCGCTCTAGGAAGAACATCCAACGTGCATGCACAGTACCACATAAAGCGATTTCCTCCACTAAATGCACAATGAGATATAGTTGACTTGTGAGAATGGTTCACGGAAAAGTCTCCTCTACCAAACAAACCACCTCCACTGCCATAACACGCGCATCATCCAATGTGGCTGGATCAATTGCTTTGGAACTAACATATCTGAAAAATAAATAAATAGTACGTTATACCTCATGCACGTTCATTTTGCAAGGTATAATGAAGGGTGATCTGACATGGATTTTACATACCTCACAAGCTCGCCCATCTTATAAATACATTTTTTCAAACTCTTATTTGCACAATGGTCGATGCTAGTAGGTAGTATGAACTGCGCACATAAGAGCACATGTATGTATGGTTTATGGCATTACAAAAGGTAGTATGAACTGCGCACATAAGAGCACATGTATGTATGGTTTATGGCATTACAAAATTTAATTTCAACGTACAAGACTTGGAAAACACTTACTTGAAGCATCTTGTGCCAATCGTGGGACTTCAACCCATATAGTTGCTCAACGCCTCTTTTCTTAGTGGTTGTAAAGGCTCCCTTCAATGATCTCATGCATCCAGTGGGAGTACGCAAAGTGGTGATGGCCTGCTTTACCTGCTTCTCCTCTTTCTTTGATATAATCCATGGTGCAGGCAGAAGAGGAACGTGCCCACCCACCTCTCGTGGCCAAGCTTGACGCATACGTCCTGCGACCCGCAAGTCCTCACGTACGCTAACATTGTCTCGTTTACCAATAATATGTTCCCAAATACCAGATCCCACATTCTTGAAGATGTGCATGGGATCAAGAAGATGGTTAAGATGGGTCCAATATGGCAGCCGAAAAAAAATGGAGTACCTACACAAGGGATTGCTCTATGTGACCTTTAATCCAATTAGAGACTACACAAAACAAGATTGAAAAAACATTATTATACCTGTTCATGCCATCTGGAGGAAGAATAGTTGTAGACTCCCAAATATGCTTCCAATCTTTTGCACGAAGTGTTTGTGGAGGAATGTTACTCTTACTAGCAACATATTTAGGATGATCTGAGGGGAGAAATTGATGATGATTATCGAATATGGTCTTACACAAACCGTCAGCATACTCATGTACTAACGAAGGGCCACAAACAGGACATGCATGTTTACCCGATGTTTTCAAACCTGTTAAAATATAAATAAAAGTTAGAATAATAAAGTCAATATGTATAATTAATATATATAGCCAGTAGTAATAGAGTAGGGAGGTAATTAGAATTCTTACCAGAACAATCGTTGTATCCTGGAAAGTCATGCATTGTCCACATCAACACTGCTTTTAAGTCGAAGTGTCGAGAGGAGGGAGGCCTACTAATGTCCACCACCGCAACACCTCTCCATAGTTCCTCCAACTCATCAATCAATGGTTCAAGATAAACATCCATATGCTTGACTTTATGTTTCCCTGGAATTAGAAGGGATAACATAAGATGTCCCTTCTTGATCGCCATTGATGGTGGAAGGTTGTAATTCACCAACACAACTGGCCACACGCTGTATGCGGTGCTTTTGAAACCAAATGGATTCACTCCATCCATACCTAGTCCAAGTCTCAAGTTTCTGGACTCTGTTTTAAAGCTGGGCCACTCATCTTCAATATGCTTCCAAGCAGGAGTGTCTGCGGGAATTCTCCACATGCCATCTCCGATCGATGTGAGGAATGCCATGACATGAGCTCTGCTATGGATTTGCACTTGAACATGTGTTTGATGCGAGGAATTATAGGAAAGTGTCGCAAGACTTTACGAGGTACATCAAAACTCTTCATATCTCTCCTATACCTTGCTTCACCACAAGTGGGACAATGTCGAGCCTCCTTATGCGTCCCACAAAAGAGAATGCAATCATTGACGCATGCATGTATGCGATCATAATCCAATCCTCCAAGAGATGTCACATAGCGCCTCGCTATGTCTCTTGAGGTGGGTAGTCTATTTTCCTTTGGAAGCATGTTTGATAATAGCCTGCATCCAATATCATCAATTATAATTAGTCTTAAATCCTAAACCTTAAACCACTAATTCAAATTTGTAAGTTAGAATGCTTACTTCAATAATGCGTCAAGACTTGCATTGCTCCATCCATAAACTGTTTGTATATTCAGTAGTTCAAGTGAAGCACGTAAAACAGAGAATGTGCACCCTTCAAACACCGGTGTCGATGAAGCCTTGTAAAGATGCTCTTGTTTCATATCATCGTCGTCCATACCTTTGGGATCATCCTTAAAAAGATTCCGCACCATATCATCAAGCACCTCCTCTTCCACAACTTCGTGGGGTGCAGGGCTATTGTCATCCCTTTCCCACTCATCTCTGACAATAGATCCCGAAGCTCCAGTATCATCTCATCGACGCTTTGCGTGCTCTCGTCGCGCGTAGGGTACCATGTTAGGGTGTGGTACTGCATCCTGCTTCAATTAGAGTTTATATATTACAACTCTATTAATTTAATTTGGATACCATGAGTCATTTGAATACCATCAATTTACATCTACTTACCTCTAAACCTGTTTGATTCCATTCTCCATACATCGAGATGTGATTCAAGGTAATTCGACGTGCTCGTACAATGCATCCTTGACATCGATTACACATACATTTGATCCGTTGTCCCAACCACGCATCGCGATTACGATGACGCATTGTCTCATCTTCCCCAGAACTGCTTGAAGAGGTTGATGACATCCTATGTACAAACCAGAAAACACAAAATCATAATATGTTTTTAATGAAAGTATAAAAATCGTGTGTATTGACGCGGCTATTTCCTAAAAATTGCGTGTATTAACGCGGCTACTTCTTAAAAATCGCGTGTATCAACGCGGGTAATTCCTGCAAAACACGTGTATAAACGCAGCTAAATTCTTATACACGCGTTTATAAACGCGACGGTCTGTTTAAACTAAAAATAGCCCGCCTTCCCCAAATATAGATTTTAAACTAACATATCAACACTGCTTTCGTTTTTGCCTCTTCCAACAGAAACGAAACCGAGAAGAGAAGAGAAGGAGCACACACGGGAGCAGAGAAGGAGCACACACGGGAGGAAACCGAGCAAGAAAGAAGACTCACTTTTTCAGAGGTGAGTCAGTTTGTCCTTTGCCTTGTCTCCTTCCTCAGATTTGTTTATGCTATTTTCTCTTTGCTTTTTGGGTTTGTCTCCGTCCTTTTGCTTCTGTGCACACGATTGGGTGAATGATTCTGACAGGGGCGACAGTGGACCTTTTATAAGAACACTTTGTCTTTGTCGGAGGTCAGTTCTTTTGAAAAAAAAATTTCGCAGGTCGCGTGTAGAAACGCGTGTAAAAGCGCGTGTACCCTGTCTGCAGAGTCTGTTCACGCGAATATACACGCATTTCTGGACGGGTATATACACGCGTTTTTTGACGGGTGTATACACGCGTTTCTGCACGGGTGTATACACGAGACTGCGTTTCCTGTTTCTATGATTTGCAGGCAACACAACTGACTTGAATGATGATATTTGTGTGAGTCAAGAGACAGCCCATGATGTGCTACAGGATTTGTGTTGCAGGTTCTTTATGGATATTCCAGGTTCTTCATCCGATCCATTTGCGTACAGCAATTGGCTGATGGAGATGCTGAATCATTTTGGGCGCCATCCTGGTCCAGTTGAGCTTACAGAGTATATGTATGCCCATCCCCCTCCTTCCCTGCCTGGTGTCTATACCCCTACCGCGAGTATCCAGGGCACTCCAGTGCCGTCTATTCCTACGAGTCCGACGAGACGGCACTCCAGTGCCGTCTATTCCTACGAGTCCGACGAGACGGCATGCAGCTTCTCCTCTTCCACGTCCACCGAGGAGACATACCTCATCCCAGACACACTCACGCACACCCTCACAGCCACCATCACGTGCTCCCTCAGAGCCACCGTCACGTCAGGGCTCACAGCCACCGTCACGTAGACAATCCCCCAGTCGTGACTCCACCCGCAGCAGTAGGAAGAGTGGGAGTGGAGGATGCGGCGGGTGCTTTGGTGGGGGAGGTGGGGGAGGTAGGGGAGGTAGTAGGGCACGCGGTGAGAGAGGAGATAGAGGGAGAAGAGTTAGGGGAGACAGTTCGGAAGAGGAGGAGATGAGAGAGGTGGAGAGAGTGATCTGCTATGATGTGACCGATAGGGGCGGGATAGTGATGGATGCGAGGGGGAGGGAGGTAATGGAGTACATGCGTGGGGTAGTATCAAACTCATATAGAAATTGTTTTATTAAATTTAAAGATCAAAATAGCCGATTAGTTGGGGAGGTGATAGAGGCTGTACATAGTCGGTACCCCAATCCCCCACATGCTACATTCTCGGATGTATGGGGAAGGACGCAAATAAGGGAGATCTTAAGTAATAAAAGATCTCACCTTAAAAAACTCGCGTACGATGACCGGCTAAATGTAGCTGCGGGTGGCTATCCTGCCGAGAAACCTGCCACTGCGCACAAACGCGAGTGGAAGGAGGCAAAGAAACGAGCAGAGGGTGGCGTGAAGAGCAGGCAGCATGTGGAGGCACGACGGATCCAGATGGAGACCATTGGATCTTCGCATTTCGGATCTGGCGGCGTCGAGTCATGGGAGGCAGAGTTCGTAAGTATCTTGCCACTTTATTTGATTGTTTACTTAATTCATTGATTCTATGATTGTTTTAATCTTACAAATTATGTTGATTATGATACAACGACGGGTTACGGGGAGGAAGCCCACAACCCACGATACTGCGTATGCTCGCCGGCATAGCAGACGTGACACGTGGGCCATCTTCAGAGCCGAGGGACGTATTACGGACGCGCAGTTTGAGATGGCCATGAGACCATACGGTCGACAGGTACTTGAAAATTCTAAACGAATGATTTTGGTTTATTGAATTACATATATATATACTTATATACTATATATTACTTGAACAGGCACAAGCTGCTGATGATCCACCCGCCGCCACTGCAGAGGGTGGACGTGAGCACTACTCATCGGTCATTCCGACCGATGTGAGCTCATCTGAGCATGGAGGGAGCACCGAGTCATCATCTGGGTCTGAGTAGTACTCAGACTTATAGTATCACATTCCATATTGAGGATGTGGTTGTATATATTTTTTTGTAAACTGAAGCCATGGGCTACTTCGAGATATGGACTCCCTTGTATACATGTATGAAATTTTGATAGTAATATTGAATCGTGAATCGATAGTATTACATTCATGTCTGTCTTGAATCGTGTATTGACAATGTATGCATTCATGTCGTTCTTGTCTTAATCTCCCTCGTGCATATGTTCTTCGTGGATGGTCTAATGCACAAAAAAAAAAAATCCAGAGAGTGTTATTGGGTGCTGGAATGCTGGAACAGTATTCAGGCACCAAATAGCACTCTCTGGATTTTTTTTTTTGCTCTCTGTTCGCGTGTATAAACGCGTCAGAACTGCTAAAACTCGCGTGTATATACGCGGATAATCTGTAAAATATGCGTGTATTAATGCATCAAAACTGACAATTACGCATATATAAGCGCATCTAAATTAAAGAAACGCGTGTATAGACGCATGTATCAATGCGTCTGAGTACATCTGAACTGAACAAAATGCGGCTATACACCCGTGTATAAGCGCGTCTAAATTAAAGAAACGCGTGTATAGCCGCATGTATCAACGCGTCTGAGTACATCTGAACTGAACTGAACGTGGCTATACACCCGTGTATAAGCGCGTCTGGGAGGTCCTATACACACGCTTTTACACGCATGTCTGTGGCCGCGATGATACACGCGCTGGTACACGGGCCCGCTACTTTTTTTCACAAGTCATTTTTAGCGGCTAGGAGCGCGGGTATGAGCCCGATCCCTTGTAGTGTAAATCATCCAAGACATCCTCGGGAAATAAAAGAATGAGTACTGCCTGAATCAATCAAAAGCTTGAATTGCTTCCCCTGGTACTCTACTGGAGTTTGAAGGACTGAGAATTGACGGTTATTCCCCTGATGCTCTATTGCTGCATAGATCTGTCCTTTTTCTTCCTCCACTTTATCAGCTATAGTGACTGCTCTAGCTGCTGCAGTGTTGTGCTGCAGTGTGAGGTGGAACTCTCTCTCTCTGGTTGTTCCAATTTCTGGAGGGAGTTCGGAGACTGCTTTGCATGGAGGTTGCAGGCTGAACTGGCACTCTTCTAGGGTTACCTTGATTCTGGCGCGCGGGGGGCCCTGATTGGACTGATACGAAGGATTCTGTCTTTGAATTTTGGGTCCCTGGCTTCCTTGTCCCACTGAAGGAGATGGGCAATCCTTGAGCTGGTGCCCAAACCCCTGACATCCGAAGCATTTGTTCTCGCTTCGAAGCTCTTCCCTCTGCATTCTTGGGAGAGCCGGAGTTCTTGAGAAAGTACTTCGAGGGAAAGGTCTTCCTTCATTCCTGAAGCTTCCCATCTCCAGATTCTGGTTGGGACCTTGGTGTCTCTTTGGAAGCGGAAGGTTGGAAGAACTTCTCGGTGTCTGAAATCTCTTGAAGGATGAGGGAGCTAGCTTTGGCGGGACTTTCACGATGAAGGCTTTGGCGAAGTCCTTTGCCATCCTGACAGCTTCTGCCATGGACACTGGCTTGGCATTCTTGACCAGTGTGTCTAAGAGTTCGTTCATTCCCCGAATGATTCTGGCCATAAGTTGCTCTTCATCTAGGGGTGGTGAATACTTGAGTATAGAAGAGCAAATGCCTCGTGATATTCCTCGATGGTTTTGCTCCCCTGATTTAGCTCTAAGAATTCATTCATTGTTGTTTCTAAAAACTCGGGGGACAAAATCTCTTCCTCAAATAGGTTTTAAGGTCGTTCGAGGAGTGAGTATTCCTGTCTAGATGGTTGGTGTCACAATTTTTCCTCCATGCCACCCTGGCTATTTCCACGATTTTCAACCTAGCAAGAGCCATTTTGCTCCACTCATTGTAGCCTGTGACATCAAAATACTCTTCCATAGCTTCCACCCATTTCTCCATAGCCTCGCCTAGGTTCTCCCCTTCTCCTTTGAAGGGTCCTGGTGTGGCTGAGTTCTGTGAAGAGCCTTGTGAACGTCGAGGTCAAGCTCTTGCTCTTCAGAGAGAGGGTTTGGCTGACGGCCATGGTTTTCTCGCCTAATAGATCATCAAAATGGCGTGCGATTTTGACTCAACTCATTCGAGTTGTAGCGGAAGAGATGAGATCCTCTAGACTCTCCGTTGAAGACCAGCTGGCCAACCAACGAGATCCAGTATCCCAAAATTTGATTCCCAAAATATTTCTCTTTAGTCCATCCAAATCTTCCTCCTCGACGCACGCATGGGTGTCCTAGCAACCACGAGCCCGTGCATCGCCTGGTCATAACCCTCTAGGATCCTGCTTAGGTGTCCTAGCACTTCACTTAGGAGCCGCTTCGTCGGTCCTCGCCCATCGTAGCCGAAGCGCACCATTTTAACCGTACCGAGGCTGGTCAAGACCTCGGCAGGCTTTGCCGTCGAGCGACGTCCCTTGACGGCTCTTCCAACGAACCTCCTCTTAGTAAAACACATGCCAAATGCTTCCTCCAGCATTCTGGTGTAAAACAGACCTTTAAATGAAAAACAGAGGTTCCAATGTAAAATTCCCAGTTTAAGATTGGTTCCACAAAACCCCTTTTTTCATAATTCACAGTTTCATAATGAGGATCTTGATCTCTCATCAGGGTAATCTACCCATCATTTTGTCTGATTGTCCAACTAGATTCTTGGTGAGTTCGGTCAAAGGAAAACTAGTTTAGTTCAACGGTAGTCTATTCTTTGTATTTAGGAACTGGAATTGGTCCACAAAGTTTTTGCTTGATTATTCAGATCGAGAGATGGACAAGTAGGTTTACTGTCTGTCCCTCTCGTAGTCCAACCAAATTCATTCCGTTTAGTTCTAACAAGGATTCCCTTCAGATAAACATCTAATTTTTGGGTAAATAGTAATTTAGTGATTTTACCAATTAAAATATCTAAAGATATTCTTTCAACCACATAATTTCTCGACCTTAATTATAGTGGAAATTCATCTTTTGACACTAAAAATTAATTCAAATCCTTCTTTTCTTAAATATCATAAAAATTCTTCTTTTGACTAAATACCAATATCTATTTTTTTAAATAAACTTGAAATCCCTCTTTTTCTCATTTAATGAGTGCAATCCAATTATCATGGGAATTTCTCTTTTATCATAAATTAAATTTATCTAAAATTTCTCTTTAAATTAAATAAAAATATTTAATATTCCAAATATACCAAGATTTCTTCTTTTTCCATTTAAATGATTGAATTCCAAATATGATGGGAATTCCTCTTTCATCATTTAAATTTACACATGCATAAAATAATTTAAACAAAAATTTTCTTTAAAATTACATAAAAATATCCATTAATTTCATTATGCTAGCAATTCCACTTTTCTCATTTAAATGATTGAATTCCAAATATGATGGGAATTCCTCTTTCATCATTTAAATTTATCTATGCATAAAAAATAAATTTAACTAAATTTCTTCTTTAATCTTCCTCCAGCATTCTGGCGTAAAACAATAATTTAAATGAAAAACAGAGGTTCCAATGCAAGTAAAATTCCTAGTTTGAGATTGGTTCCACAAAATCCCTTTTTCCATAATTCACAGTTTCATAATGAGGATCCTTGATCTCTCATCAAGGTAATCTACCCATCATTTTATCTGATTGTCCAACTAGATTCTTGGTGAGTTCGGTCAAAGGAAAACTAGTTTAGTTCAACGGTAGTCTATTCTTTGTATTTAGGAACTGGAATTGGTCACGAAGTTTTTGCTTGATTCAGATCGAGAGATGGACAAGTAGGTTTACTGTCCGTCCCTCTCGTAGTCCAACCAAATTCATTCCGTTTAGTTCTAACAAGGATTCCCTTTAGATGAACATCTAATTTTTGGGTAAATACCAATTTAGTGATTTTACCAATTAAAATATCTAAAGATATTCTTTCAGCCACAATTTTTCTCGACCATAGTGGAAATTCATCTTTTGACACTAAAAATTAATTCAAATCCTTCTTTTCTTAAATATCATAAAAAATCTTCTTTTGACGAAATACCAATATCTATTTTTTTGAATAAACTTGAAATCCCTCTTTTTCTCATTTAATGAGTGCAATCCAATTATCATGGAAATTCCTCTTTTATCATAAATTAAATCTATCTAAATTTTCTCTTTAAATTAAATAAAAATATTTAAGATTCAAAATATACCAAGAATTCTTCTTTTTCTATTTAAATGATTAAATTCCTGTTTCATCATTTAAATTTATACATGCATAAAATAATTTTAACTAAAATTTTTCTTCAAAATTACATAAAAATATCCATTAATTTCATTATGCTAGCAATTCCACTTTTCTCATTTAAATGATTGAATTCCAAATATGGTGGGAATTCCTTTTTCATCATTTAAATTTATCTATGCCTAAAAAATAAATTTAACTAAATTTTCTCTTTAAAAATTAAATAAAAATCTCCATTAATTCCATTATACTAGAAATTTCACTTTTCTCATTTAAATGATTGAATTCCAAATATGGTGGGAATTCCTCTTTCATCATTTAAATTTATCTATGCATAAAAAATAAATTTAACTAAATTTCTTCTTTAATAAAATATCCATTATTTTGGTATTCCAATTTTTCTCTTTCTCCATTGGAATATATGGACTTCCATTGTCATGGAAATTTCTCTTTTATCATAAAAATGAATTACTAGAAATTTTTCTTTTTTCCTAATTAACTATTTATGCATAAGCATTAAAAATCAAATTTTCCATGGTTATGATGAGAATTATTCAATTAACCTAGGATGACTAATCCTAGAATATGGTAGGAAGTCCTCTTTTCATATTATGTATGAAAAGGATTTGTGTTAATTTTCTAGAAATTTTACCATAGCTCCGCTACTATTACTGATAATTTTTAATAAATTTGGAAAACATAAGGTTTAGTTAATACAATATGATAGAATAACTATCATTTGGATCAATATCCAATTTTGGACTTGATTCCTAAGTTTTTCATAATTTAAGTAGCATAAAAGCATTAAAAAGCCACTTCTTTGGCCTCTTATTTGACAAGCATAGAGTTTACTTTTAGAATTAAGAATTGCTCCATGAGAAGCATCATTTGAATATTATTAGAATTGGTCATTAGAATGACCACTCTTTGGAGGAGAGAGAGATATACTTAAAAAAAATATTTTAATTTAAGCATAAATATAAACTTTATGTGTTTAATCACTAAAATTCATTAGAAAGCTTCATTTACATTGAAGAACCATTAAATTGAATTCTTCTCAAGCTTGAGAGGGGTTGAGAAGTGAAAAACATTTAGAAGATTAATAAAAAGACCATAAAGTCACACTTTACCTCCTATTTTGCTTGATTCTTTAGTTGTAGGAGAGGCCCCCAACCAATCAATTGGTTTAGTATGTTGATGAAGACTCTAAATAAGGTTGAAGAGAGAGAGAAGCTCCAATCTCTCCAAATTGTAGAGGATTTTTAGAGGATAATAGAAAATATGCTTATTTTAGAGTAATATTAGCATGGTCTAGTTCACATATGAGAATACAAAAGAATGAGGGTCTATTTATAGGTGAGTGAGGAAACTAACTGAGTCCAACTAAGTTCTAGAATTTTCTAGCTTCAGTTTGGTTCAATTTGGACAAGATTTGGACCAGTTTGACTCCCTTTTTTACTTGGTTTGATCCAGGATAGAGGAGAGATAAAAATATCTTAATATTTTTGAGTTTAAAACTCCTTCACATGTGTGAAATAGGCACCTCCTTGAAGGCTCCCCCTTTCCTTACCAAGGTGTCAAAAATGAATGATTACTCCAAAATATCTCATTTTTTTTAGTAATATTTCAGAATTTTTAACTAATAAATCTTGTACTCAGTCAACTCTTCATCTTATGTGGGCATTTACTCATTTTTGGGTATTTTCTTTTATTCATTGGATTTATCTCATCCCAACACTCGAATTAATCTTATTGATCCATAATAGGAACCTTAATTGGACCATAATCCAAAAATTTCAGAAAATCTTGACCCTTAGGCTAAGGTCTTTTAGATTATTTTTAATTAATTCCAATTGCACCTTGGAAAATTTATTTTGATTTTTTGTTTCAGGGAAACATATTTTTGATCTTTGTAGAATTTATATATCCAAAAATATCTCAATATTGAATTATCACTCTCTAGAAATTTTCATCTCACTAGGCAAAAACAAGGAAACATAATATTTTCTTGTATTTAGAAACAAGGAATGATTACAGGGGATTGAAGTAGAGCCTATTCATTATTCATGCTGAGGAGGAATCTTACAGGTGCTGCAGCAAGCTTAATACGCCGCCACATTTTATCTTTGTTCAAGGGTCGTTCTCTCAACGGAAAACCATAAGCTAGATAAGCAGATATTTCCTCGCTCCATTCGGGCACCATGTGGAGTTTGAACAAACAATCATCAGGAGGAAGGTCATCTCATCAACACCAATTGCCGGTTCCCCATTTGGAATTCTCGACATATGATCAGCCAACACATGTTGTGTCCCCTTTCTCACCATAACTATGAAGTCAAATTCCAATAGTAATAGCAACCAGCGTGTGATTCTACCCGTGGTGCAAGGTTTGTTCACCAAATATAATAAGGCCTAATGGTCCACGAAGAACATGAATTTGTTAGCCAATAGGTAATGTCTATACTTCTTAACCGCATAAACCATGGCCAACCCTTCTTGCTCTGTAGTAGTGTAATTCACCTCTGCATCTTTTTTCTAGTGGACACTAGAGTGCTTGTGTTATTAATCTTCTAAGAAGAAGTGTTATTTTCATGAATATTCTGAGTGGCATGCATGGGCAGATTAAATTGTAAGTAGTTCTCCTTAATAACTTGAATATTGATCTTCCTTCTAAGCTTCATAGTTTATTTTTTCTTATATTCAAATTTAATTTTTAATAGGGCATGTAAGAGAGCTATTGCAGCTATTGAAGATGAATATCCGAATTTAAAAAAGGAGGCAGAGTATAAGTTTCTAAATCAGCCAGTGGCTTTACAAAAATATTCTTTTCTTCCTTATTTTTGCACTTTCTATTGGTGGATTATGTTTATAGTCATTGGGTCTAATGTGTCCCTTGTAGATGGTGGCTTCTGTCCGTCCGTCCTATAGATCATTGCAGATGTTGACCACCAACGTCTGTTTGTTGCAGCAATTGATATCGACCAGCGTCTATTTAAGCGCTGCAATTCATGCCGACCTAACGCATTTCTAATTCATGCTGCTGCCATCCTCGCCATCATCGAGTTTTACTTGATTCTCCTGTGTGCGTGATGGTGGAGGCAGTAACACCAATAACCTGTTGAAATATACAAGTGAATAGGGTGTGTGCAGGAACAAGCCCTTAGCAAGAGGCTGTAAAAGAAAATCTGTAAATATGAGAGAAGCTGTGAAAAGGTGAGAAATATCTACTTAGAGAGAATAAAGGGTAGCATGAGGAGATTTAGGATGTGTGGAGATATTCTGGGAAGAGGTGGAGAGAATCAAGCAAAAGAGGTAGAGTGAATCAAGGAGAAATCGGTGGGATTAGATGCTTGGATGTAAACTCTATAAATTGAGGCATTGGCCTAATAAGAATTTGCTAGTTTTTTATTATCCATGCCTACATTAAGCTATCAGTTAATTGCTCATTAATCACGTCTTAAGTATCATCTAATCTCTTTTCTAATGATATTGATTCTAGCATTTGATCCACCATAACTCATCACATTGCTGCAAATTCAACATGGTATTAGAGTCTAGCCTAGAATCCATCAATTTGTGAGCCCATTATCTTGCTAATCACCTAGCTAATTAGGATTAGTAGATAATTAACCTCTTTTTAACTAGCTCTCTGTATACCCCTAGCCAGTGGAGAGGCTTGATCTCCCTTCAGGTGAAACATTAGGGCAAAAGCTTCTAAGCAAGAACTAGCGAAGCAGACTGGGTAGTCCAATTTGAACTCACCAGGCTGTGCCAATACGCATCTAATAGCAAAGTTCGATGCATTGATATGCACATAAAATATAAGGTCCCAATTAGGTGGTCTTAGAATTGGTGTGCTAGGCCAATGCCTACTTCAATCGATCATATGCTTCTTGGAATTCCTTAGTCCATTAAAAAATAATGAGTATCTTGTATAATGGCCTGGTGATTTCAGCATAGAAGATTATGAAGCTGCGGTGATACTCAACGTGGCCCATAAATCTTTGCACACCTTTGTAATTAGTGGGTGGTGGCAGTTCTAAGATCAACTTGACCTTGCTGTCATCTGTGGATATACCGTTCTTAGAAACAATGTGTCCCATCTAATATCACACTGTGTTTGATCCAAAATTGGCACTTTAAAGGGTTTAGCAATATACGATACAATCGACACCGCTCAAACACCTTCCTTAAGCAAGACATATGGTTTGTCCATCAAGAGTGTGCACACAGATCATCAATGAATACCTCCAACAACTTCTGCAAGTAGTCTTTGAAGGCTGTGCACATTAATTGTTGGAATGTTGTTGGGGCATGGTGAGACCGAAAGGCATGACTTTGTAAGCAAGCATCCCCCACATTGTATCGCTAAGGACTTAAGTAACAAGCTCATTTTCTTCAATCGAATTCAAGTCCTTAGCGATATAAACAGGTTTGGCTTCCTCCCCTGGTCCCGCAATATCAACTTCCTTGACTTCAGCTGGGCCATCGTATGACGTGGACAACCCATCTTCCTTATCTCTTTTTTTCCATCAGTCTAACCACCTTTCGTTCATCAACTGTGTAGGTTTTGAAATGGTCTGGTACTGAAAGCAAGTCTGGTTTATCCTCATTCTCACTTTTTGTTTTAGCCATAACTTTCCTGGCCTCTCGCTCAGCTTCTGCCAAAGCTTTGTTTCATTTTCAGCGCCCAGCTTTCGTAAGTTTAGGCGTTTCTGGTTCTTGAAGGATGACTTCCTCCTTATGTTTCCCTTTAAATGATATCTTACTCAATTCCTCACCCCAATCCTTAGAAAACTCGTCGTATATCTTAGTGGCTTCAAGGTATCTCAGCCACTGGGCATCCGTGGGTTTTCTTCGTAGTAGGGATTTTATGGAGCAATATATCGTTTCTGCTTTTGCCATCTTCTAAGGCATTGGGCGCTGGTACGGCCCTGCGAGTCCCTTCTATGCTAGAGACCTCCTCTTCTGATTCCTCATCAATGGTTTACCAATTGACCATATAGACAGAGGTAGTGGAAACAGTTCTAGATTCCACATATTGGGTTCCTTGGGGTTGCATCACATCTATGGTAGCTAGCACATGCATCCAGTTTTCACTGAAATTTGGAGGAGAAAGTGATGCATACATTTCCGTTTCCTCTTCCTCTTTGGAGTTTTCCACTGTAGGCTGGTTTATTTGTATGGATGTGGTCCACTCAGTTGTGACCGAATCATTACCAAACAGTTGCCCTTCCATGGGGTGTGCTCTCCACGTTCTCAGATCTATCTTTAAAATTTGTGAATCCCTATGCACATACACATGATCTAATCCCCAATTGTGCACCAATTTCGATTCCCTCATGAAGGGTCTCCCCAATAATATGTCATATGAGTCTGTTGGCGCAGAAAGTCCATTACTACAAATATATGATGGTAGCGAAACGTAAAGAGTTTGAGTCTCACATTCTCTAAAAGCCCAATGGGCCTTGAAAATGTTCCGTCTGCCATTTTAATGATAAGATCTTCTCTTTTTAGATTGGGTTTTCCCCAGTTTTTCCAACACCGTTTTGTGATGATGCTAACCTCTACCCCACCATCTAGGATAGCGAGTGCCTGGTACCCGTTATGATGAATTGGGATTGTAGAATTGGTGTCTTCGCTTTCATAATAATGCCCCAATTGATTAACGAGTATCTTGATGACTCTGGTTGTCCTTTCCCTTGTGTGTTTTAAGGCTCTTTCTGCTAGAGGTGACAGAACATCCTCTGTAGTGTGTCGGCTGGCCTTCTACCCATTCCTTTATGTCTGCCCCATAATGTTGGTGAACTGTGTAGTAGTTGTCCCGATGGCATTTGCACAAAAGTGGATAGTCGACCGCGAGATTACCTATGTCTCTGGGTTCTTTGGCAATTAAGGGTTCCTTCCATGTGTGTGTCTCGTATTCATCCCTAGGGAATGAATCGATGGACTCATCTTGTGCATCTTCCTCAAACATTATTGACATCATGTTTCCTTGAAATCCCTCTTTTCTCTCTTTGGAATTGGAGTAAGTACGTCCAATTCCCTTTCCCTTGCTGGTTCGTTTCTTGGATACATTGTATCCTTGACCCGGTTAGCCCTTAACTTGGTTTCGTGAAGTCGTTGACACTCTTCTACTAGGGCCCTGGCTTCTTCGAGCTTCCTTATCTCCTCTTTGGCATTCGGGTATTCACCGACTCCTTTAGGAGTTGATGGTCTTTCCCCTTGCATCTCTAGGTCAAGCTCTTTTTGTATGACCGCTTGATCCCCTTCTTCTCTTGGTTAGGTGGATCCGGTGTCAATCATATCTTCTTCGGATCCATCTTGGATTATGACCCTGGTGTCACCCTTACCGACTTTTTTCACCCTCCTTCTCCGGCCAGTTCCTGGAAGTGGTTGCCTCTATTGGGTTCTTCCCTTTGTCCCCCAATTGGGCCTGGGCTCGTGTCAGGACATTGAGTGGTATGATATTTCCAGGCTGCACACTAATGGTATGGACGATGGCCTGGTTAGAAGTGGACGTCGAACCACTTGCACGGTATGGACAATCTTTGATCAAATGATCAATCCCACATTTAGTACAAGTGTTGGCATGTCATTGGGTGGAGTAGTCAATTGTTGGGGTTGGTGTATATGAACCACATTCTTGTTTGGACACTCAGCAATTCGATGCGGTCCACCACAACCAAAACATTGTAGCGATCCTCTCCTCATGTTTGAGTTTATGTCCTTACCCTTCCATTGTACCGTGGTTTTTGAAATACATGTACTGGCATGTTATTCTGGAGGACATAGAATTCTGGTGCAATCTCCGCAGCTTTCTCATAGTACTCTCCCACTAAGTTCTACTTCACGCACCATATCCATATCTTCTAATGGCTCTTTAATCAGTACTTGGTTGATTTTAGTCTGTGGTGGTAGAATAGGTGGCGGTAGAGGCGGTGTCATGTACCCGAAACATCCCCCTAGGTAAATAGGAAGAGTTTGGTTGTCTTGCAACCCCGTAGTGATTTGCAGAGGTGGTGCTGGAAAGGCCAATAGAGTTCTAGGTGCCAGTAGTTGTGCTACTATTTGGAACCTTAGTTATCTGCACATGGAGGTGTCATGATTCCCTAATTTTACACAGTGTGCACAATAGAGTAGTGGCCTTGCTCTTAAATGTGGGCATTCGGTGGTAGTGTGATTCAATCTACACATAGAGCACCACACAAATTCTCTACGGGGGTAAAGATGGGTATGTCCATGCCCAGATGTTTCTCTTCCATCTCTTCAATTTATACAATATTGCATTACCGAGTTCATTCACAGTCATGTTTCCAACTTGCTTGCTCTGATGAGTTCCAATCTCTTGGTAACTCGAAACACACGAAGTCGTTACTGTCGAAGATATTTTGACATCTTCTGGTCGTGGCAATTCCAGCATATTGTCTTCATATTCAATTGCCAGTTTACAACATGCATCCAGAGTAGTCGGTCGGGGCTAATACCAGATAATCATGCATCTTGTGTTCTCTAACTCCTCTCCAGAAGAAGTAAGAAAATAACTGATCATCAGTTAGCCTCTCCCGTAGTTTACACCTTGAATTTAAGTGCTTTAGTCAAGACACATAGTCTCGCATATCGACTCCATTTCCTTTTGTTTGATGTTGTGTAGCTATGCCACAGGACTCCATTTGTCGCCACTTCTGGAAAAGCTGGGCACAAACACAATATTGAGTTGTGTGAAATTAATCTTATCTTTGAGGGTTCGGAACCATTGATGCACTTTTCCTTCTAGGGTCAATGAAAAAGCATGAATCATTGTTACATCACTGGTTGGTCCACAGGTTTCGCATGTGGACTTAAAGATCTCTATAGGATCCCCATCCCTAGAGAATTTTTGAATGAGCTTTGAAATGATGTGTGGCTTCATTTGGGAGGGTCGGGATTCTAGAGTAGTACTAGTTCCCTGATCATTCCTCAGCCCATTTCCGCAACAATATTTAACAAATCTATCCTTGTGGCCACATTAAGATCTATGGTTGGATCTACCCTTGTTCTTTGAGGAACTACTCTCCCCCTACACCTAGACCTCGTCCTCTTCCTATGTTAGCTCTTCTAGGCCTATGGGATGGTCTGGCCACTTTATTCTGGAATGGCTCATCATTAGTCGCCTTTGCAGAATTAAGAGTTCCATGTCTTATAGGAACGTGGGATGATTGATCATCTGCTCGATGTCCTTTTTGGTGTACAGGCAGTCTTCCACTTCATCTGCTTCTCTTGGTAGATTATACCCTTCATGTAGGGTTACAAACCCTTCCTTCGCTTTGGGCTTCACTCTGGGCTCTTCATTAATGGGTTCTAAGTTTGGAATTTCTCCCTTACTTCTACCCATGACTATTTCCGGCTCTTTATCCCGTGATTGAAGTAAGTTTACACTTCCCATCGCTCTTGTTTCCTTAAGCTCAATTCTCGTTAGCTACCGTTCTACCTCAATCCTTTTCAGGTCTAATTCTACTTCCTTTGAGGTTGGGAAGAATACTTAACCAATCTTGGTTGCACTTTCCATGTCTCTTATCATTCAGGGAGTGCCAGTGTTTGACAACCTCGAATTTGAAGTTTGGATAGGTACTTCTTGCCTTGGACCAAGTCCAACGCTCATTGACGGACTCATGCCCGCAGATTGCGCCTCTTCATCATTGCTGGTTTGGAGACCAAAAAATCCCCGGGCTATATCAATGATACTGCTGGATCTGGTAGGGGAGGGTGGTTTCTCCTCTTCCCCAAACCCAGAGTATCGAAGCCCTTCTTCCATGGATTCTTCACCCTACTAGTTTTAATGGTGGTCAAATTCCTTAAGACACTCAATTGAGTGCTTACTGAGTGGCCTGAATCCACACTCTTTTGATAGGAAGATCATGGGTGATTTGATGCACTATCGTTACAGGAGTGAGGTCGTCTCCGATGAGCTTTCGAGACCTCAAGTGCATGTGAATATGACTTGATAATCTATTTTGCTGCCCTTATTAATCTTTGGTCAGATATCGTTGACTCGTTTCTGAGGCTGTGAGATTGCAGAGAACAATTCACGGCGTGAAATATTAGAAAATTGTTCACATCGTGAATGATTTTCTGCACTTTCACGTGTTTAAAATTTTTACTTTGGACTCAGAATTTCACGTTACCTTGTTATTATTTTCAATGGTCTCAAGAACTTCCTTAGCCTTAATCCGACAATACCAGGTTCGTGAGTTAAATTTAATTAAGGCGTGAAATTGCAGCAACAATTCACGTCGTGAAGAGAAAAGGTTTCACGTCGTGAAAAGCAAATGATTCACGTCGTGAACTAAAAATGGTTCACGCCATGAAAGGTTCTAAAATGGTTCACGCTGTGAAATGAAAATGTTTCACGCCATGAAATGCAATCAGTTCACATCATGAACTGCTCTGAAATGGTTCACATCGTGAACGTTTTTTGCTAATTCACGATTCTTAATTTTGTCAGATCCGTGGTGTCAGATGTGTTAGGATAAGGCTACCTATTTTTGGCAAGGTAATCTTATGAATTGCAGCACTAATCGTGGCGTTGATGCCGGAAACATTTCACGGCGTGAAGCTACAGAAAACGGTTCACATCGTGAACGATTTTCCTGTAGTTTCACGTGGAAAATTCCCACGTCGACAAGGCGATTTTGGGTGCAAAATCCTTTTCCAAATGCTTCCAAGGTAATTGTGCCACGCTTAAGGAATGTAATACGAGTTCAAGGCACAATCAATGGCTCCTTATTTTTGTGATTTTTATAAATTTTTGAAAAGAAAGAAAAAACAAAACACCAGCCTACTCGTTCACATTGACGATTCCGGTGATACAAACATCAAAATTGACTAGAAAAAACATTGGAGCTTTGTTCCAAGGTCACTCCACCAGACAAATACACAACAAACACAACCAATTTCTCACAATTTTTCACTTTCACTCAAATCTTATCCATTCATTTCCTACACAATGCATTACCAGAATGCAAAGGTAATGATGAATCTTATGTAATGGGAGTTGAAACTCAAAGAGGATGAAAGAAACAAAGGTGTTTCCCCAGTAGCGACACCAAAAATGTTATGGGCTATCACACCTCCAAGAAGGAACTCAATACATTTACCTTAAGGAAGAGAAATAGAACACAACTATCGTACGGCACTTACCAATGCTTCGAACTTGTGTCCCTTGAGGTCTCCAAGCTCACTTAAGAAGCTCCAATCTTCCAAGCTATGGCCATCTTCACGCTGTCACCGTAGAGTTGCTCGCACCACCATATAAGGCAATCACTCTCTCTCACCCCTCAACACAAGCATGCAACATATAAGTATAGAGGAGATACAAGTGCTAAAATGCTTTCTCTCAATCTCTCTCTCTCTCAAGACACAAAACAAGAGCTCTCAATAGCACAAAGGAAGATTGTGTCCATTCATTATTAAAAAATGTTTTATATACAATTGGCTCTTATTCACACTTGGGCACCACACCAAAACTTACTTAACTAAAGCCTTGGGTGACCAATATCTCATAATGTACAACTTTTATAATGCCTTTGCATGATACTTATTAATGCACGTGTGTCCATGTGTGTGAGTGTGTGTGTGTGCATGTGCGCGTGTATCATCACGTACATGTGTGCGCGTCAACATACATATAGATCTATTTATATATACATACTTACATACCTATAGATACATATATATATATATACATATATACATAATATATGTTTGTATGTATTTCTCTATATATATGTATATTCTCTCTCTTAGAGATACACATAATATAATATTAGAAGATATATATGTGTATAATATATTATATATATATATATATAAGATACTCATTCAATAAGCAAATGACTTTATACGGTGACGATTAATTGTGAACGGGATATAGATATTACCTTCTAATAATGAAGGAGCTTTTTGCCACTTGGAAGTTGGTTGGAACGTGGAGACAGGCCAAGTCAAGCACTTAATGAAGGAGCTTTTTGCCACTTGGAAGTTGGTTGGAACGTGGACTCTGGAGACAGGCTAAGTCAACAACGCCTAAATTTGACGCCTGTTTTTCCTGTCAAGGGCCATTTTGCCTGTCAAAAAAGGTAGTTGAAAAAAATTCCTGTCAAACGACAAGCCCGAGAAAAAAATTTGCCTGTCATATAAAATTTGGGGTAAAGCAAAAAAGAGGAGAGCTATGCCATTAGAGTGATTTTTGGATTGCCCAACTTTGATGATTGTTCACATTTTCTGTCTTTTGTCCGAGGTTTATTGTGATCTAGTGGTTTTTTATTTGATATCTTTTGATGATTAGGGATTTTGCACTGGCAAGATATGCATGAATGTGATTTTAAAGAGAGCCGGTCCGTAGGTTATTCTCTATTTTATGTGTCTTCTTTTTATGGTATCTGTGTTGATATAAATTTACCTGTCATTTGACAAGAACTTTTTTGTTGAAACCTGTCAAGCGAAAGGCGGAAAAAAAAAATTGCCTGTCATAAAAAATTTCATAGGCACCCGTCAAATTTAGGCCCTGCAAGTCAAGCACTGCATGGGTTGACAATGAATCATTCGTCAAGCAAGGCTGGACGTGGCCGCCGGCAACGACGAAGGGACAGGAAAGGAGTTGGAAATCGTCAGACCCCCCTCTCTCTCACACATAAATAGAGGGAGGAGAGACACATACGAACGCGCGCGCACACACTCTCTCACACTCACTACACACATAAACAGAGACACACACACACACACACTCACTCACACACACAGAGTATATACACAGACGGGTACAATGGACCCTCTCATTGTAGAGAATGGTGACACAGAACAGCCCTTGCTGCACTACTGGGCAAGGAAAGGGAACTTTCAAAAGGTTCACGACCTCTTGAATCGTGGAAGAGCTGACAAAAATGTCCGTGATAGTAACGGCCATCTACCCTTTCACCGAGCTGCCAAAAGTGGCCACGTCGAGGTCTTGCAAGCTCTCCAGCCAGCAAATGTGAACGAAAGATGCACAACCAATCAGAGGTCGGCTTTGCATTTCGCAACGGCTGGCGGACATCTGGCAGCCCTTCACTGGCTGCTCTACGATCGCAGGGCTGATGTGGATGCTGCCGACGTGGACGGCAACACCCCTCTCCACCTTGCCGTGCTCCTCAAGAAGATAGGTGTCGTCAGGCTATTGGTGGACAAAGGTGCAAATTTCTGCAAGTTGAACCATGCCGGGGTTATGCCTGTGAGCTATTGCCAAGACAGTGAAATGTTTGAAGCATTATTCTCTGCTGCGAGACAAATCGACATTACAGCAATGGATAGAAATAATAGGACCCTCTTACATTATGCAGCCCAACATGCACACTCTGAAAAAATTATTTGCAGATTACTAACCATTGCAGAGGATTCACTTCTCCTCCAAGCTGATATCCATGGGGACACTTTCCTTCATGTTGCTGCAAAGGCTGGAAATGTAGAAGCTGTACGAGCTCTCAAAGCCTCTGGTTTTCATGTGGATAAAGATAGGCTTCCTCACCCATCTGGCCTCACACCAATAGTCTTTGCTTTGTTCCAAAACCATAAGGAGGTTTTTGATGAACTTCTTGAGGTGGACAATGTGGAGATCACTTTGGAGACCATCATTAAGGAGCTGATTAGGAAGCTTATAAGAGACCCGAATATCAACGGCAGGATCGCTTTGTTTGCTGCCACTTTGCCTACTTATTTGGCTGTGTATGCCAAAAAAGACCTCGCATTTGATATCATGTTGGAAATGTTTCAAGAGATTCAATTGACTGTGAACCAATGGGATGATGAGCACAAAAGGACTTGTTTGCACTGGGCTGTGGTGCATCAGAGGAAAGACATAGTGAAGAAGCTATTGCATCATAAGCAAGTGAGGCCGAGTATAGAGGATGCAGATGGGAAGACAGCGCAGCAACATGCATTCGAGCTAAGAGACCATGAGATAATGCAGGTTTTGATAGACAGAACTGATTTTAAAGCTTATGAGGAGAAGCAATACAGAGACAGAGAAGTGTATACACAAGGTCTCAATGCAACGCTGGTTGGGGCAGTGCTGATAGCTAGTGTGACCGTTGCAGGGTGGCTGCAATTGCCTTCATCTGATTTCAAGTCCACAAGCATGAGGGTGTTTTGGGCAACCAACAGCTTATCTTTCTTCTTTGCCATGGGAACAGTGTCGGTGGGTGTCGGTGCTTTCCTTCCTACACCCAAGAAATACATAGGAGAGATAGTAAAGCAGGTGAGGTTGGCCATAGTGTCAGCTGCAACTTTGCTAGCCCTGACCCTAGTTATGGTGTTGTGTTCATTCTCTGCAGCAGGGTTTGCAGCTCTGCCTTACATTGCACAGTACAAAACCAACATGACGGTAACTGTGGTGTTAGGCAGCACCATATGTGGGTGCATGTGGCTATGGTTTTTCTCGCAACTGTACAAGTGCGTGCCCTCATATGCTAGCATGCTCCACCCCTTGCTCAAACATTTGCCTGTACCAACTAGGGCCAATGGCAACCTCGGAGACCATATAGGTAGAATTGCCAAAGGTTTTGGCAATAGCTCACGCTATGGCTACTGCAACATTTCTCGTAAAACGCTCAAGCCTGCCTTGAATTGGAACCTTGCTAATGGGAATTATCAGCCCCAACCAGAATCTTCTCAATGCAGCCCCCAAATAGGAGAGTTCATCAAATCATTGAGAGAAAATCCACCCCAAGAAGCTCACAACCTCCTCCTAGACGTTGTAAAGGAAAGGGTTCGTCTCAAAAAACAGCTTTTTAAAGAGGATGTGGCATGATGAGCTCTCTTTCATCAACCA